>NC_049227.1:9878048-10211051 GCF_011100685.1 Canis lupus familiaris | reverse complement strand
GACTGGGCTCTGAAGACGGGGGAGGGGGAGGAAGACGCTGGTGGCGGGGGGGGGGGGGGGGGGGGGGGGGGGGGGGAGACGCTGGGGCGGGGGGGAGGAAGACGCTAGGGGTATACAGCTCTAACCCTTATTTCCTCCACTTTTCCAAGCACAGTGATGCTTCACCACCATTTTGGTTTTTTCTGAAAAGGCCACGATAACCATTCCTGGTTAAGAAATTCTGACTTGGGCAAGATGCTTTGATTCCCCGAACTTCACTTCCTTCTCTAAAGTAAGGAGCTCAGCTCAGGGGAGCTGCCTGCCTCAGGGAACTTTAGGATTCCACTATTTTCTTCCCTATTCAAGAAGGAGCCTAAGTATGAAATAAACAAACAAATAAATAAGGATTTATGGTTATGTGAAAAAACAGGAGTGCAAACAAAGCCTGGAGTCAGAATGCACAGATTTCCCCAAGACCCATGATTTCGAAGTCCTAGCCATTCATCTTCAGAAGAAAACAGGGACAAGGAAGGGATGAACCCCAGGATCTTGCTGTCTTTAGTGCAATGCATAAACCCCCTGGGCGAGAGGCTCAGTCCCAGAGGGTTGTAATCTACTCCCTTCATAGATCCATCAAGAAAACACATTCCTCAATGGAGCAGAGATCCATTTTCTTGACATTTGTCTCCTCATAGAAGTTTAATTCATTTGAAATACCTTTTCTTTCCTTTCTATTCTTAGAACAAAGACAAAAGTCCAGTGCTTTTCAAGGTAGCTTTGGATACCATGCTCATGTGTTGCTGGAAAATTTCTTCTCAAGTCCTGATAAGTTCAACAAGTTGTCACCAGCAATGCATGGGAGTGTGGAAGTAGGAGGTATCATACCCATTAACACTTTATTTATTTATTTATTTATTTATTTATTTATTTATTTATTTATTTATTTATTTAAGAGGAGAGAGAAGGGAGGGGCAGAGGGAAAGGGAGAGGGAGACTCTTAAGCATGCCCAGTGTGGAGCTCAATCACAACCCTGAGATCATGACCTGACCTGAAATCAAGAGTCAGACACTTAACCAACTGAGCCACCCAGGTGCCCCTCATTAAGACTTGTTTTAAAGGGATTTGCATTTCTGGAGTGACACTGGGATCTGGTTTGCAGAGGGGAATGGGGCAGTTCTCTGTTAGACAAAAAGCTGTGACCATTCCAGGTTTGGCAACCTTGAACGATCTTTCTTCTCACCACAGAAATAATAGGGGTGCTTCTTGCCAGGAAAAACTGCCCCATAACAGGGAGCTCCTTACAAGTTAACAAAGGCCATTGTGATCATTGTCTCATCCTAGGTGGTGCTGGGGGTGGGAGGCAGGGAGGGATCATTACCTTCACTTATCAAACAAGATTCCTTGTGATACTTTTTTTATTGCCAAGTACACTGTGGTAGTTAATACCCATCAGTGGTCAGCTTACTTTTCTGCCTCTTCCACTATAAATTGAGCTCCTTAAAATAAAGCTCTGTTTCTGAACTCAAAGTCTGGCTGTCTCATTCAAGATGTTCAATTGGTGTTTGTTAAATTGTTGTACGAGGAACAGAACAATAAATGAAAGAATCACAGAGATAGCAATTGAAGAAGTCCCTATGTTCAGTATGTCAGAAATGCAAGGAGCACCTCATCATGGCATCTTAGCACACCAAAGGGGAATAAGGCCCCAAGTGCATTTCTAGTATAATAAGGAAAAGGTCTAAAAATAAAAAATAAAAAATAAAAAATAAAATATATATATATATCATAGAGTGAGGGCGAAGCAAAGTTCTAATGGCAAGGAAGCATTAAGGGTTAGTGCAGAGAGGATATGCCTGATACACAGGTGGTGAGGTGAGAGGAGTTGAAAAGTGAAAAGATCCTGGAGGATCTGATTTATATGCAATTAAAAGGAAATAGTACAGAAGGATGGTGACAAGGGAGAGAGCAGATTAAAAGAACATAAGAAAACAAGTTAATTTTATTTATTTTTTATTTTTATTTTCTTTAAGTAGGCTCCATGCTCACTGTGGAACAGGGCTTGAACCTATGACCCTGAGATCAAGAGCCAGATACAACTGACTGAGCCACCCAGGTGCCCTTCTTTTAAAAAGTACAAAGATTAGAAATGAAATTTATACCACAGATCATGAAAACAAAATGAGAGATGAGGGAACATAAAAATAAATTGTAAAAGGTGGTTGAAAATTTTTTAAATGGGAATCAACAAAAATATAGCACATTTGAAGAGAATTCAAGAGACAGTGTTGTAGACAAATAATATTGAAAACAACTGAAAAGCAAGGAAAATGGTACAAAATATCAAATTGTTATTTTTTATTTTAAAGATGTTATTTATTTGACAGAACACAAGCAGGGAGAGCAGCAGGCAGTGAGAGGGAGAAGCAGGCTCCCAGCTGAGCAGGGAGCCCAATGTGGGGCTTGATCATGTCCTGGGATCATGATCTGAGCCGAAGGCAGACACTCAACCAGCTGAACCACCCAGCTGCTCCTAAATTATCAAATTATTAAATGATGAAGAGATCAATGAAAGGTAATGGGAAGGAAGGTGTTAATGTGTGTAAAAATAGAGAAATACACAATCTTAGATTGCAAAATAATAATAAACAGGACTGTCTTTGTTTGAGTGGTTCTAACAAATTACCATAGACTGGGTTGCTTAAACAGAAACTTATTTCTCATAGTTCTGGAGACCGTAAGTTCAAGATCAAGGTGCCTGCAGATTTGACTCTTGGTGAGGGCTCTTTTCCTAGTTTGCAGATGGCTGCCTTCTCATTGTATCCTCACATGGCAGAGAGCCTCTTTTTTGTGTCTTTTACAAAGGTGCTAATTCCATCATGAAGACTCCACCCTCATGACTTAATTACCTCCCAAAGACCCCTCCTCCCAATGCCATGGCATTGAGGAGTAGGGGTTCAACATGTGAATTTTTTTTTTAAAGACTATGTTTATTCATGAAAGACACACAGAGAAAGAGGCAGAGACACAGGCAGAGGGAGAAGCAGGCTCTATGCAGGGAGCATGACGTGGGACTGGATCCTGGGTCTCCAGGATCATACCCCAGGCTGAAGGCGGTGCCAAACCGCTGGGCCATCGGGGCTGCCCAACATGTGAAATTTTTTTTTAATGTTTTATTTATTTATTTATTTATTTATTTATTTATTTATTTATTTATTTATTTAATTTTTATTTATTTGTGATAGTCACACAGAGAGAGAGAGAGAGACAGAGACACAGGCAGAGGGAGAAGCAGGCTCCATGCACCAGGAGCCCGAGTGGGATTCGATCCCAGGTCCCCAGGATCGCGCCCTGGGCCAAAGGCAGGCGCCAAACCGCTGCGCCACCCAGGGATCCCAACATGTGAATTTTTTAAAGATATATTTATTTCTGGAAAGAAAGAGAGCATGGGGTGAGAAGGGGGTCAAGGGAGAGGGAAAGAGAGCCTTAAGCAAACTCTGTGCTGAGTGCTGATTGTGGAGCCCCACACGGGGCTGGATCTCACAACCCTAAGATCATGACCTGAATCAAAACAAAGAGTTGGTGCTTAGCTGACTGAACCACCCAGGTGCCCCATATTTTTTTAAAGATGTATTTGTTTATTTGAATATGTTTTTAAAGATTTTATTTATTTACTCATGAGAGAGAGAGAGACAGGCAGAGGGAGAAGTAGGCTCCACACAGGGAGCTGGATGTGGGACCCGATCCCGGGACTCCAGGATCACACCCTGAGCCGAAGGCGGGCACTAAACCGCTGAGCCACCCAGAGATCCCTATTTGTTTATTTGATTTTTATTATTATTATTATTCACGAGAGACAGAGAGAGAGAGAGAGGCAGAGAGAGAGGCAGAGACACAGGCAGAGGGAGAAGCAGGCTCCACGCAGGGAGCCCCACATGGGACTCGATCCCAGGTCCCCAGGATTACGCCCTGGGCTGAAGGTGGCGCTAAACCACTGAGCCACCCGGGCTGCCCCCCTATTTGTTTATTTGAGAGAGAGAGAGCATGTATCAGAGTGTGGGGGAAGGGGCAGAGGGAGAGAATCTTCAAGCAGACTGCCCCCTGGGTTAAGAGCCCAATGATGTGCTTGATCTCATGACCCTGAGATCATAACCTGAGCTGAAACCAAGAGTGGGGTGTTCAACAACTGAGCTACCCAGGCACCCCTCAACATAGGAATTTTTAGAAGATACAAACATGGGGACGCCTGGGTTGTTCAGCAGTTGAGCATCTGACTTTGGTTCAGGTCATGATCCTGGGGTCCTGGGATGGAGTCCTGCATTGGGCTCCCTGAAGGGATCCTGCTTTTCCCTCTGCCTGTGTCTCTGCCTCTCTGTGTGTGTCTCTCATGAATCAATAAATAAAATCTTAAAAAAAAAAGAAGACACAAACATGTAGTCCATAACAGGAACCTAAAGAAGAGATGTAAATAGAATTAAATGATAATTCTCCAGAAGAATCTGTCCCTGTTACTCTCAGCACATGGGCAGAGGGGACTCATGTGAGCTGTTTGCCAGCCCCAGCATGTTGGTGATTGGAATAGACAGGCTGCGTTGGGTGTGGGGGATGACTGGATCTAAGGGACCTGGTGAAGTGATTTCATTTTATACTGGAATGTGATTGTCATGTTCCCATAACAATTGGCTCTGACAATTTCCAGGGTAGGAATTACTGAAAAAGAGTTTCAAAAATATCAAAGAGTATACTTTCTCAGGGAATTAGTACTGAGAAATCTATTGGGATGTTTTCCAGATGTGACGTTTGTGTTAATGAAACCCTGCATGTGAGTCAGAGTTGGGGTTGGGTACTGTAAACTTTAATTCCTTACTGCAGAAGCAAGAATTATGTAATAATTGAGAGAATTAAGATACTGGCATAATATCTTCGATAGGGTCACAATGCAATATTTAAAGTAGTGACTGAGGGGCGCCCGGGTGGCTCAGTTGGTTGGGCATCTGTCTTGGTTCAGGTCACCGTCCCAGGGTCCTGGGATTGAGCCCCACATTGGGCTCCCTGCTCGGCAGAGGTCTGCTTCTCCCTCTCCTTCTGCCCACCCTCCTCCTCCTGCTGGTACTTTCTCTCTCACACATACTCTCTCAAATAAGTGAATAAAATCTTTAAAAAAAATAAAAATAAGATAGTGATTGAAAGGATTAGGCAAAAATGAAAGCTATATTACTTAAGTAAAATTGATTCTGAAATGGTATGTATGTATGTATGTACGGATGTATTTATTTATTTATTTATTTATTTATTTATTTATTTATTTATTTATAAAGTAGGTTCTACACCCAACATGGGGCTTGAACTCACAGCCTGAGATCAAGAGTCACATGCTCTACTGACTGAACCAGCCAGGTGACTCAATATGGTATTTATGATTTCTAAATAATTATTTAAAGACAAAATGCTTACAAGTGGATAATATCAGAGGGGAATGTTAAAATATCCTTATTAAGGGATCCCTGGGTGGCGCAGTGGTTTGGCACCTGCCTTTGGCTCAGGGCGCGATCCTGGAGATCCAGGATCGAATCCCACGTCGGGCTCCTGGTGCATGGAGCCTGCTTCTCCCTCTGCCTGTGTCTCTGCCTCTCTCTGTGACTATCATAAATAATAAATAAACCAACATTTAAAAAAATAAAATAAAATATCCTTATTAAATGATGGCCTTTGGTGTTTTGTTCGTATAAAATTTTCCTTTAGTAAGGTTGTATTTTTAGTATCCCCTACAGTTCTGTATAAACTATGGGCTCCCCACCAAGCTGATAATGTATGGCTCTGACCCCAACCTGCATACCACAGGTTTGAGAACTGAACTAGAGTAAATAATTACCCAGGTGCCAGACTGACCTGTCTGATGCACATGCAGGACACATCCAAATAACACTGCAAAACACCATTCATGATAAAATCCAACACCCATTCATGATAAAAACTCTCAGCAAACTAGGAACAGAGTGGAACTTTCTCAACTTGAGGGGATCCCTGGGTGGCTCAGGGGATCCCTGGGTGGCTCAGCGGTTTGGCGCCTGCCTTTGGCCCAGGGCGCAATCCTGGAGTCCCGGGATCGAGTCCCGCGTCGGGCTCCCGGCATGGAGCCTGCTTCTCCCTCTGCCTGTGTCTCTGCCTCTCTCTCTCTCTCTCTCTCTCATGCATAAATAAATAAATGAATAAATCTTTAAAAAAATGATTGCATGAAACAAAACACATTCACAAAAGCTATAACAACAAAGAATATGGTTGTCAATCCTGAATGGCTTCTGAGCTGTTTTTTGTTCATTTCATCTCAAACACAGGGTATTCTCCAGTGGTTTAGAGGTTGCCATTGGGACTCTTTCCTCTCCTGAAATTGGGACTGTCCCTTACCTGCAGGGCTTCACACAGAGGCACTGACACACCCAATTTCTCATTTCTATAGAGGCGACTCTCACTCCCAGGACTCAGGAAATCGGGACTCAACAGCTCCCCGGTGGCTCCAGATGGATGGCCACAGCGGACCAGAGCTGCAGGTGTTAGCAGGGCTGCTGGGCAGCCTGGAACTGAGGGCTGGATTCCAGAGACACAAGTGCGGGGCACAGCAGCCCCAGCCCTGGGCAGAGATGGGGAACATGGTGTCAGAGGGGCCAGTGGGTGCGAGAAATGCAAGATCTGAGTCTGTGCCTGTGAAAAGGACTACAGGCTAGGATAGGTTGGATTCCTCAGCAGAGTTAGCTTTAAACGGCCTCTGGAAGGAAGGGACCAGCAGAAGGCCCAGAGCTGGAGACCCCTCTCTCTGAGCTGGCCTGCCACCTGGGCTTTTATAGTTGCTTTTCATAAATCTGGCCAGTCAGCGGTTGAGGCTCTGGGAGCATCACAAAGGGACCTTTTGGGGCACCTGGGTGGCTCAGCGGTTGAATGTCTGCCTTTGGCTCAGGTTGAGATCCTGAGGTCCCAGGTCCTGGAATCTAGCCTCACACTGGGCTCCCTGCAGGGAGCCTGCTTCTTTCTCCCTCTGCCTATGTCTCTGCCTCTCTCTCTGTGTGTCTCATGAATAAATAAAATCTTTTTTTTTATTAATAAAAAAAAAATGCCTCCTGTGCCGTGCTTTCCGGGGAGGTCAGGGCTCAAGGTCAAGCCCGAAGTTAAATCAAGTGGAAGACCTTCCAGCAAGGGCTGGGGACAGGGATCCCTGGGTGGCGCAGCGGTTTAGCGCCTGCCTTTGGCCCAGGGCGCGATCCTGGAGACCCAGGATCAAATCCCACGTCAGGCTCCCGGTGCATGGAGCCTGCTTCTCCCTCTGCCTGTGTCTCTGCCTCTCTCTCTTCACTGTGTGCCTATCATAAATAAATAAAAAATTAAAAAAAAATTAAAAAAAAAAAGGGCTGGGGACAGCATCCTCTCTCCTGGTTCCAGGACTCCCACCCAGCCACTTTCGGAGTCCCGCCCACGCGGAGCAGGTGGTTTCCATGGTGACAGTAAACAAGCCTCACACCCAGAAGGGAGCCCACGTGGGGGTGAGGCTTTTGCCTTGGCGGCTTGGGGTTCAGGACGCCCCGACCTGGGCTCTGTGCGGAGGGGGGCTACAGTCCTCAGGAAGGGGCAATAGCTCTCGGGAGAACCAGAAACCAGGCTCCCAGGGACGCAGATGCAGCCCACATGTGCACGTGGCCCCACCCTGCAGAGCTGGGGAGTGTGCGGGGTGAGGGTGACAGAGCGCATGCCAAGCAAGACCTCCTGGTCACAGCGCTGTCCTAGATGGGAGCAGTGGCCTGCAGAGGAAAACTCTCAACCCCCAGACGAGTAATGTGAGCAGCAGCTGAGAAGGGAAAGAGGAACATGGAAGAAATAAATGAAAGCTATTGGATGGGAACACACACATGCACAGAATCATTTATAGGCCCAGATACATACAAAACTTTCTCTCTGGAGCCCAAGGAATAAATAACCCTGGGACAGGAACCCAGCACTGAGTTTGTTCCAAGAACCATTTCTGTCCAAAAGCAGGTGAGATGGAGCAAGTCAGAGGAGTATTCCCAGGAGGCCACCATACAAGTGACCTGCTTATCCAGGCATTCTGCCCCTTGACCATAATGTGTTCTTTGGTGCTGGACACTGGGGGGAAGGAGTGTGTAGGATCCCATCTGGAGCCTGCACAAGGGATGACTCTAAGGTCTCCTAGAGTCTACACTGGAATTGGAGAGAACAGAGGGTGGAGGGGACACCCTATCTTCACTCTACCCATTATGTTTAATTCACTGGGACGGTTCCTGCTCCCACATAGTGTCCAGCCGACAGTGAATTCCAGACGATGGAGTTAATCTCTTCAAGCGAACACTTGGGGAAAATGAAGGGCCATGCCAAGTTCCTCCTGGGAGTCAGAAATGTGCTCTAGTTCCCCTCTCAGACCTGCTCAGAGCCTAAGCCCAAGCCAAGAGTGAAAGATAAAATCAGTCCCCTTTCTCCATCCCTAGAGCTTGGATGCTGCTCTCTATGATATAAAATGGATACAGGGAACCCAAGGAGATGGAGTAAGAATGTCCCAACAGTCCCAGATGCCTCTGAGCCATGACCAGGAGGAGGACACAGCAGAGAGATGAATCACTGATGGTAGTAGCTGCTTTCTGGAATATACCAGGGCTTGTGTGACCATGGCCAAGTTTTCCCCTCTGGCCTTATATTCCCAATACATAATTCTGATTCTGACACCAATCCCAACATGTAGGTTTTTCACTTGACCACCAAGCATGTCTCTGAAATTAGCTGGGGGTCCCCATTCCCACTTGAGAAAAATGGATTCTTTCTTCTTCTTCTCCTTCTTCTTTTTTTCTTTAAGGTTTTATTTATTCATGAGAGACACAGAGAAAGAGCCAGAGACATAGGCAGAGGGAGAAGCAGTCTTCCTGTGTGGAGCCTGATGTGGGACTCGATCCCAGGACCCCAGGATCACTACCCGAGCCAAAGGCAGACACTCAACCGCTGATCTACCGAGGTGCCTTGAGATAAATGGTTTCTGACCCATCAGCTATAGACAGGAGGTTCCAATGACTTCCACCCTTCCTGAACTCAGAGAAACATTTTATTTACTAGCTCACTGGTTTACTATGAAAGGATATTACTGGGATTCCGTGGGTGGCTCAGCAGTTTAGCGCCTGCCTTCTGCCTGGGGCATGATCCTGGAGTCCCGGGATCAAGTCCTACGTCAGGCTCCCTGCATGGGCCTGCTTCTCCCTCTGCCTGTGTCTCTGCCTCTCTCTCTGTGTGTCTTTCATGAATAAATAAATCTTAAAAAAAAAAAAAAGAAAGGATATTACTCAGGAACAACCAGATAAAAGAGATGCACAGGACAAAGTATGGGGAAGGGGCAAGGAGCTCCCACGCTGTCTCTGAGCACACCACTCTCCTTGAACCTCCATGTGTTCACCAACCTAGAAGTTTTCAGAACCCCATCATTTTGGGTTTTGTTGGAGGCTTACTACACAGGAATACTTGATTAAATCCTTGGCCATTGGTGGTTAAACTCAATATGAAGTTGATGAGGCAAAAATTCATTCACACTGAAAAAAATCAGAACAGATTTTTTGGAGGGTGGGGGGGTGAAGATGGGGATAGACAAGGAAGGGACATAAGAAAATTTTGTGGGACAAAGCCTATTGTTCTATAACTTCATAGAGGTTTATGTTACATAAATGTTAAAATTCATCACTTAGGGCGCCTGGGTTGTTCAGTCAGCTAAGGATCTGTCTTTGGCTCAAGTCATGATCCCAGGGTCCTGGGATTGAGTCCCTTATAGGGCTCTGCTCAGCTGGAAGTCTGCTTCTCCCTCTCCCTCTGCCGCTGCCCCCACCCTCCCCCACTCTTGCGTGCATGCTCTGTCTCTCTCAAATAAATAAAATCTTTAAAACAAAACAAAACACTGGACGTCTGGGTGGCTCAGTGGTTGAACATCTGCCTTTGGCTCGAGGCGTGATCCCGTGGTCCTTGGATCGAGTCCCACATCAGGCTCCCTGCGTGGAGCCTGCTTCTCCCTCTGCCTATGTCTCTGCCTCTCTCTGTGTTTCCCATGAACAAATAAATAAAATCTTTAAAAAAGAAAATAGAGCAAAACAAAACAAAAAAACCTCATCACTTAGGATACATGCGTTTTGGGATGCTTGGGTTGCTCAGTGGTTGAGCGCCTGCCTTTGGCTCAGGTTGTGATACCAGGGTCCTGGAATCGAGTCCCACATCAGGCTCCCTGAGAGGAGCCTGCTTCTCCCTCTGCCTATGTTTCTGCCTTTTTGTGTCTCTCGTGAATAAATAAATAAAATATTGTTTTTTTAAAAAAAGGATACATGCATTTCATTGTAAGCAAATTTTAACTGAAAAGAATACTGTAGATATATTGAACTCCAGTTAGTAGGCATTCTGGATTATTTAAGGAAAAATGTGCTGGTGTCTGCAATTTTCTTTGAAATGGGTACAAACAATGATATGGGTTGATGGGCTGGGGGGTATGTGATAAAGCAAGTATGTTTAATTGTTAATGACAGGGGCTCTTGGGTGGCTCAGTAGGTTAAGCGTCTGCCTTCAGCTCTGGTCATGATCTCAGGGTCCTGGGATTGAGTCCCACATCATTCTCTGCTCCACCAGAAGCCTGCTTCTCCCTCTCCCTCTGCCTGCAGTTCCCCCTGCTTGTGCCCTCTCTCTTTAAAAAGCTAAAAAATAAAAAAAATGCTAATGACAGAATTAATGTTGTGAAGAAACAGGTGTTATCTGTCAAATTAATCTCCCATTGTTTCAACATTTTCATGATTAAATGCTAGGGGAAAAATTTTATGAAGCCCTTCCTACTTTGATGTTGTGTGGAGGTCCCCATGCAAAGGTAGGGTAGTTGGATCTGTTGGGAATGCCAGGTCAATGGGAATAAGCCTGTTCAAGGCAAAAACGTGATAATGAGTCATTACTCAGATTCCTTTAGGAAACCTACCCTAGTGTTTACTTTCTTCAAGATACCAGAGCGGTGGAGGGAGGCCTTACACAGCTCAGGGAGATTCAGGGAGCACAAGAAGCATGGATAGGACCCCATGAAGGACACACTGCCTCCCAAGTGTGCTGGGCAGGGTAAATGTTAATATCATGTGGGGTGGGGGATGCCCTTTGTGCAACTCCTCCATGAAGAAATCATTAGTGGGGACTCACACGTTCATTCATCAGCTCCCATGGAGAAGAGAAGAAGCTGCATGAGCCTGAGCATGTGGCATTCTCTTTCTTTTTCTTTCTCCTCCTATTGCAGACCCAGAAACTCTAATCACAGTGCTCATTAGGGCTCTGATTATTGTTGTTGTTGTTGTTATTTTAAGATTCAGCTTACATTTTCCTCTCTGGTTTGTGCCACATGCAGTGAGGACTTGTCAGATTCAGATCCTCAAGGTCCTCCAGACCCTGCCCACGTGACCCCTCTAGTCTCCCCTGGATTGGGAAGAGGTCTGCACCTTTTTCAAAAGCTGCAAAAGACTTGTTATGAGAAATAATATCTGTTCCTTCTGAGGCTCTTTTTCACTCTGGTGTTCTGCAAACAGATTTTTACTGCGGACAGCACTTTCACACCCTGGCTTCCATTTCCCTTGTCAGCCAAGTTTTCTGAGATTTCCCATAAGGCTGAGGTCACTGGCTCACACTGTCCTTCATTCTGGTGACGTGCTTCCTGTTGTCACTATTCTGCCAGCATTGGAATGTTGGTATTTCCTTCCAGAGCCAATGGGGCTCCGCGTGGTGTTTCTCTGATTTTTCTTTGGCTTCTTCTTCTTCTTCTTCTTTTTTTTTTTAAGGATTTTATTTATTTATTCATGGGAGACACAGAGAGAGAGAGCCAGAGACATAGGCAGAGGGAGAAGCAGGCTCCCTGCGGGGAGCCTGATGCGGGACTTGATCCAACGATTAGGGGATCACAACCTGAGCCAAAGGCAGACACTCAAACATTGAGCCACACAGGTGCCCCTTTTCTTTGGCTTCTTCAAGGGTAGAGAAAGTAGATAGGGGTGAGAGGTGGGAACCCAAGTCTATGCGTGAGACTCAGAAGAGAAGCTGTGGGCTGCAGTGGTGGCCTCTGTAGAGTCAGCTTTAAACGGCTCCAGAAAGAAAGGGACCAGTAGGAGGACAGCAGCCAAAGGGCCTGGGCTGAGCAGCCAGACTGTGTCCAGTACAGGCTCTGGTGACCTGGGCTCCCCAGCCCCCATCCTCAGCTGAGGTGTGTGTGGGGGGGCACACAATGAGACTTCGTGTTAGTCCCATCTCCACCTGACTCCCACAGAGAAGTCATCTTTTGCCTAAATATCAAGGCTATTTAGTGGATTTACACCTCAGAACCCTCAGGACCCCCAGCAGTTTTCCTCTTTCTGGCCCTAACCCTTCCCCATCCCGCAGCTCCTGTTCACCTTCCCCGCCCAGACGACAATCTGTGCAGAACTGCGCCGGCGGAACCCGAGGGGCCTTTCCAACCTGCCTTGCCTGCGGCTGCACTAGCCTTCCCCTTCCTTGCTCCCTGGCAGTTTTCGTGTAGTGCCCATTAGTACACCCTGCAAAATTTCAAGACCAGGGGCGCCTGGCTGGCTCAGTCAGAGGAGCATGCAACTCTGAATCTCGGGGACGGGGATTCCAGCCCCTCCTGGGTGGAGAGAATACAAACAAACAAACCCAGGAACAAACAAACAGATTTCAAGACCAGCCAGGTGCGGAGGCAGCGTCGCTCTTGCCCCTGTGCACGTGCTCCCTTTGCAGTGGAACCCACTTCCCATCCTCAGTTTGGGTGATTTTAGCCCACAGGTGATAGTCTGCTCCCCTCTCCGCCCCGCATCCGGGGAAAGGGAGATGGGTAAGTGGCTGCGTCTTGGGAGGGGCCACCCCACAGCCTAGACTTCTGGGCGCCAGCGCGAGGATTGAGAAGGGGCAATCGATGCGCAAAGTGGGAAGAGAGCTCCCCGACAGTCATCGATCGAGATGTGGCGATCACCCGTGTTCGGGACTGTAACATTCTTCCCCAGGAGGAGGGGAGCAGCTAAGTTCTCTTCCACCCTCCCCTCCCCTGCGCCCCACGGTCCCAGCCTCCCGGGAGCAGATCCCTGCACTGGGCAGGTAGAAGCGCGCCCCCGGCCCACCTTCAGCGGTCGGCTCCCCGCAGGCTCCTTCCACCGCTAGGCAAGCCCCGCCAGAACTCCCCGGGGGCGTGAGGGTTGAGTCTCCCAGGCGATTCTCCAGAATCCCTTCCTCTTCTGCCTTGAAATGGTTTCCTGCGTCCTTGAACCCTCTTCAAAGAGAGTTAATTAATTAACTAATTATTCCTTAGGGAGCTTGTTGACCAAAGACGGTGTCTGGGGTATAACTGAGCCTTAGACACAGCGTACCCCCAGCTTTGGGCCCCTGGTCCGGAGCAACCGGAGTGGGGGGAGGCCCTGGCCTCGCACCTAGGTCTATAACTCCAACCCTCCCGGGATGGGCCTTCCTTGGTGGGATCTGAGCCCCCACCAGTGGCGCAGGGAGCAGCAGAACTTCCCGACCCAATGCGGGGCGGGGGCGAGGCGGGGCGGGGCGTCCTCCCTACTTAGGACTTCTCCGCTGAATTCGCCCAGGGAGCCCTCGTCTGTCACTGAGCTGTTGGTTTGAACTCAGCACGTGCCCGGTCGGGGTCGGGTCCGAGGGTCCGATCTGAGGTCGCAGCTGGGAGGGGGAGAGCCTGGGGGCGGGCAGCGCTGGTCTTCTGGGGAGGCCCTGGAACTGCCGCGTGAATTGGAGAGCCGGGGCGGGGAGCAGTGGAGACTGCCGCCCGTGGGGGGCTTACCAGCACGAGGGAAGGAGGAGCCGGTGGCATCTGCGTCCCCTCCTTAGTGCCCGCCACCTGGGCCGCGTGGGGGACGTAGGCGCCGCCTGAGCCTGGAAGGCCCCAGAGAGGGGCCGGAGGGAAGCGCTGTGATGGCCACTCCCTCGGGTGGAGGGTGGAGGGCCTAGGGCCAGAGCTAGGATTTTATACATTCACAAGCCAAGGTTTCAGTTAATGGACGAGTGAGGGGTTCAGCTTATTCCAGAGATGTACTCCCCAGGACAGGTCCAGCTGCAAGTGCGTTCCGGTGCAGACACCATTAATACAATTTCAGAACCCCATGAAGGAAACCTAACCACGAGGTAAGAACTGCGTTTTTATTCAAAATTCTATGTTTTTCATTGTGGGAAGTCTCAGGATTGTTCCTGACAGTTACACTTCATAGCTCATAACATGGCATTGGGTGTAGTTGGCGCTGAGCAGCTATGTGGGAAACTGAATAAAATGTATGTCTATAAAAGAATGGAGCAGGACAATGTATACATATATCAAATCGTTATATCATGTATCTTAAACTGATTCAATGTTATATGTCAGTAAAAAAGAATACATGTGCAGGAAAAAAAGAGCGAATCACTAGTTCTGTGGTACTACTTGTACAAACACCTCCACCCTAAAACAAGGTGTCCTCTTAGAGATAATCTTCATTGACATAGGGAAGGATTTGAAGTTTTCACCTCCAAGAATGACCCAGGATAACTGATCCATCTAAGTTGTGGAGGGAGCTTGTTCACTCAAAACTCTGCCTAACTGGGCAATAAAGGAAAAGCTGAGCGAGTTCTTCCCAGGGCTGTTGCATCTTAGATAAATCACTTTGGGCAATTTCCTTAGTCTCTGTCTTTCCATTTCCTCTCCAGAAAAGTGGGATTCATAATAACAATGTCTACCACAGAGAGAGTATGTAAGAAGATTAATAATGTAACATACTTAGGATAGGCAAGTGGCCCATAGCAAGTATTCCACTTAAATGTTATGTTAGAATTATCTTCTTTAAGTAATTAATTTTAACATATAGCATTATATCAGCTTTAAGTGTACAACAAAATGATTTGATATATGCTATTTGCAAAATGATCACTGCTGTGCCCAAGATCGCGAATCCGAGAAACCGCCAAGGAGCTGACACCGATGCAATCACACGAGGGTTTATTTACAAGCTGGAGCCTGGGTCCAAGTATACCCGACGCAGCGGAGCAGGGACTTGGACCCCGAGACTAAGAGGCTTAGCAACTTTATAGGGGCCAGTGGCCAATGGGATACGCAGAAAGTTGCACAGTCATGCTGGTCCACTGAGCCGGATTTCCCATTAGGATGTGTCCTGGTCTTTGATTAGGGCGGGGCAGTGCCCTAAGTAATAAGCAGGTCAGCACAAGGCGGGTGCAGCCCAAAATAGAGTCAGTCCTGCTCTGCTTGTCCAGGGGTAGGGGATTTTGTTCAATTTCCTGGGTCCCACAATCACCACAGTACATCCCGTTAATATCCAACACCACACACACAACCTTTTCTTGTGATGAGAACTTTTAGGATCTACTCTCTCAGCAACTTCAAATATACAATACAGTATTAGTAACAATAGTCACCCTGCTATACATCGCATTATCTTCTTTAATTCTTAAAACACCTTGACAGAAGATCTTAGAATCACAATTTTACAGATAAATGAAGCTCCTCTTTCCAAGAAGCTTTTTCACTCAGTTCATTTGGGGAACATTTACTACTAAAGTGCCTGTTGCTGTGATCATCAATCCTGTTCAATACTCTTCACCTCTGACTCACCACTGAGTCCAGTAAAGGCTCAAAAGTCTTAAAGAGTCCTGAGGGGAAGAGGAAGGAGCAGTGGATTCTGACCTGCAGGATATGCTGGGAGTAGGCAGATGGGCGAATCTTGGAAACTGGCCAGTGAAAGCAACAGGAATTCAGGGTCTGAAGATTGGGCCTGCAGGCATCAGTGACTACAGGTCTGTAAGAGAGTGCTTGAGACCTTCTGTTGAGATTAATTCGGGGATGAGAGGTTGAGTTATGAGGGTTTGGAGGCGTCTAATATGGTTGGGGAGTGGGGATCAATGCAATTTGTGATGTGAGGTCACATCCAAGGTCAGTGATGGAGGTTGAATAGAGTCAGTGTTTTGTGCCACTCTCTGGGGGTCCATCATGGGCAATGTTAAGCAGTGACAGGGCATATAAGGGGTGAGAGAGGTCCCCCTTCTCTTGTTCCTACATTAGGGAGAACAAACTTCACCTCAGTGATCAGAATCTCCTTCAGTTGAGGAAAGGGTCTTACAGTAAATGGATCATAAGAGCCCTACTAACCTTCAGCTGGTTCCCATTGCCCCTCACTCTTGGCTCTATGCGGAGTATCAGCAGAACCCCCTGGAGGAATCATACCTTACTTCTTACCTTTTCTTTTTTTTTTTTTTTTTAAGATTTTATTTATTGGGGATCCCTGGGTGGTGCAGCGGTTTAGCGTCTGCCTTTGGCCCAGGGCGCGATCCTGGAGTCCTGGGATCGAGTCCCACGTCAGGCTCCCGGCATGGGCCTGCTTCTCCCTCCTCCTGTGTCTCTGCCTCTCTCTCTCTCTATGTCTATCATAAATAAATAAATCTTTTAAAAAAAAAAGATTTTATTTATTTATTTGACAGAGAAAGAGAGCGAGCACAAGCAGGGGGAGCGGCAGGCAGAGGAAGAGGGAGAAACAGGCTCCCTGTTCAGGATCATGACCTGAGCCAAAGGCAGATGCTTAACTGACTGAGCCACCCTGGAGCCCCCACACCTTGCTTTTTAAAGTAAGCATGTATTAAATTCCCAGAAAACTCCTGAAAATTGATCCCAAAGTCTTCAAGACCCTTTTCATGTAAACTATGAAAAACCTATATGAAAACCATACATCAAGGTGAAATACTGGATTGTTTCTCTTTAAAATCAAGAACAAGGCAAGGAGTCTGATCCTGCCACGTGGGCATAGAGGTCAAATCTGAGCTCTTGCGGGGCAAGGTTGGGCTATTCGTCTGGAGGTCCCTACTTCAACCATATTTTAGGGCAGAGGGTGTGTTTTAAATCTGAGCTATATTTAAGGTGCTTCATTTATGTCCTAATAAGCCTCCCAAAAACTTAACCCATAGGTGCTGGCACCAAGCTGCTTGGTAAATGGCAGAGCCCAGCCTCCCCAGGACACACCCAGGGAAGGATTATGGTTTTTCTTGAATAAGAATGGGATTTTTGAGAATTCAATGGTAGCAGTTTTTCATTGAGATTGTTGAGTAAAAAAAGAATTGTTTGTTTTAACACATTTACCCTTTTCCCTCTTCTTTTAATGTAAGATTATTAGAACGAAAGAGTAACAGCATCTCTGCTACCGATACCCCTGAATCATCTGAGGCCACAAAGAGCTGTCAAGGTGGGAGTAAAGCTGCCAACCTCAATCTGGAGCAAAGCCCCCAGTTGATCCCTTCCTGGGAGGGCATTCAGTATTAGGAGTTTCCCTGGGAGAAATAGAAATCCATACATTCTGGTTGGAGCTTTGGGAGAATCCCAAATTTCAGACATAGAGATGATCTCCAAGTCTGTGTCTTGGAGGTGCTCTCTTAACTGTTCTGTTACCTTAATTTTTTTTAAGATTTTATTTTTAAGTCTTTTTCTACACCCAGTGTGGGGCTCAAACTTAACAGCCCTGAGATCAAGAGCTGCATGCTCTACCACTGAACCAGCCTGGCACTCCTATTGTTGTTACTTTAAAATCTATTCCCATTAAAAGGATATAGACCAGGATGACTGGGTGGCTCAGTGGTGGAGCATGTGCCTTTGACTCAGGACGTGATCCCAGAGTTCCGGGATCCAGTCCCGCATTGGGCTTCTTGCATGGAGCCCGCTTCTCCCTCTACCTATGTCTCTGCCTCTCTCTGTGTGTCTCTCATGAATATATAAAATCTTTTTTTAAAAAAGGACATAGATCTATAGATCCTTTACATTCCATAACTCTATATCCTCAGATTAAGACTAGTATCATGTGTTGTATTTGAAAAATAAAATATATTATTGAAACAATAAAGAGGTACCTTTTTTCTCGTTGCAACTTTTAGTGGCTCAGTTTGGCTCTTAGAAATGCTGGCAGAGTGAAGGCTGGTTCTTCTGTTGCTGCAGCAAATTCACTGCAGCATCTACAGTGGAAGCTTTGCTGTGAGTGCTCGTCTATAAACGACATGGAACCTTCTCAATGTCTTCCAGCAGGCCTGGATATGTAGAAAAAAGTAAGGCACATGCTGAAAGGCAGCATTGAACCAGAGACCTCAAGTCTTAAGTTGAAATCGTCCCCAACAGCACTAGTCTTGACTGGGAATTCTTTGTTCTCAACTCAAAATCCTCATTGTGTGCTGTGTCCTAAAACTCAGAAGAGGAAGGTTTCCTGTTACACCAGCAAGGATATGGAGAGATCAGTCTTGATATTTCACCCAGAAAACCTTTATGATGCCCAAGTCGGGGACACCTGGCTGTCACATGGCTTCTGCGTCCAGAATCTCCCTGATGCCAGCTCTGCTCCATTCACTCAGCACCATCAATGAGCAGAGCGCTGCTACCGAAATTGTATTATCTACAGTCATGCTCCACATCCCAGCCACAAAGCATTACTCTCCCTTCTCTGATCCCCTGTTCTTTAACCCAAAATATCACATCAGGTGGCAAGATGTACAGAGCCTGGTGTCTGCAGGTGCTCAACACCCCATATCCTAGTTTTGTTTTTGTTTGCATTCGTATCTGATGAGATTTCTACAACGCATATGTGTTAATTTTTTTTAAAGCAAAAAATAAAACTTCTAAGTGTCCCTTTTGGGAAGCGGAAATAGTCTTCCTCCACAGGCGTAACTGGGGTGCAAATTCTCGCGTTGCTCCGCGTACGGAAAGGCTCAGACTGAACACAACCCGGATCCCTGACGCCCCCACCCCTGCCCCCTGGGAGCTGCGACTGGCATTTTCCACAGACGCTTCCCATACCTCGCTCCCTAAGACCCCTGGGGAGGTGGGCTTCCCAAATCCTGCCCACGAGTACCCTCCGCGCCCGGAGCTCCTCGCTGGCTTCACCCACATTTGCATTTTGCTTTGAATAGCTCGGTTCTATTAGGGACAAAGAGCTCAGAGTCAATCCCAAGTCAAAACACGGGCGGGGTGGGGGGAGGGGGGACAACTGAACCCTGCACCTGACACCTGCTGAAACCCAAGTCCTTCTAAACGACAAAAACCGTGCAGCGTGCAGGACCTCGTGGCGCAACGGTAGCGCGTCTGACTCCAGATCAGAAGGTTGCGTGTTCGAATCACGTCGGGGTCACGGCTGTGGCTTTTCTGTTTAGCGGCCCGAATTGATTCGATTCGGTAGTAAAACGAAACAAAATAAGGGGCGGCCCGCTACCTCCCCGCCTCGGGCTTTCTCTGACTTTTTTTTTAGTCCAAGGGCACTTCTCGTGAACAACTCAGCAAAGGACCGGCAGTTCAGCTGAAGGGTGAGGATGACCCGGAGGGGGCGGGGACCCCACAGAAGCCGACATGTAGGTCGTTCTGTTCTTATCCTTATCAGGACTATGCTTCAGAGAGGACAGTAAAATAGGGCGCGAGTAGCCTTCGTTAATGAATTCACTCTGGTGTGAAGAGTAGGGTTTGGTTTTTTTGTTTGTTTTCTTTTTTTTTTTTTTTAATTGGGTCGTTAGATGGGCATGGCGCAACGTCCCTGGTTGATATTTGTGTCACCTTGAAGAAAATGTGTTGCTACCCCTCCCCCACCACCCGTAACTTTTCAGGGTTTGCGCTTCCTCTCAGCCCCTCAACAGGGGGCGCCTGGGTGACGCGGGAGGTTAAGCTCCTGCCTTCGCCTCAGGTCATGATTTCAGGTTCCTGGGATGAGTAATGCGTGGGGCTCCGTGCTCAGCGTGGAGTCTGCTTGAGATTCTTTCTCTCTGCCCCTCCTGCTCCTGTTGTCTCTCTAAAATAAGTAAATAAAATCTTAAAAAAAAAAAAAAAGAACCTCTGAACGTTGTGGTTAAAAAAAAAAAACTGCGATATTGATTCAAAACTTATTATGCTGAGGATGTAGTTCTTGAATTTTCTTTTTTATTTATTTATGATAGAGAAGGAGAGAGGCAGAGACACAGGCAGAGGGAGAAGCAGGCTCCATGCACCGGGAGCCCGACGTGGGATTCGATCCCGGGTCTCCAGGATCGCGCCCTGGGCCAAAGGCAGGCGCCAAACCGCTGCGCCACCCAGGGATCCTGGAATTCTCGTATTCTCCCCACCTACATTTATTGTTTTTTAAAACATTCTGTCACTTTTTAAAAAGAGATTTTATTTACTCATAGAGACACACACACACACACACACACACACACACACACACAGGCAGAGGGAGAAGCAGGCTCCATGCGGGAGCCCGAGGTGGGACTCGATCCCAGTCTCTAGGATCACACCCCAGGCTGCTGGTGGCGCTAAACCGCTGCGCCACAGGGGCTGCCCTCTGTCACATTTTTTTATAGAGGTTTGTAAATCCAAACACATATATACATATAATTTGTGCTATTATTATTTTTGCAAATCATTTGAAAGTTGCAACATCAACACCTTTAAACTCCTAAACATTTTAGCATGCATCACACTAAATTTAAGTATATATTATGCTAAAGAACAGAAGTATTCTCTTATATAACCACTGTAAAATGACCAAATCTTGCAAATTTAACATTAATACATAAGAATATCTAATATATACAACATATTTAGATTTTACAAATTGTCCCAGTAATGTATTTTATAAATTTTTTTCTAATTCAGCTTCCAATCTAAGATTATGCATCACAATTAATTTTCATGTGTTTTTAGTTTCCTTTGACATGGTACATTTCTCAGCCTGCCTTTGTGTTTCATGATATTGATTGTTTTTGTTTAATATTTTATTTATTTATTTGAAAGAGAGAATGAGCAGGAGCTGGGGGAGAATCCTGATGCAGCTGATCCCATGACCCTGAGATCATGATCTGAGCCAAAATCTAGAGTCAGATACCTAACTGACTGAGCCACTCCGGTGCCCCTGGTTCCTCTGAGAATTTGAAGGGAGCTCTGCACCTGGAGCAATCTGAGCTCAAGAAAGCTCAAACACTCTCATATCAAGTGCCCTGGTTTAGGATTTATTTATTTTAATTTAATTTATTTTATTATTATTATTATTTTTGGTTTAGGATTTCTGGCTCCTGTAGGAGCCACTAGTGGGTTTATTGGAGCTAATTTTGAATTTCAAGGATGGAGGCAAACAAACTCTTTTCCAGAAAAGCATAGTGTTTGAGTGTAAAAGAAATTCCTGGGGAAAGAGACAAATGTAGCCTAATAACCCCAGCTGGAAAGGAAGAAGAAAGGCATCCCTGAGGGCTCGGAACATTCTTTCCTGTGCTCTGGGCCCTTGTTGCCTCTAAGTTTGTTTTTCAGATGCTTACTTCATTTATTCCGTTTGCATAGTACAGTCTTAGTCAAGTCAGTTGGGATCTGAAGATTCAAAATTATATCTTTTTCTTGAGCAGCAAGTGGAATAATAATGATCTTAAATAATGGATCCAAGTCTCTTGTTGTTTCTATGTAGGTTCCCTGTCCAGCATAGATCCCAATGCAGGGATTGAACTCATGACCCTGAGATCAAGACCCCAGCTGAGACCAAGAGTTGGATGCTTAACCAACTGGGCTACCCAGGCATCCTTGATTTAGATTGCTTGACAATGCCCACCACCAGCCCTGAAATCCAGGCTTTAACACAAAGGAGCACCAAACCACAGAACAAGAAGAGGTATTTGAGATGACTTATTTCAGAATTTTTCATTTTACAGCTCACAAAATAGTAGTAAACAACTTGAAGCGTTCCACCCATTCTAAGGTGCCATGAAGTTAAATGATGCAGCATTATTTTCTGTGTTAACCAATAAAGAAACACTGCCGAAGTTATAATACTTTTTATTTTTTTTTAATTTATTTATGATAGTCACAGAGAGAGAGAGAGAGAGAGAGAGAGAGAGAGAGGCAGAGACACAGGCAGAGGGAGAAGCAGGCTCCATGCAGGGAGCCCGACGTGGGACCAGATCGCGGGTCTCCAGGATCACACCCCAGGCTAGAGGCGGCCAAACCACTGCACCACCGGGGCTGCCCTCACTTTACTTATTTCATATTACTAATAGGTTCCTTTTTGACTTACTTAGATATAATTTTTTTTCTTTTTTTTTTTTTTTTGGACCCGGCACGGCCAGCGCGCGCGCGGGGGCGGGGAGGGGGAGCTTAGATATAATTTTAATCATGTATTCTTAAGTGATATAATGACTTTTGTACTCAGATAAAAAGGAAAGTAAAATGATGACAGCATTGCTAAGTTCTTCACCTTCAGAATCCCATTCTTCTGAATCATTTTTCCACTCAATGTTGTTTGCACCCATGATTTTTCATCTGGTATTATTTTTCTTGCCACCAATAGTATTGGTAATTTGGCAACTCTTAAGTATGCTCCATTATTGTCTCTGGGATTTTCTTCTGATACCCATTCTGGCGTGCCTGTGTACTGCCACAGGTGTGATGACTATGCACTAGAGGCACCTGGCCAACAAAAATTTTAAGGTACTTCTGGATATCAGAGAAATAAAAATGTAAAAAACCTAATTCTAACAAATTAGAATCAGGGAAAACAGTAAAGTCTGCCTTTCATAATATTGTGACCATTCCTGGATTATTTCTGAGTAGCTGGTAAATCGTGTGTTCCCTGCCTGATTTTCAGATTCAAGCTGAGAAGTGCTTTCACTCATTTGTAAGTCTTTATGAACAATAGTAGTATTGTATGTTATCTGACCAGCACATGACAGAAAGATGTGTTTAGTCACCCTTATTAGAATTTCACAGTTAAAAAAAATAAAAAAAATTTAAAAATTAAAAAAAGAATTTCAGTTTAGCTGGTCTTTATATTTTACTTTATTATTTTAATTTACCAAATTTAAAAAGTAGGTTCCAGGGGATCCCAGGGTGGCGCAGCGGTTTAGCGCCTGCCTTTGGCCCAGGGCGCGATCCTGGAGAGCCAGGATCGAATCCCACGTCAGGCTCCCGGTGCATGGAGCCTGCTTCTCCCTCTGCCTGTGTCTCTGCCTCTCTCTCTCTCACTGTGTGCCTATCATAAAAAAAAAAAAAAAGTAGGTTCCATATTCAGGCTAGAGCCCAATGCTGAGCTTGAACTCAGGACTCTGAGTTCAAGACCTGAACTGAGATCCAGATGTTCAACTGAGCCACCCAGATGCCCCGATGCAGGGTTTTATAAACTGTGCTAAGGAGTTTATGTCTATTTCAGGGTATAGGGAAGTTACTGAAGGGTTCTGAGGAGAGTGACATCAACAGACTTAATTTTTAAATAGCATGTATTGAGAAGCAAGATTAGATGTGGAGAGACTATTCAGGTGACTTTGGTAATGTGGACTGGAATGACAATTGGTTTCTCCTCGATTTTTAAGAATAGAACTGGAGCTATAGACCAGGTGTTTCCACGCAGAGCAGAAGAGTATCTTTCATCCTCATCCAGTTGTTCTTTGGCTCAAGGGGAGCAGCGGACCTTCCAGGACCAATGTTCATAAACTCCGGGTGTGCACAATTTGCTGTTTCAAAGCCAATTTCTGTCCTCGCCTCTTTCTCACGTCTAACTTTTCCTCCTGAACTCATTCCTATATGTTTTTTCTTTTGTATCTCATCAATTAGGACAATAGCTTCTCAACCCTGCCTATAGTGTGTGTGTGTTTTTTTTTTTTTTTTTTTTCTGCCTATGGTTTTATCAGCCAGAATGCTTTCAATAAAATCACCAGTACTCGGTTTACAGATTTGGGGCTTTATTGTAGGATTGAGCAACACTAAGACTGTGTAACAGACTCACACACCACCACCAATTAATCAGACACTGATAATATTTGGACCTTTTAATTTTGTTAAAAGCTTTTTTGGGAGGCAGAGCCTGAGCAGGGGGAGGGACTGAGAGAGAGGGGGAAGCGGACTCCTGCTGAGCAGGAACCCGATGGGGGTGCTCAGTAGCAGGACCCTGAGATCCTGACCTGAGCTGACGTCAGACGCTTAACCCGCTCCAGAAGCTTATAAACGACAGTTTCTCATTTTATTCAGAAAGGAGACCTATCAGATGGGATATTATCTCCATCTAAAGGATGATACAGAAGCCCTGCACTTTTCTCCCCTGGCTCGGGAGACGCCACCCAGGACGGCACCGATGTCCTCGAGCCCTCTGGGAAGTGAAGTCCTTCCGCCGGGACCCCCGACCCGGCGCGGTCGCCTCCAAGTGCGCAGATGCGACTCCAGACGGAGCCTCGGGCTCGAGCCTTTTGTTTCCCCGCAGCTCCGCGGGCCCGGAAAGGGACTCCGTCCGCCCCTCCCGTCTCTCCCAGAGCGCAGCCCCGCGGGGACCTGCCCTGTGGCCGGAGCGGAGTCCGCACTGTGTCCAGAAAGAGGTAAGCGTAAGCTGGGCCCTAGGCGCGGGTCTCCACGCCCCGCCGATCCGTGGGTGCCGCTCCACTGCCTCCCGCAGCAACCCGGGCCACGCTCTCAGGTTCCGGCCCCGGCGGGAAGAGGGCTGGGCCCTGTCTGCGCGACCCGGGCCTACTCTCCAGAGCTCTACGAACTGCTCCCTCTTCTCTCTCGCTGGGAGGCGAGCTGGGTTTGTGGGTTCAGCGCTGAGACACTAGGCATCCCGGAAGTACGCTTGCCGCTAAGCCCGCTGGGAGATGGAGTCCGGGAACTTGAAGGAGGCGTGGCCGACCGGGGGATTCTGGGAGCGGGAGTGCGGAGTGCGGGGTGCGGGGAGCTAGAGAACCTTTCGTGGGTTTTGGCCTTCAACCTGCCCGTCTACTAAGTCCCTTAATGTTCTTAACTTCTGGGACACACAAAAAAAATGTGGTCCGTGTCTTACTCATTGCCCTTCTGTGCTTTGCTTTATCAGAGTTTTGGGGCCTGCCTGTATTTGGGGCCAATACAAAGGGTTGAGTACACACACACACACACACTCACTCACTTTCTCTCTCTCTCTTTTTGGGGCCAATGCATAGGGTTGACCGCACACGCGCGCCTGGAATGCGAAGATTTGGTCAGAGCCAGGGAAAAGCTTTGTTCCCGGGCAGTTTGCAAACCTGGGAGATGCAACCTTCGACTGCAAACCTATAGTACACTCTAAAGAGGAAAGATTAGGTTCAGAGTTAAATAGGCACTAACCACAAATTCCATGCCCTTTACAAGGACTAGTCGGGCTCAAGTCCCAAACCACGAATATCAGGTGCTCAGGTACAGAGTGACAAAACGGTTTCAGGATGTGGCAGCCATTCAACAGTTTGTGCTGCAGGCGTCTTTTTTTTTTTTTTTTTTTTGCAAATTTTGTTGGACTTTGTGCCAGCTTGTCACCTGAGGCTGTACTGACTGGTTTTGTGCCTCGTGGTCAGTCAGCCTGATTAAAAGTTTACTTTTTCTCCCTTGACAGAAGGGAACCCATCTTGTCTGTCAGTTGTTACTAATTACTGAAGTCTTTTGTTCTCGCTCTGACCATGGAAGAGAATCCTGGGTGTGTACATTTTCAGGGTCTTTAAAAAAGAGCAGGTGGGGAATCAGCTGCTGTATAAGGGCCCCATCTACCAGCTGCCTGTCTTCATGAATCATAAGGATGAACCAATTGTCGGAGCCCTGCTTGTAGTTACTGCTACCATAATCATAGACCACCTTATGGTCAGCTATGTGCTTTAGGGTCTTGGGAATTTCTGCACAGGCTGGAACTAGGTGTGAGGCTCACAGTTCACTGCCCTGCTTCTTTTCTGGTTTTGTCCTGGTATGGCATGTAGTGACTGATCTCAGTACTCTAGAGAATGGTCTTCAGCTGTGGGGACTAATTTAGCCTAAATATTAAGGTTTCAAGCAAAGAGGAATTACTTCTGAGGCCCTAGGACTTAAATGCATAGGAGTAAGCCTCCTAGGAGGAGAGAGAGAGAGATGCTCCAGGGAGTAGGAACCATTTCCAGAGGATGGCGAGCCTAACCTCAAAAATCTCTCTCCAGAGCTTCAGAGTAGAGTTGAATGGTTTACACAAAGAAGCAGATTATGTATTGCTGAAAAACCCGTGTTTATCTCTCATCTGAAACCGTGACTAAAGAGGAAGTCATAGCAGTAACAGGACAAAAAAGAGAAGCTCATCATGGATTATCTGACCATTGAAGCTGAGGAAGAAGGTAAGCATTATAGAAATAGCTGCAGCCTGCCTTCAGCCCAGGGCCTGATCCTGGAGACTCGGGATCGAGTCCCATGTCAGGCTCCCTGCATAGAGCCTGCTTCTCCCTCTGCCTGTGTCTCTGCCTCTCTCTCTCTCTCTGTGTCTCTCATGAATAAAAGAAAAAGAAAAAGAAAAAGAAATAGCTGAAGAAGAGAGACTATTTCATCTTGCTTGCTTTTGTGATAAAAGATAGGTGATGCTTTTCTACTCCTTGTTAGATGATTCCAAAAGGTTGATGTATTGTGGGTCTACAATTTAGTTTTTTGGGCAGTGTGTTTTCACTTTATCATCTTTATCCTCATCCTACCTTTCTGAGTTAGGTTGAGTGGGGCTTGTGTATATAATTTAGCTGGTTTATGATAGCTTTTGTCTATTGAATAGAGTTTACTTCCTTTGTGGCTTTTTATCCCCCTAGTCCTTCCAGCCATTACTACAGAGGATGCTTCTCTGCCCCAAAAAGCGAACACAGAAGAAATGGAACCTACTGTTGGACTCCTTCCTGTGGAGTTCCAGGCAAGTTTGAGTTCCCTCCTCTGAAATCTTAGCTAGGTCTTCATGGTGTGTTGTTTCCTTTTTTCATTTTCTTTAGAGATCCACAGCAATCCCAACTAGAGAACTGAACCAAGGTAATATTTCCTTGAAGACTTGGAAGTCTGGGGAGAGCTCCAGCTTGAGCATTGAATTTGGGAGTAATCTGTGTGAGTGGCATTATAAACTGTGAAACTGTGATCACTGAGGGAATAGAGAAGAGTTGAAATTTTATTACTGAGCCCTATAGCTCTTCAAATCTTAGTGGTCAGGGAGATGAAGAGGAACCAGCAAAACAGACTGATAAGATGTGGCCAGTGGGGTAGGGAGAAGTTGAAAGTATGGCATCCTGATAACCAATGGGAGAGTTTCAAGAAGCAGGGAGCGATTAGGTGTGTTAAATGCTGCTGCTAAGTCAAGTGTGATGAGGCCTGAGAATTGATTGTTGTATTTAAAAATATGAAGATCATTGGTGACTTCCAAGAACAATTTCATGGAACGGCAGGAATGAAAGTCTGACTAGAAAGGATTCAGGAGAGAATAGGAGAGAAATTGGAGGCAGGGACTACCAACAAGTATTTTGGAGAGTTCTACTTTAAAGGAGAGGACCGAAGAGGGTTTTTTTTTTTTTTTTTGTGTGTGTGTGTGTGTGTGTGTGTGTGTTTTTTAGGATTTTTAAAAAGAATATGGGCACAATAACATTGCTTATAGGTATGTGAGAATGGATGGAGAGAGATGTCTAATGACTGAGCTATGGGGAACTCTAACATTTAGAGCCACTTTTCAAATGTTACTTCATTTATTTTAAACAAAAAATCATGTGAGTTAGGGATGATGCCTATTTCATAGTAAAACTGAGGCTCACAGAGGTGCCTGGCTGGATCAGTCAGTGGAGCATGCGACTCTTGATCTTGGGGTTCTAAGTTCAAGTTCCACATTGGGTATAGAGATTACTTGAAAATAAACTCCAAAACTGAGGCTAACAGTAACTTCCTCAGAATCATAAGGTAGTTGAACACTAATCAGAACCCAGGTATGTCTGATCCTAAATCTTATGCCTCTTAACCACATATTCTTTTTTTTTTTTTTTAAGATTTATTTATTTGTTTTAGAGAGAGCACTATAGTGGGGGTAGGGGTAGAGGGAGAGAGAAAATCTTAAGGAGACTCCATGCTGAGTGTGGAGCCCAATGTGAGGCTTGATCTCATGACTCAGATCAGGGCTCTGAGATCATGACCTGAGCTGAAACCAGGATGCTTAATCGACTGTGCCATCCAGATGCCCCTCAACTACTATATTCTATTGGTTTTCTCACAAAGCATTCTCCGGTTAAGTATGATCAACAAAATACACCGATATTACTGTCAATATAACAGAGTATAAAGAACAGTTGATCATTTTCAGTTTACAATCAATAAATCCATTCATTCAGAACAACTGTAGTTACTAAAGGATAACTAAATAAATCTAAAAGTCATAGCCCTAAGTACAGAGAAAGAAGTAGCCTCTGTTAGAACAGGATGGCTATCTGTATACAATCACAATATCAAGCAGAATTTCTATAAAATCTCTGAATATTCTAGAAATCAGTATAAATTACATATCTGAGATTTATCCCATCTACAACAACTAAGTACAATTAGTAATTAACATTTGGTTGTCATTCAGTGGTTAGTTTACATTAGATTTATTTAGTATAATATGTAAAAGACAGAAACATACAGTTAAGAGTACAGCTTTGATGTCAAATCACCATGTTGTATACTTGAAACTAGTATATTTTATTTTACATTTAAAAGAAAGAGTATAGCTTTGGAATCAGACTGCCTGGGTCCAAATCTCAGATCTGGACCTCATATCTGTGAATAATGTTAATAAGAGTACTTACTTCATATAGTTATCATTACAAGAGGTAGTTCAGAGGACTTGGAACATAGACGATAGATTATAAATGTGAGCTATTATTATTTTCCTTAACATAGAAATTGTAGACTGTTCCATAAAATAAAGGCTTAACCTTTAGATTAAAAAAAATCTTCTTCTTATAGATTGTTCTCTTCCCTAAGTCCTATAATAGTGTGCTTGTTCTTCCAGGAATTGGTGACAGTCAAGGATGAGGAAATGGACTTAACTCAGGTGGAAGAAGAACAGCTGAATTCTGCCCAAAGGTACATGGGCATGGATATGAAAGTGGAGAATTGTGGGAGCCTGGTATTTTGGGGTAAGGAAGTTAATTTTTTTTTAAAGTATTTTTTAATTTCTTATTTATTTATGATAATCACAGAGAGAGAGAGAGAGAGAGAGAGAGGCAGAGAGAGAAGCAGGCTCCATGCACCAGGAGCCCAACGTGGGATTCGATCCTGGGTCTCCAGGATTGCACCCTGGGCCAAAGGCAGGTGCCAAACCGCTGCACCACCCAGGAATCCCAGGAAGTTAATTTTTAATGCGAACTGCTTACTGGGACATAAGCTTCTCTATAACTAAGGGCGTCTAAAATGCCATAGTTTTGCTTAAGATCCAGAGGGCCCTAATCCCCTAGGAGATCCCTGATCACTCTGGGCTCAGAATTGGCTCCTTTTCTCTTTTGCCAAGTAAAAGTTCACTGTTTTTGGTATTGAAAAAGGCCAGCTTCATTACACTGTTTCGTGTTTTTTTTTTTTTTTTTACAGTGTACTTCCTTAAATCATCATCATCATCATCATCATTATTATTTAAGATTTCACTCATTTATTAGAGAGAGTAGACTGAGCATGAGCAGGGGGAAGAAGGAGCTTCCTCCTTCCACTGAGCAGGAAGCCGGACTTGGGGCTTGATTCTGGGACTCCAGGATTAAGACCTGAACTGAAGGCAGACACCCAATTGACTGAGCCACCCAGGTGCCCCATTACATTGGTTTAAAGATTTGTAAAGCTTTAGTAATCAAAACAGTGTGGTATGATGAAAGGATAGATGTAAATCAATGGAACAGAACAGATGGCCCAGAAGTAGACCCACACAAATTTCTGACAAAGATGCAAAATCAATTCAATGTTAAAAGGAGAATCTTTTCAACAAATGGTACTGGGGGATCCCTGGGTGGCGCAGTGGTTTAGCGCCTGCCTTTGGCCCAGGGATCCTGGAGACCTGGGATCGAATCCCACGTTGGGCTCCCGGTGCAAGGAGCCTGCTTCTTCCTCTGCCTATGTCTCTGCCTTTCTCTCTCTCTCTCTCTCTCTCTCTCTCTCTGTCTCTCATGAATAAATAAATGAAATCTTAATAAAATAAAATAAAAAATAAAAGGTAGAAGAACCATTTTATTAGATATAATATCAAAAGCTTAGGGCAGCCCCGGTGGCACAGCGGTTTGGCACCTCCTGCAGCCCGGGGTGTGTTCCTGGGGACCCTGGGGTCGAGTCCCACGTCGGGCTTCCTGCGTGGAGCCTGCTTCTCCCTCTGCCTGTGTCTCTGCCTCTCTCTCTCTATGAATAAATAAATAAATCTTAAAAAAAATATCAAAAGCTTAGTCTAGTCAAGCTCTCTGGGTCTTGAGTTTGCTTTATTGGAAGGTCCCTTGATAGATATAGGACCATTCGGATGATCCGTTTCTTCTTGAGTGAGCCGTCGTAGTGATTTACCATCTTTCATTCCTTATATTGGTAATCTGTATCTTCTCTGTTTTAATTTTATTAGTCTTCCTAAGATTTTAACAATTAATTTTTTCCCCTTTGCTAACTTTAGATCTAATTTGCTCTTATTTTAATTTCTTTTTTTTTTTTTTATTTATGATAAGCACACAGTGTGAGAGAGAGAGAGGCAGAGACATAGGCAGAGGGAGAAGCAGGCTCCATGCACCGGGAGCCCGATGTGGGATTCGATCCCGGGTCTCCAGGATCGCGCCCTGGGCCAAAGGCAGGCGCCAAACCGCTGCACCACCCAGGGATCCCCCATTTTTAAAAACCTACTTAAAGTAAGTTTCTTGTGGACAGCATAGAATTGGGTCTGGTTTTTAAACACATGCCAACAATTTCTGGAGTTTTCAATTGCTGTGTTTAGGTCATTTACATTTAAATTAACTATTGGGGGATCCCTGGGTGGCGCAGCGGTTTGGCGCCTGCCTTTGGCCCAGGGCGCGATCCTGGAGACCCGGGATCGAGTCCCACGTCGGGCCCCCGGTGCATGGAGCCTGCTTCTCCCTCTGCCTGTGTCTCTGCCTCTCTCTCTCTCTCTCTGTGACTATCATGAATAAATAAATTTAAAAAAAATCTTTAAAAAAAAAAAAAAAATAAATTAACTATTGGTACAGTTGGATTTAAATCTCACATATATCTAGTTGTTTTCTATTTGTTCCATCTTTTCCTCGTTCATTTTTCTTTTTCTGTTTTTTGGTTGGGTATTTTCATTATGCTATTGCAAATACTATTCATTTTATATATAGATCAGGGGTTGGCAAACTTCTCTATAAAGGACCAGATGGTAAATATTTTTTGCTTGATGGGCCATATTCTTTCTTGCAGTTATTTAACTTTGCTATTGTAGCATAGAGGCAGCCATAAACAATTTGTAAAAAGTGGGAGTGGCCAGATTTGGCCTGTGGTGGGTCAGTTTGGTTGCCCCATGGGCCATAACATGCTGACCCCTGGTGTATATACAAGTTCTTGACTTATATAAATTACCTTCTGCCTATAAGCACATTTCTTATAGTGCACACCTACTGGTAATGAATTCTCTCAGCTTTTGCTTGGCTGAAAAAATAACTTTCATCTTTCTATCTTTCTTCCTTCCTCCTTTCCTTTTCCCTTTCCCTTTCCTTTCCCTTCCTTTCCATTCCATTTTATTTTTAAGTAATCTCAACACCCAATGTGGGGCTTGAACCCACAACTCCAAAATCAGGAGGCACATGCTCTTCTGACTGAGCCAGTGAGGCACCCCTTTTATCTTCCCTTTTGAAAATGAAATTATATTTTCACTGAATATAGAATTCTTAGGGACAGAGGTTTTTTTTCTTTCTTTCAGCAATTTAAATGTGTCCCTTGATTGTCTTCTGGCTTACATAATTTGTGACAAAGTTTGTGTAATTTTTATTTTTGCTCTTCTGTAGTGTTTCTTTTCTATGGCTTTTTTTTTTTAAGATTTTTTTTTTTTATTTACTTATTCATGAGAGACACACAGAGAGAGGCAGAGACACAGGCAGAGGGAGAAGCAGGCTCCATGCAGGGAGCCCGACATGGGACTTAGTCCCGGGTCTCCAGGATCACACCCTAGGCTGAAGGCAGGTGCTAAACCGCCGAGCCACCCGGGCTGCCCCGGCTGTTTTTTTTTTTTTTTTTTAAAGATTTTATTTATTTATTCATAGAGACACACAGAGAGAGAGAGAGAGAGAGGCAGAGACACAGGCAGAGGGAGAAGCAGGCTCCATGCAGGGAGCCTGATGTGGGACTCAATCCCTGGTCTCCAGGATCACACACCAGGCTGCCGGCGGCTCTAAACTGCTGTGCCACGGGGGCTGCCCTCTATGGCTGTTTTTAAGATTTCCTCTTTATCTTGGTTTTCAACAGTTTGCATACAATGTATTTAGAGGTGTGTGTGTGTGTAGGGGGGGTGTATGCACATGCATGTGCATGTTTCATTCCGCTTAGGGTTCTCTGAACTTCCTTGGATTTTTGGTTTGATACCTTTCATTAGTTGTGGAATATTATCAGCCATTAACTCATCAAGTACTGTTTCTGCCTATTCTCTCTGTCTCTTCTCCTTCCAGGATTCCAATTACATGGATTTAGAGCATTAGATATTGTCCCGCAGCTCTCAGATGGTCTCTTCTGGTTTGTTAGGTTTTTCACTCTTTTATGCTCTTTATGCTTTAGTTTGGGTAGTTTATTTTGACCTATTTGAAAGTTTACTGATTCTTAGCTTTGTTGACTTTACTGATGCGTTCATCAAAGACATTAATCTCCATTACCAGTTTTTCATCTTTAGCATTTTCATTTGACTTTTATAGTTTGTATCTCTTTGCTAACATTCCTCAACTGTTAAAGCATGTTGTCCTTCTTTTCCACTGGAGACTTTTACTTTTATATATTAATCATAGTTACTTCAAGTTCCTTTATATCTGGGTAATCATTGAGTCTGTTTCCATTCATTACTCTATGGTTTATACAATCAGATTTGATTGGAGAAGGATGCATTGAGAAAGGATACAATTAGCTCCATTGAGTTAGGGGAGAGATGATGGTAACTGAATTGGGGTGGTAATAATGGGGAGAGGAAATACAGAATGAATGAGAGAGATTTGGGAAGTATAATCCATAAAACTTGGTGATTTATTTGTTTTGGTTGGTAGTGTAGAGGGAAAAGCTTAGTATGATTCTCCGTTTTCAGACTTTAAGCTAGAAAAGCTTTTTGGAGTTTTGTGAGGATTAGATGTATTCATATATTTAATTTTTTAAAACAGTAGCTTATACATAATAAACATTAGATATTTCCTGATATTATTATAGTTCATAGCATATATATATATATATATTTTTTTAAGATTTTATTTATTTATTCATGAGAGACACAGAGAGGCAGAGAACAAGTTGAGGGAGAAGCAGGCTGCCATTGGGGAGCCCGATGTGGGACTTGATCACAGGACTCCGGGATCATGACCTGAGCCGAAGGCAGACACTCAATCACTGAGCTACCCAGGCATCCCTAGTTCATAGCATATATTAAACTTTAGGTTACCATGAGATTTTCAACTTCTGAAAATTATGGCAGCATTAGGATATATTTTGATCAAATATTGGTATGTTTCTATAATGGGATAAAAGGATCTTAAGAAAGGCTTATTACTCTCCAGATTTGTTCACTGCTTGTATTATTTGCAGCCAGCTCAGTGCATACATCTATTTCTTTTTTTTTTTTCTTTTTAAAGATTGTGTTTATTTATTTGAGAGAGAGAGAGCATGAATGGAGGAGAGGAGCAAAGAGAGAGGGGAAGCAGATTCCCCACTGGGCAGGGAGCCTGATGTGGGGCTCAATCCCAGGACCCTGAGATCATGACCTGAGCCAAAGGCAGACACTTAACTGACTGAGCCACCCAGGCACCCCCATACAACATCGATTTCATGCATATACTTTTTCTTTACCAGAACTATGATAGGCCCTGAGAAATATCAGTGAACCAAAGAAAATTACCTGCCCTCAGAAAAAGACCTTTTGGTGGTGGAGTTCATATTCTTATATTAGTGTCTTTTTATTAATAAGAATGATGGGGGATCCCTGGGTGGCGCAGCGGTCTGGCGCCTGCCTTTGGCCCAGGGCACGATCCCGGATACCCGGGATCGAATCCCATGTCGGGTTCCCGGTGCATGGAGCCTGCTTCTCCCTCTGCCTGTGTCTCTGCCTCCTCTCTCTCTCTCTGTGACTATCATAAATAAATAAAAAATTTGAAAAAAAAAAAAAAAAGAATGATGGTGGTGACATATAGATGATGAAAGCTGGGAAATACACAGATTGAGGGATAAGATGAATTAAGGTATGGATATACTGAATTTGAGATTTCCAAGTGGATACATGTAGTTGGCTAGTTGGATATATAACTAAGTAAATAATTGGATTATATGGTGTAGGGGACAGAAGTAAATAGTTGGATATATGGGTGTGGGATCAGAACTAAGCTGGAGATAAGAATTGGAAATCATTGATATATAGAAGGCAACTGCAACTAGTAAACAAATAAATCCCAGAGATTTATTTATTTATTTATTTTATTTATTTTTTTTTATTTATGATAGTCACAGAGAGAGACAGAGAGGCAGAGACACAGGCAGAGGGAGAAGCAGGCTCCATGCACCGGGAGCCCGACGTGGGATTCGATCCCGGGTCTCCAGGATCGCGCCCTGGGCCAAAGGCAGGCGCCAAACCGCTGCGCCACCTAGGGATCCCTAAATCCCAGAGATTTAATGCACAGTAGAGTCAACACAGATAACAATATTATATTATAATCATCAAACTTGCTAATGACTAGATTTTAATTATTCCCATCACAAAATAGAAATAAAAAAATAGAAATAATAATTATGTAATATAATTGAGGTGCTAACTATCAATACATCAGCATCATATTACAGTATATAAACACATCAAAGTAGCATGTTGTGTACCTTAAACTTATACAGTGTTTTATGTCAAATATATTTCAATTTTCTAAAAGAAGCAACTAATACCATGGACTAGATGAAGTCTTTAATGGAGACAGTGTAGTGGAGAATGGGGAGGGGCAAAAAAGGAGAGCCTAGACTGTATACCAAGAAGCATCAACATTTAAGAAGAAGAAACAGAAAAAGCTCTAAATAAATAGCAGGAGTAAAACCTGGACAGCTTAGAATCACAGAAGTTAAGAAAGAACATCTGCCAATTATATCTGAATAAAGTTTGGGGAAAGATGGGGGTGGGAATGTTGTTAGGAGGGATGCGTGGTCACCACTGTCAAGTGCTGTTGAGGGGCCAATCTAAACAAGGAATGAAAAGAATCCACTGGGTGGGATGCCTGGGTGGCTCAGTGGTTGAGTGTCTGCCTTTGGCTCAGGGCATGATCCCGAGTCCCGGGATCGAGTCCCACATCAGGCTCCCTGCATGGGAGCCTACTTCTCCCTCTGCCTATGTTTCTGCCTTTCTCTCTGTGTCTCTCATGAATAAATAAAGTCTTTAAAAAAAAATTCTCTCTCTCTCTCTCTCTGCCTCTCCACTGGCTGACCCTGCTCTCTTTAAAAAAAAAAAAAAAAGGACCGATGGGAACTATTTAAAAAAGTCAAAAGTGGCTATTTCTGGGTGATTATTGTAAGTAATTTTTTTTGTCTTGTACTTTTTAAAAACTGCCCAATCTCAACTTGTGTTTTCATCTTTTCACTCTTCCTCAGATATTTTTTATTAACATTTATTCTTAGCCCCACTGCTTATCTTCCTTCCTGACTAGTCCACTGTTTTCCATTCTTTTAGGTGCAGCATCCTCATTGTTCTCTTACTGTGCCTTGTACTAGCCATTCTCCCATCTCTATTAGTCCCTGGAACCTCCTCAGACATTCCCAGGAGGCACTTTCTGAAAACATTCTAATAAACAAACTTAACAAGCATCATTTTTTTTTCCCTCTTGCCAACTCAGCAGTTTTTTTCTCTCACCCCAGAGCACACAAAGACTTGTACTTTTTATTGATTTCAGATTCCGAATCTATACCTGAAGCTAAAGAATCCTTTTCAAAGCAGGGACTTTATGAAGAAGAGTCACCTGAAAGAGAGCTGATCATGGAGAGACTTAAAAAGGATGAGTCCTGGGACTCCAGATTGATGGAAGCCTGGCAATGTGAAGGCACATTAGAAAGACAGCAAGGAAATCAGAAGAAAGATTTAAGGCAAGTCGTAATTAAATGCAAGAAAAACTCTGTGGAGAATTGTAATCAAACTGGGGAAAGCTCAAACCCAATTAAACATCACAACATTTACTTAGTGAAAAAGCCTTGGAAGTGCAATGAATGTGGGAAGTCCTTCAGTTACTACTCAGCCTTTATTCTACATCAGAGAATTCATACTGGAGAGAAACCTTATGTTTGTAAAGAGTGTGGGAAAGCCTTCAGCCGGAGCTCATCACTTATTCAGCATCAGAGAATCCACACTGGAGAGAAACCCTATGAGTGTAACGAGTGTGGGAAGGCCTTCAGTCATCGATCAGCCCTCATTCAACATCATATCATTCATACTGGAGAAAAGCCCTATGAGTGCAATGAATGTGGGAAGGCCTTCAACCAAAGCACATATCTAATTCAACATCACAGAATCCACACTGGAGAGAAACCCTATAAATGCAAGGAATGTGGAAAAGCTTTCAATGATACCTCATCCCTTATTAAACATCAGAGGGTTCATACTGGAGAAAAACCTTATGGATGTACAGAATGTGGGAAAGCCTTTAGTGACAGGTCAGGCCTCACTCAACATCAGAGAATTCATACAGGGGAAAAGCCCTATGAATGCAGTGAATGTGGGAAAGCTTTCAGCTACTGTTCAGCTCTTATTCAACATCAAGGAACCCATACTGGGGAGAAACCTTACAAATGTAACGAATGTGGGAAAGCCTTCAGTGATCGCTCAGCTCTTGTAAGACATCAGAGAATTCATACTGGTGAGAAACCTTACAAATGTAAAGAATGCAAGAAGGCCTTCAGCCAGAGCTCATCTCTTACAAAGCATCTGAGAACTCATACTGGAGAGAAACCATATAAATGCAATGATTGTGACAGAGCTTTCAGCCAGAGTTCATCTCTTATTCAACACCAGAAAACCCATACAGGAGAAAAACACTACAAATGTAAGAAATGTGAGAAAACCTTCAGGGTGCATTCAGCCTTTCATCAACATAAAGAAATTCATGATGAATAGAATGCAGTAAATTATTAAAATAATTATGTAGTCTCTGGGAACCCAGGTGGCTCGGTAGAGCATGCAACTCTTGATCTGTGGGTTGTGCGTTCAAGCCCCATGTCAGGCATAGAGTTGACTTAAAAAAGAAAAGAAAGGCTGAAAATTATGTATTCTCTCCTTATTGTTCAGACCTGTTCTAATTACAAGGTATACTACAAAAACATATGAGGCTGTGTAATGCAGAAAGATAGCTCTCTTCCTTGAAAGGTTATTAGTTATGGGAAGAGGACAAGAGGTACAGTAACAAACCCCAGAAAGTGAAGCAGTGAAGAGAAATCCTAGAGAAACACAAGAGAAAGTCTGGTTTAGTCAGAGAAACAGCCTTAGGAGCTAAGCATCTGATATCAGTAGAAAAACTAATCACACCGGATGTCTGGGTGGCTCAGCGGTTGAGCACCTGCCTTCAGCCCAGGGCGTGATCCTAGTGTCCCAGGATCGAGTCCCACATCGGGCTCCCTGCATGGAGGCTGCTTTTCCCTTTGCCTGTGTCTCTGCCTCTATCTGTGTCTCTCATGAATAAATAAATAAATAAAATCTTAAAAAAAACTAATCAGAGGAGCAGACTGAACAGTACTCGAGGCTAAGCCTATTTTTTTTTTAAATATTTATTCATGAGACACACACACACACACACACACACACACACACACAGAGGCGCAGAGACACAGGCAGAGGGAGAAGCAGGCTCCATGCAGGGAACCCGATGTGGGACTTGGCGCTAAACCGCTGAGCCACCTGGGCTGTCAGAGGCTAATTGCTCTGTAAATAGTAGTTTCAACCTGAAGCCAGGTGGGGAGGATCAGGATCCTAAAAAGGAAAATCACCAGGAAGTTTCTCTAGGGAAATAAAGAGAAAAAAATTCTAAGTGTAGGAAATCCTCCTTTTCTCTGTCCCTACACACCACTTGTTCACTTGCAAACATTTACACTGGAGTTTATTAACCCTGGATGTACACAGAAATCTGAGAAGCTTTGAAAAAAAGTACCTGGGTCCCAGCACCAGAGATTCAGATTAAATGTGGACTAGGGTGCAGCCTCGACATCAGGAATTTAAAAATTCCTCAGGTTCCAATATGCAGCCAAAATTAGGAACCACTGATTTAGGCTCTTTCTGCACAAGGATCAACTCAGTAAAGTAGGAGCACTACAGGCAATTGAAAGGATAATAGTGGGGATCCCTGGGTGGCGCAGCGGTTTGGTGCCTGCCTTTGGCCCAGGGCGCAATCCTAGAGACCCTGGATCGAATCCCACGTCGGGCTCCCGGTGCATGGGGCCTGCTTCTCCCTCTGCCTGTGTCTCTGCCTCTCTCTCTCTCTCTCTGTGTGACTATCATAAATTAAAAAAAAAAAAAAAGGATAATAGTGATCTACCTCAGCTCTCAGGAGCTCTTGGTGTCCTTGTTTCTGTCTTTTCTTTCTCTTTCTAATTATATAATGTCATCTTTTCTTTTACCTGACTTTGGATCCTTTTGTTTGGACCTTTTAAAATTTTTTTCTGACTTGGTGTGAATTGTGCTGCCTGATACTAACTTCTGTTAGTATCTGCTCTGGCCCTCACCCTTGCTAATGTGCTCCTTTAAGCTTGGCTACAGCTTTCTCAACCACTTCTGCTTACGAGGATCATATATTGTGTTTGCTACCCATGGCCCAAAGGTGGCAAATATTAATCAAAAGAAACAAGAGGAAGACCAGAAATCAGGAGTGGAGACAGAGTGACTGGGAGGGAACATCAAAGAGTTAAACTTTTGACTCCAACTGTATAATTGCTATCTCACAATTTCCTGAAATTAGAATATAATTTAGTTGTGTGTACTAATTAATACTGAATTTGAAGGGATGTAAGTGGAAGAAAGGTAAGTAAAAAGTGTTTCTACATTGAATATGACAAAGAGGGGTGGGTGCCTGGATGGCTCAGTTGGTTAATCATCTGCCTTCGACTCAGGTCATGATCTCTGAGTCCTGTGATAGAACCCTGAGTAGGGCTTCTTGCTCACTGAGGAGTCTGCTTCTCTCATTCTCTCCCTCTGCCCCCCTCCCCTACTTGTTCTCTGTCAAATAAGTAAAATCTTAAAAAAAAAAAGTAATATGACAAAGAATAATAATACTAAGGAAATGATGAGAAATTATAGATGATACTATAATTCCTATAGAATATCCATTAAAAATAATGCAAGTAGAGGAATTAAATTACATGTTAAAAAATGTTTAGCCCAAAAGAAAGCAGGAAAGGAGGAAAAGACACAGATGGGACAAATCATAAACAGGTAGCAAAATGGTAGAATTAAGTTCAACCATATCAATAATTACATTAAATGTAAAAGAGACACTCCAAATAAAACTGTGAGACTGAATAAAGAAGCATGACCCAACTATATGTAAAAGACTCATACTTTAAATACAGAAACACAGGTTGAAAGTTCAAAAGACAGATTCATAGTGAAAACACTAATGAAAAAGCTGTAGTGGATATATTAATATCAGATAAAATAGAATTCAAGAACAGGGGTGTCATAGATACATAAGGACATTCTATAATGATAAAATGGTCAATTCATCAAGATTAGGAATTCTTATAATCTAGTTGCAAGCTGCATTCTAGTAACACATGTTTCTAAGAGTAAAGTATAGCGCACTGACCTTATGCTTTCACACATACTTTTGAGATAGCTTCTAACTTCCTTACATTAGATGCTAGTTGCATGATCTCAGAGGTTGTGAGGTTGAGCCCTGTGTCAGGCACTGTGCTCAGCAGGGAGTCTGCTTGAGGATTCCCTCCCTCTGCCCCTCCCCCCACTAATGTGTGCTTGCACACTCTATCTAAAATAAGTGGATGGGGGCACCTGGATGGCTTAGTGGTTGAGCATCTGCCTTTGGCTCAGGTTGTGATCCTGGGGCCCTGGGATTGAGTCCCACATCTGGCTCCCTGCAGGGAGCCTGCTTCTTTATCTGCCTATGTCTCTGCCTCTCTTTCATGAATAAATAAATAAAATCTGTGTTTCTTTTGAATAAATAAATCTTAAAATGATGAATCTTTTAAGAAATTTAATGTTCCACTCTTAGAAGTTGATAGAACATCTAGACAGAAAATATTAAAGATCCAGAAAAGCTGAACCACACTGCCTACCATCTTGAGCTGATGGGGGGCATAGAATACTTTATAGAATGCACATGGAACACAACAATTTTCAGAGTGTGTATCCCTTCAAGGGCACATGGAATGTTCACCAAGTTAGGTTATACACTGGGCCTTAAGGCAATGCTCAGTAAATTCAAAGAGAATATTCTCTAGTACATTTAATGACAGTAGAGATCAATAAAATAAGGTAGGAAATCCCCAAATATTTGGAAATTAAATGCCATACCTCTAATTAACCCAAGTCAAAAATTTTAAAGGAAAAAATTTTTTTAAAGGAATATGGGTTGAAATAATATACTCTTTGCAACGGAATTGATCTAGATACCATTAACAGGTAATGAGGGAAAAAGCCTCAACTTCCTTAGAAACTAAGAAAAACACCATTAAGTAACCAAAGAGAAAAGAAAAATAGAAATTGAAAAACATTTTTGTTTTTTTTGTTTGTTTTGTTTTTTAATTTTTATTTTATTTTATGATAGTCACACACACAGAGATAGAGTGGCAGAGACATAGGCAGAGGGAGAAGCAGGCTCCATGCACCGGGAGCCCGACGTGGGATTCGATCCCGGGTCTCCAGGATCGCACCCTGGGCCAAAGGCAGGAGCCAAACCCCTGCGCCACCTAGGGATCCCTGAAAAACATTTTTGACTGAATAATAATGAAGATGCAATATATCCAAACTTGTGGGATACAACTAAAGCAATGTATAGAGAGAAATCTCATGCATTACACTACCTAAAATTAGAAAAGGTCAAAAATCCATTATATAAATTTCTATTGAAAGCCTAAAGGTGGAAGCAAATTAAAGTAGAAGGAAATATAAAGAGCAGAAAAATTTAATTACAAAACAGATACACAATAGAAAGCATCAACATAGGCAAAGGTTGGTACTTTGTGGCTACTTTTTACAAAACAAAACAAAACTGGAAGAACACACAAGAAAATTAAATGTGGAAGTTGGAGGGAATGAAGTGAATGGAGTAGGACAGAGTGCCACCCTTCACTGTATTTTGTTTTGACTTCTGAGCCTCTCAAAAAAAATTCTTAAAGATTTTATTTTAGAGAGAGAGAGATATGGAGCAGAAGGTGAGGGAGAAGTAAAAAATCTCAAGCAGACTCCACACAGAGTGCAAAGCTGATGCAGGGCCAAGATCATGACCTAAACCAAAACCAAAGGTCAGATGTTCAACTGACTGAGCCACCCAGGTGCCCTTCAAAAATTTTTAATACCGGAAACCCTGGGTGGTGCAGCGGTTTAGTGCCTGCCTTTGGCCCAGGGCGCAATCCTGGAGACCCGGGATCGAATCCCACGTCGGGCTCCCGGTGCATGGAGCCTGCTTCTCCCTCTGCCTGTGTCTCTGCCTCTCTCTCTCTCTCTGTGTGTGACTATCATAAATAAATAAAAATTAAAAAAAAATTTAATACCCTTCCAGGGCTATTCCAAGCCATATTGGGTCCTGAGGCAAAAAGAAACATATGTGCCCCTATATACACTTGTCAAATATCTTCCCATGTTTTGAACCAGATTAGAAAGTTAATAAAAGCTATATATATATATATATATATATATATATATATTTTTTTTTTTTTTTTTTTTTTTTTTTAATGACTATAGGGGCACCTGGCTGGCTCAGTCAGTAGAACATGTGACTCTTGATCTCTGGATTGGAAGTTCAAGCCTTTTGGGTGTAGAGTTTGCCTAAAAAAATAAATAAAAATGAAAAAAAATGACTACACATAGTCCAAAGCACACCATTGTCAACCTGTACAAAGCAGGATGTGATGACTTCATGGCTCAGGAGCCATGAGTTAATTGGAAATAACTTTCCAGTGCACAATAGCCCTGGGTCATAAAATGAGCAAACAACAGCTTGTCTTATTTAAAATTTCGATATTTTGTTTTTCATGATTTTTTTTGCATTAATTTTTAAAAAAGATTTATTTATTTGAGGGGAAGAGGGGCAGAGAGAGTTCCATGCCCACTCTGTGTGGAGCCCAACAGGGGGCTTTGACCCACAATGCTGACATCATAACCTGAGCCAAAACTAAGAGACTGTGACTCAACAGAGTGCACCACCCTGGTGCCCCTTTTAAAAAGATTTTTAAAGTAATCTCTACACCCAACATGGGGCCCATACTTGCACCCTGAGATCAAGAATCACATGCTCTCCTGATTGAGCCAGTCAGGCACCCCTTCATTAATTTTGATTTAGAAAATATTGTATTAAAACATTATTTCTCTTGATTACTGAATATTTTGGTGCTCTCTTAAGTTCTGCACCCAAGGTAAATGTCTCACTTGCCTGCACCTAATCCCTGCCCTGAACACATTATATGGGATCATCTGAAGGTGGGAGAGCTAGAATGGAGAAGATTCAGTGGTTTTCATCACGTCCAAGGAAACCAAAGACTTTGTGGACATATTTATTTAAAAATTAATTAAAAGACTGTAAAGTTATTGGTAGATTTTAGGAAATTCTAAAACTTCACTTTCACTTTTTAAACTCGGAATCACAACCTGGAGTGACTGGTCAATTTGGGTCTTCGTCTTTGTGACAGAGGAAACCATTTGCTACCCAATCTCACTCCTGGATTTTCCATTTGGGGTCTGGAAGCTACATCTCAGGGGCCCTCCAAGGAACCATATATTTCCTGACAAGGCCCCAAAACCCAATATCCAACTACAGCTGCCAAGCTTATCTTCCTCTCCCTGCTTGGATTGGGGATTTCATGTGGTGCTATCTATGCCCATGACAAGATTTCTGGGACTGTATAAATTTTCCCATGTGAGTGATTTGAACACTCATTTTCATTTTATCACCTCTTACCTACCAACTTGACCAACTTGCAGTTTTAACCCAAAGTCACAGTACAGCCCGCACTCAAAATGTAAACCAGCATACAGGCATTCCTCCCAATTCAGCAAACATTTTCCTGTGACCCACTTTTGTCATCTGTATGATGAGGAAAAGAAGAGCACCTACTTCACAGGATTGTTATGTGGAATCTGTAAATTAATTCATGTAAAGCACATGAAATACTCCCTGGCACACAAAGAAATCCTCCATAAATGCAAGATATTATCTATTAGTTTTGGTCACTAAATAAACTCTTTTTTTAATATGGATTTTTTAAAATTTTTATTTACTTATGATAGTCACACAGAGAGAGAGAGGCAGAGACACAGGCAGAGAGAGAAACAGGCTCCATGCACCAGGAGCCCGACGTGGGATTCGATCCCGGGTCTCCAGGATCCCTGGGCCAAAGGCAGGCGCCAAACCGCTGCGCCACCCAGGGATCCCCTAAATAAACTTTTAATAAAAATTTGTGAGTGATTTTAAGGGAGTGCCACCATTGGCAAAGAAATAAAATGCTTCATTCGGATAACCAGACAAGTGATTGGTAATAACTTTATTCATAGTTTCAAGGAAGAAATGAAAAATTGTTCAGAGTCATGGGAATGAACTGAGAGCCATGGTGAATTACTTAAATCATTTATTTATTATTATTTTTTATTTTTTTTAATTTATTTATGATAGTCACAGAGAGAGAGAGAGAGAGAGAGAGGCAGAGACACAGGCAGAGGGAGAAGCAGGCTCCATGCACCGGGAGCCTGATGTGGGATTCGATCCCGGGTCTCCAGGATCACGCCCTGGGCCAAAGGCAGGCGCCAAACCGCTGCGCCACCCAGGGATCCCTACTTAAATCATTTAATCTGAGTCTAGTCCCTCCTGAGAATGATATACTATACATTATTGCATATATTTCACATGTATACATATTTGCTGTGTACAAGTGTTCATATGAAAATCATGTATATTGTGTTTTTTGGATAAGGTCAAGGATTTTACAGGAATCTTAAAAATTTTTTAAAAAGGAATAATTCTGAAGTCATTTGATTTATCTTACCATCTAATTTCAGAACCTACCCTCCACCTCTATTTTTTCACAATAAATAGAATATTTGGGGAATAATAAGATAACTGTTTTGGCTGGATAATGACACAAAAGCATGATTTGTATTGAGAGGATCCTGAACATTAGGATAAGAAATAGGGGACTTTATTTTGAGGCCTTAGTTATTTAATAATTTTTTTCCCTAAGTAGTGGGATGACAATGGTGAAATATCATACAGTAGAACACCTGTTGCCCAGAATTTCTAGCGACATACCTATTCCAAATCTGCAAAGGCGTAATCATAATTGTTTCAGCTTCAACATCTTCTGGGTGCACTTTTTGGCTTTTCTTCCCAATATATGAATTAAGGGTACAATATTGCAATGCACCATCTCGAAATGGTTGTAACTTGCTGAAAAAATAAAATTGCCCCAACGATCAGAATATATGCATTACTGAGCAAGCCAGCTATAAGGTTATTACAATTGTTCATTGTGATATATACCATCTTGTCCATGTCAGGTGGACAGAGCCATTGTGACATCAACTGTTGGTCACATTCCACTTTCAGATTTACCATCTCCTTGCTCCATATGCCATGGGAAATCTTTCTTTTTTTTTAATTTTTTAATTTTTATTTTTTTGGAAATCTTTCTTAAATTATTTTGATCACATGATATTCTTTAATGGGTGATTATCGAGAAAACCCTTTTATTTTTTAAATTACATTTATTCATTTATCTCTACACCCAATGTAGGGCTCGAACTCATAACCTCAAGATGAAGAGTTGCATGCCCCTCTGACTGAGCCAGCTAAATGATCTGAAAAAAAAAAATCCTTTTAGAAATATACTTTTATTTGGCTACCTTCTGTATTTAAATTGCCACATTCAAAGTAAATAAATCCTCTGTATTTTTTTTTTTTTTAAAGTAGGATCCATGTCTAGCATGGAGCCCAACATGGGGCTTGAACTCACAATCCTGAGATCAAGATCTGAGCTGAGGGCAGCTCAGGTGGTTCGGCGGTTTAGTGCCACCTTCAGCCCAGGGTGTGATCCTGGAGACCCCGGATCAGGTCCATGTTGGGCTCCCTGTATGGAGCCTGCTTCTCCCTCTGCCTGTGTCTCTGCCTCTCTCTCTCTCTGTGTCTCTCATGAATAAATAAAATCTTATTTTTTTTTAAATTTTTATTTATTTATGATAGTTACAGAGAGAAAGAGAGGCAGAGACACAGGCAGAGGGAGAAGCAGGCTCCATGCACCGGGAGCCCGACGTGGGATTCGGTCCCGGGTCTCCAGGATCGTGCCCTGGGCCAAAGGCAGGCGCCAAACCGCTGCGCCACCCAGGGATCCCTAAATAAAATCTTAAAAAAAAAATATCTGAGCTGAGATCAAGAGTCAGATGCTTAACTGACTGAGCCACTCAGGTGCCCCTAATCCTTTTGTATTCTTGATAGTCCAGGGATGGACTGACCAATTTACAGAGAAATGGCTGTTTAAGAAAAAACAGCACTTGTGAAATGAATGAAATCGCTCCAAGCAGCTAATGTAGCTATGCACTGAAAGTCATCTGTTGTTTGGAATCAATAGATTTTGCATTGTTTCTACTACACTATAACAATGCCTCTTGACATTCGAATATGTAGCTAATGTGGTTCCACATCCCTCAGGTCCCATCCCTTCCTCCCACAGACCTGCGTGAGAGGTAAGTGGTGGTCGTAATCAGAGGTGGAGAGGGCTGTTCTGGTTTCTCAAAGATCTAAAAGGGGAGGGGGTGCATGGAAGGCAGATGAAGTGAGTGTGTTGTTGGGGTTGGGCCATTTCACACCATGTTCTAATTTTTACCAAAAGAAAGTTCACTTAGAAAACAATAATAATTTAACAAGTTATCAACTTTTTGACTATTTTTATAAACGTATGTGGAGCTGTGTTTGCCTAGGTCCTTTTACTTGTGCCAGTTTTACATTATTATGTTGTCAATTAATAAATGTGTTTCTAAATAATAAATGAAGCTTTAATCAAACATTCAAATAAAATATTTGCATGAAATCTAATTCAAATCATGTTTTGACTGGTTTAAATTTAACTGTAATTTGAGGCTACCCCTGCCTTTGTGCCATCTCCAAATCTATTACACTCTTTAACCAAGACTTAGCTGTATTTAAAAGATTAGGGATCCCTGGGTGGCGCAGCGGTTTGGCGCCTGCCTTTGGCCCGGGGCGCGATCCTGGAGACCCGGGATCGAGTCCCACGTCGGGCTCCCAGTGCATGGAGCCTGCTTCTCACCTCTGCCTGTGTCTCTGCCTCTCTGTCTCCCTCTGTGTGACTATCATGAATAAAATAAAATAAAAAAAAATAAAAAATAAAAGATTAATGTGGCACCAGGATTTAGGGTAAAATATGTGAGTGAAAAAGAAGCAGCAAGCAGATAAAGAAGCAACTGTAATACATCAGGAGCAACTTAAACCAAAGTTACTACAGTAACACAGTTGGGGCAACAGAAAGAGGGAAAAAGTGTGAAAGGAATTATACATGAATTATTAGCAGAACTTGTGAAATTTATGGAAGCTTAAAGATATGAGATTCAGGGACACCTGGATGGCTCAGAGGTTGGGTGTCTCTCTTCGGCTCAGGGCGTGGTCCTGGGGTCCCAGGATCGAGTCCTGTATTGGGCTCCCCCCAGGGAGCCTGCTTCTCCCTCCCTCTGCCTGTGTCTCTGCCTCTCTTTCTCTGTGTCTCTCATGAATAAATAAATCAAATCTTTCAAAAAAAGAGATACGAGATTCAAAATAACCTTGATGTTCTAAGCTTAGGTACACAAGGTACCACTGAGGCAAATAGGGAAATTAGGTTAGGATGTCAGCTTTTTTTAAAGATTTTATTTATTCACAAGAGACACACAGAGAGGCACAGGCACAGGCAGAGGGAGAAGAGGCTCCCTGTGGGGAGCCTGATGCAGGACTCAATCCCAGGACTCTAGGATTATGCCCTGAGCCAAAGGGCAGATGCTCAACCACTGAGCCACCCAGGTGCCCCAGGATGTCAACTTTGAAGAAACAGACAAATAAATGGAAAAGTCTGACAAGCGTTGTGGGATAGAGAGAATGGAATCTGTGTTCCTACAATAAAGCAGGAAATGAAATGGTTAACTTGGAATACCACTACTGCAAGTCAAACTCTCCTATTTGGTGGTTGTCTTTAGATTCCAAGGAAAGTTCAACCCCCAATTCTAACTTAGAAACCTATTATATTTCCTTTTAAAGTTTTTATTCATTTATTCATGAGAGACAGGGAGGCAGAGGCAGAGGCAGAGGGAGAGGCAGGCTCCCCACAAAGCAGGGATCCTGATGTAGGACTCTTGTCTTAGGACCCTGGGATCATGACCTGAGCTGAAGGCAGATGCTTAACTGACTAGCCACCCCGGTGCCCGACACCTATTATATTTCTATCAACTAAATCCATTTGCATCCTAAGAGCCTTCTGAGTATACTGCATAAAGCAGAGGTCCTCACATTTTAGCAGACATATGGATCACCTATAGTGTTTGAAAAAATTCACTCTCCTGGGCTTCTCCTCCAGAGATTCTGATCCAGCAGATTTGGCTTGGGACTGGTGGATCTGCATTGTAATACGTATCTCAGATACGTGATGCAGATGACTGACCACAACGTAAAACACTATTGAAAAGTCTACAAATGTGTGAGCACAAAAGAAAAGAAATAGTTTTCCAATGATAAATCATCTCATTTCTGAAGACCATTTGCATAGAGAAGCTAAGATTCTAAAGCTCTATTTCCATCAGTCCTTAGAGTTCTTAGGCTCTATCTTCTAAACTGTCTGTCCCTTAGTGTCAGAAATATGTTTGCCTAGGGGATCCCTGGGTGGCTTAGCGGTTTAGCGCCTGCCTTCCGCCCAGGACATGGTCCTGGAGTTCCGGGATCAAGTCCCACATCAGACTCCCTGCATGGGGCCTGATTCTCCCTCTGCCTGTGTCTCTGGCTCTCTCTCTCTCTCTGTGTGTGTCTCTCATGAATAAATAAATAAAATCTTAAAAAAAAAGAAATATGTTTGCCTTTACTCTTGGGAATTAAACTCTAAGAGATGTGCTCTAGTTGAACCTAGATTACACTATCCCCTCCTCTGAGAAGTTTAGGGAGAAATTATTTCCAAGGGCTGAGAATTGCCCTGCCTTTATTTAGAGAGTAAGTAAACTGGAGAAAACAATTTACATATACATTACAATTTGTTTTTTTTAAACCATTTTGTTTTTTTAAAAAAGATTTTATTTATTTATTCATTCAGAGAGAGCGAAGAGAGAGGCAGAGACACAGGCAGAGGGAGAAGCAGGCTCCACGCAGGAAGCCCGCCCGATGTGGGACTCGATCCTGGGTCTCCAGGATCACACCCCAGGCTGCAGGTGGCGCTAAACCGCTGCGCCACCGGCGCTGCCCCTGTAAGGAATTCCTAATTATCATTTCCACCTCCAAGTCCTGGGAGAACACAGAAAACAACAAAGTACTGCTAAGGGCATCAACTTCAAAGGTCATTGTGAGGTTTCTTAACAGCATGAGTTTTTACCACATCTATGTGAGACCCCCAGTAAGTGATATAAGGCGGGGGGGGGGGGCGGGGAGGGAGATATGGATTAGAAATAATGTCCAAGGGATCCCTGGGTGGCGCAGCGGTTTGGCGTCTGCCTTTGGCCCAGGGCGCGATCCTGGAGCCCTGGGAAATCCCACGTCGGGCTCCTGGTGCATGGAGCCTGCTTCTCCCTCTGCCTATGTCTCTGCCTCTCTCTCTCTCTGTGTGACTATCATAAATAAATAAAAATTAAAAAAAATAATGTCCAAGAAAATAAAGTTAACATGTCCCAGATCATCAGCATATTTAGATCTAAAATCATAATTCTGGGCTTCTCAGAATTCCTTAATCAAAAGCATCCTCTCAGGTACAAAGACAACATTAAGACATTTAGGGAAGAGAATTTTGGAAGTAAGTGGCCTGGTCAAGACTAATTATCATGGACACTGGAGAAGCCAAATTTTGTACAAAAATGGAGCACCTATAAGGACAGTTCATGAGTGTTTTGATACAGACTTAACAGTACTTATGCTATCTACAGCATTGCCCACATTCTTTAAGACCTGAGTTCTTGGGATAATGGAAGTAGCCCCTCCAAAAATGGGGCATATGCAAAAAAAGGGGAAGCATGTGCACAGGACAGAACCATCCAACCCTGGCAAGTGAGAAACTAAATGGTCAGGCTTCCAAGAGGTTACTCAATACTAGGAAAAGGCATCTATTTTCCTTCCAGCATGCCTGTTGGCTGCTGCTCTTACCCCCTGGTTTGAAAGAGTATGATTATAGAATTGTAATAGCAAAATTAACCCAAATCCTCACAAGATTGTAGTAAGTAAGCCAGTTCCCTCTTCTGGTCTGTCAAGTTCAACAATACAGCACTCCTGAATGGATAGGAGGCAGTAAATAGCCTTCCCTGCCAGGCACTTGCTTGATGGTGCCTGAGATGAATGGGGGTGAAACTACAAGAATAATCCCATCATCCAGGACCAAGAGGTCCTCTTATTGGATGGAAATATACATGAATCAGCTTTCAATCTCCTGTAGAGAACAAGTTAAGGGTACATGAAATAGCTTGGCCTTTAGAGAATGCAGGCTTTGGGGAAATTGCTCCTTCTCCGAGAAGCACATGCCAAGATGGGATGAAACATGCAAGCATTTTATCAGGAGACATGCCTGTGAGAAAGGAAATAGAGGGAGTGTCTTAAAGCTGTGGAGAGCCCAAGATGAAAGACATCCCTGTGTGAAGGAGGGGAGAGAAGGTCAGTGGAAGCATTATGCTGCCCTGCAGGTTAAGGAAAATTCAGCCAAGTCCTCAGGGAACCTCGAGCCAATGTTAGCTGACAAACAGTCCCAGACCTTCCAGGGATGGTTTGCCTTAGTGTCCACCTGCACTTAGTCAGTCAATGCCCAGAAGCAGTACCTATGAGGCATGTGGTGAGGCAGTTAGGGCCTCTGGCCAATTGTTCCTGTAGCAAAGGTCCTAAAGCACATCCCCATGGCCACTGCATGAGGCTTATGAGAATTTCCCAATGGAAACTTAAGAGTATTAATTTGTGAAGTGCCTGGCTGGCTCAGTCGGTAGAGTGTGCAACTCTTGATCTCAGGGTCATGAGTTTGAGCCCCATGTTGGGTGTAGAGATGACTTAAAATAAGTAAATAAACTTTTAAAAAAGAGTCTTAATTTGTAAAAATATAACAACAGAGTGTGTGGAAAGATACACAGGACAAACGACTACCGATTTAGGTAAGGCCATAGCCTCTAGCCCATATTGGATTTTCATTGCTAAGAAAACTTCATGGTATAGAAATATTGACCTGTCTTATGCAGTTATAGAGGATATTCCTCAAATAATGTGTTTTCCTTATTAACACACTGCAAGTTGGAACAACTGTGTTTTGGATCCAGGTATGTTTTCAGTGTGACTGATTTCATATGTTTAAGAGAAAGCAGACAAAGTAGAATCTCCATTTAACCCAGTTAAACTCCTTTCTTGCTCTCTAATTCCAAAGACTGATGGCTGGGGGGATTACCAATGGTAATACGGAGGGACATATTCTTGCCCTCTCGGCCCTTAGTAGCAAGTGACCCACTAATTCTGCAGACCAGGAATCCAGGCTACCCCAGAGTCTGCTGATGGTTCTGCTCTCCGTAGTGGGAAGTCCAGAAGCAGGAACACATGGATTCCCACCAGTCTGCTAGTAGCAGACTGACCACAGAGGTATATGCATGGTGGTCCTCAAAAAGAGGACTACAGGACAGGAGAAAGAGTATTGACCTCTGGGTCTACTCACACAAACTTAGCTCCAAAATACATAAGGGAATCTGCTAAACTCCAATCCCCATCCCACCTCCAACCTGCAAGTGACCATGATTTACAGCTGTCCTGTACAACTGCATCTGAAGGGAAAGGAGGATCAGAGTTTTGGTACTGTCAGAAAATCTCTTCTGCAGCAGCAGGTTATAGGATCAGGAGCTACCATGATGTTTATGATACTTGGTGTGCTGGCACACACCTCGAGTGGCAGTACTATGAGCTGCACTCTGAATGCCTGGGGCTGAAGGCCACTGTGGGGAATGGTGTCAAGCCTGGGGCTGGAAACTCCATTGGACATGGACTCCCAAGTTTATCCCCAGCCACTTCAGACCTCGGACCATACCAGTGCGCACCAGAGGTTGGGGTCCTAGAGGGCATGATCAAAACTCTGGAAATCCTCTCAGAGCTGGAAAGCAGACAGATACTAGCTCCAGTAGTACAGGGTCCAGAAGGAAACATGGCACACTGAGGCTGATGTTTGAGAATGGCTTTAGCAGTAAGAATAAGCCAAACTGTCTAGTGGTTCAGGAAGCAAATTTCTGAGAAATCCTTATGGAAAATCGCTGGGGGTTGAAGACTGGTATAGGCAGCAGCTCATGGTTGACTTGGGACATGTGCTGCATGGGTTTGATACATGTGGAGCCAACGAGGGATCAAAGGGACAGAGCCTGTGGCTAAGACCAAAGTAGTCAGTAGTTAAGAGTGAAACTGAAGGGCATGCCTGGCTGGCTCCATTGTTAGAGCATGTGACTCTTGATCTCAAGGTCGTGAGTTCGAGCCCTGCATTGGGTGTGGAGCCTACTTTTACAAAAGAATAAAACTAAAATGCCAGGGCAAAGATGTTAGCATAAGGCTGAACACAGGTGACTCATAACAGAAACCTGGAGAGAGAGAGATTAAGAGTAGAGTCTGGAGGCACCTGGCTGGCTCAGTTGGAGGAGCTCATGACTCTTAATCTCAGGGTTGTGAGTTCGAGCCCCACATTGTGTGTAGAGATTACTTTTTTTTTCTTATGGAAAGCTGTTTATTGTAAAATAATTTACAAACATCTTGCTGTCTTTAGTAGTTTAAACAACGGACCAACAATTTCTTCTGATGAGGACAGCAGTAAGCTAAAAATAAATTCAGTGGCTGTATTTTCCTTCTTTACCTCTTATCTGAGGATGAAACTTGGTTTTCATTAATCCAGAGCTGCTGCACCAGAGATGATTTCAATCAACTCTTTCGTGATGACAGCCTGGCAGGTGCGAACATCAAAGTCAGTTTGTCAATCATCTCAAAGTGTTCTTGCTGGGCAGCCCGGCTGGCCCAGCGGTTTAGCATCACCTTCAGCCCAGGGCCTGATCCTGGAGACCCGGGATCGAGTCGCACGTCGGGCTCCCTGCATGGAGCCTGCTTCTCTCTCTACCTGTGTCTCTGCCTCTCTCTCTCTCTCTCTCTCTCTCTGTTTCTCATGAATAAATAAAATCTTTAAAAAAAAGAAGAAGCGTTCTGCTAGCATTGTCCATGGCCGTCCTCCTGGCGCTCGGCTCACTAGTGGTGGATTCCTTTAGAGGATAGTAAATGATGTTGGCCAAATTGTATTCTTGGTAATTCTGCAGCACATCAACATCAGTATCATCATAGGTACTCATGCTCTCAGCACTTGCAACGGTTTCTTTCTTTCTTTCTTTTTTTTAAGATTTATTTATTTATTAATGAGAGAGAGAGAGAGAGAATGAGGGCGCGGCAGAGACACAGACAGAGGGAGAAGCAGGCTCCATGCCGGGAGCCCGACGTGGGACTCGATTCCGGGTCTCCAGGATCACGCCCTGGGCTGAAGGTGGCGCTAAACCGCTGAGCCACCTGGGCTGCCCGCTTGCAACGCTTTCAGGAGAAAAGATGGGCTTTTCTTCTGTCTTGCAGTAGATCACAGACCTGAACCAATTAAAGATGATAGACCCTTCATCAAATTCATATCCAGAATTCAGCAGTTCCAGGGCAATGATGGACGCATCTCCAAAAGTAGGAGTTTTTCTTCCTCCTTCTTTGAAGGACACCAGAAACTGGTCAGAGTGAGTCCTATGAGGTATACCCCTGATTTTATCACCAATTCCAACAAGCATAACTTCTTTCCTGGCTGCTTTGAATGTGGCCACCTCATTTTTCATCTGTTTAGCAGCCGAGGAATGAATAGCACCACAGAGCCCTTGATCTGAGGACATGCTGATAAGAAATGTTTCTTATTGGCTTCAGGCACCTTAATATCAGCTTTTTCATACAGGGCCAAAGATCCTATTCCATACACTCGAGCTGGTTTCAGCTCTCTCTAGGCTCGGGCATATTTTGCTGTGCTACCATTTTCATAGACTTGGTGATTTTCTGGATGTTTTTGATGGACTTTAGTCATCTGGTAATATCTTTTAGAGTTGCCATATTTTGAATTTGGCTCCATCGCGGCTCCACGGCCCAGGCAGAGAGCCCGTTGACACCAGCCCGAGAGAACATGGTGGTACTGGCCCCAGGCCGAGATTACATAAATACATAAATACATAAATACATACATACATAAACAAACAAACAAACTAACTAACTTAAAAAAAAAAAAAGAGTAGAGGGCAGCCTGGGTGGCTCCGCGGTTTAGCGCCGCCTTCCGCCCGGGGTGTGATCCTGGAGACCTGGGATCGAGTCCCATACCAGGCTCCCTGCATGGAGCCTGCTTCTCCCTCTGCCTGTGTCTCTGCCTCTCTCTCTCTCTGTGTGTGTCTGTCATGAATACATAAATACAATCTTAAAAAAAAAGAGTAGAGTCTAGAGGGATATCTTGTGCAGAAGCATAGATTCAAACACTTTATAGAGTAAGTGAGGGAGCTACAAAGCAAGCTCTGCCAGGATAAAGAAAGACACAAAGATTGGTCAATCCCAGGGATGGATCAGTTATTAAAATCACCAAGTTCAAGGAAGTGGGACAAATTCTAGTAGGATCCAGTTATTACAAGGAAAAACCCAGCCTTCTGAATCTTTCTCCTATGTGTTTCCTTTTTTTCCCTCAGATTTTATTTAATTAATTAATTTACTTGAGAGACAGCAAGAGAGAGGGAGAGCATGCACAGAGGGAGAAGAAGAAGCAGACTTTCCACTGAGCGGGGATCCCTGACAGGAGGTTTGATCCCAGGACCCTGAGATCACAACCTGAACTGAAGGCAGACACATAACCGACTGAGCCACCCAAGCACCCCAAGACATTTGTTTTAAACAAATGTTACTGGATAATTTTGTTGGAAAAATGTTAAATTTAAATCCATAACTTCTACCACATATCAGGTTAAACTCCAAATAGATCAGAGAGTTATGTATTAAAGAGGCAGAAGAAACAGAAGTAGCAGAAAGGGAGAACCCTGAGGACGGAAGGGATGAGAAGGGCGGGGAGAGGAGGAAGAAGAAACCAAAAACATGATGAACTCATTTCTAATCTGGGAACAGAGATGTATTTCTAATGATGTCTCAAAATCCAAAGTCTATACCTCAAGAGGAAAGCATTCACATACAATTATAGACAGTTCACTCACAAAATACAAATGAAATTGTAAAAAAAAAAAATGTAGTGGAGGAATTTTAAAAAAGAGTTGGTTTTACTGAATGATTCATGAATTGGGCACCATCCCAACCAGCAACAGAATGGAGCTTCAGAGGGCTACAGAAGGAAAGGTTTTGAAAGGCAGAGAGGATGTGGGACAAGGAAGTCATAAGTGAAAAAAAACCCAAAAACCTTCTAGCAAGATAACCTTCATTTGGGGGACAACAGAACCTGTTAGAAGCATTGCTTCATTCCTGCTGACCAGAATATTCCAGACTGACAGATTAGGATGACATTCCTGGGAAGGTCAAAAAAAAAAATGAGGTCAGGTATTAAATCTTGGTATGGTGTTGTAGGTTTGAGATAGGGACGCTGAAGGACTCCATAAAAATCTGCTTACCTGCTTTTTTTTTTTTTTTTTTTTCTCCTTTACCTGCTTTTATTCTTGCTAGGACCTGCACCTCCATCCCACTCCACACAGGCCTCAGAATGTCCTCCTTGTAAGGGACAAAGAGCTAATGATTTCTTTAGAATAGATAACAACTAAGGAAGGACAGGTGAGAATGACCAGAGGAAGCCTTTGTAGAGGCCACTTTTAGGCAAACAGGCTTGAGCGATGGATTGGAGAAAGGGCCTATGGCAACCCCCTGGCTGAACTCAGGCCCATCAGACAACCCACCTGAGAATATCCACTGGCCCTAATTTACCAATGGGCTACTTATGACCTGGCACAGACAGTTAACAAAAAAGGGGAAATTGCCCTATGTTGCCACATCTCCCCACCTTCCCCCTTTAAAAACCACCCCCATCCACTGTCTCCTGACAGCCTCTGCTTTCCTATAGTGCCCACTGTTCCCTTGAGGTGTATTCAACAAACTTCTAGTTCCTTTGTTTTGCCTCAGGCGAATTCTTTTATGGCCCCTGTCCCAGGCTTCCACATGATCTTCGCCCCACATTTGGGGGCCCCTATCTCATTGGACAGACACTTCTTTAGACACCACAGCCATTATATGCACATTCCAGACCATGGCACTCGACATCTCGAAGCCAAGGCCCCTGGCTCCAGACTTTGTTCTGACCCCTTCCTAGATGCCTAAGGGGACATGTTCACCAGACCACTGTCCTCAGTAAAAACCCACAGACCCTGAATAAAAATGAGTCTCCCTCCTTTCCTTTCTGATTCTCCCACTCTACCTGTACTCTCTCTACACCTTCAGTAAACTCTGCTTTCACTTCCTGCTGGCTTGTGTTTCATTTCTATCCTACATGCAGCCAGGGAACCCATGGCTGGTCTTGAGGGACCCCCTCTGGGTCCCTGGACTTGGCCTGCTGTTGATATCAGGTTTAACTCAAGTGACTCCATTTTGGGCCTGTTGCTTTTTTTTCTTCTTCCCTTTTTTTTTTTTTTGTTTAGATTTTATTTAATTATTTTGGGGGGGAATCCTTGAGTGGCTCAGCGTTTTAACGCCTGCCTTTGGCTCAGGGTGTCATCCTGGAGTCTCGGGATCAAGTCCCACGTCGGGCTCCCTGCATGGAGCCTGCTTTTCCCTCTGCCTGTGTCTCTGCCTCTCTCTCTCTCTCTCTCTCTCTCTCGTCTATCATGAATAAATAAATAAAATCTTAAATTATTTGGGGGGGGGAAGGGGCTGAGGGAGAGGAAGAGAGGATCTCAAGCAGGCTCCCCACTGAGCACACAGCCAATGCAGGGCTCAAACTCGTGACCCTGAGATCATGACCTGAGCCAAAATCAGGAGTCGGTCGCTCAACCAACTGAGCCACCCAGGCACCTCTGTTGCTTCTTTTTAATAGAATTGAAGTATATGAAAATTTTAAGTGGATTTGTAATAAAGGAAATGCATACTAGAACTATTCTGAGTTTCCTCTTCTGGCCATGATGCAGTTACTAAGACTGGACTTACTGAACTCATTGTAAAAAACTATAAAACCAGACACAACATACAAGAAGATGTTTTTAAGATTGGAGACAAAAGGAATACAGACCTGTGATCCCTGAAAAAAAGGCATCTTTTATGCCACAGTGCAGAGGATGAAGAGTCTAAACAGACCATAGCAGGCTCTGTAAGATGAGGAGACAGAGATTTGAATTCAAGGAGGTGGAGGCGGCGTGCCTGGGTGGCTCAGTTGGTTAAGCATCTGTCTTTGCCTCAGATTGTGATCCCAGGGTCCTGGCGCTCCCTGCTCAGCAGATGTCTACTTCTCCCTTTCTCTCTCCTTCCACCTCTCCCTCTGCTCATGCTTGCCCTCTCTCTTTCTCTAATACATAAATAAAATCTTAAAAAAAAAATAAGGAGGAGGAAGTAGCTGGGATTTGGGTAGCAGAATCCTAGGGAGCCAAAAGCTACACAGAGAAAATCTCTAGAAATTTCTATAATGGGTCCTCTTGAATCTGTTCCTAGTAGAATCAAATGCCAGGCAAAGAATGACTAGGAAACTGTAAGCGAAATAATTCTAAGTTCACACAGAGCTAGGAGAGGCTCATGTCCTGACTGCCATAATTAGTAAAAGTATTAAACTAGCCCTAGAGGACATCAAGATTTTCTCAAGCTTTCAAGCTAAGGTCACATTCTTCTTGGGGTGACTCATCTTTACAAAGCTTCAAAACAAGCTTTGAAAGAGTCAAGTTGATCTGAAAGTAATATGAACTGTCTTAAAGAAAAAAATTTTATTCTAGTAAAATATATATAACATAAAATGTACCCTTTAAATCATTTTTAAGTGGACAGCTCAGTGGCTTAAGGACATTTACACTGTGTGCAACCATCACAACAGTACATCTCCAGAACTTTTTCCATCTTCCCAACCTGAAACTCTGTCCCCATTAAACATCAGTTCTCCACTTCCCACTTTCCTCAGCCCCTGGAAAGTGCCTTTCTACTCCCTGTCTCTATGAATTTGATTACTCTAGGTCCCTCACATAATTAGAATCATACAATATTTGTCCTTGTCTGTCAGGCCTATTTCACTTAGCATCACATACTCAAGGTTCATGCATGTTGCAGCATTTGTCAGATAATTTCCTTCCTATTTAAGGCTGGAAAACATTCCATTGTATGGAAACACCACAATTTGTTTATCCATTCATCTGTCCAGGACACTTGGCTTGCTTCTGTCTTTTGGCTGTTGTGACTAAAGCTATTATGAACATGAGTGTACAATTATCTGTTTGAATCACTCTGCTTTCATTTCTTTGGGGTATTCCCCCAGAAAAGGGATTTCTAGATGGTATGGTTCTAATGCTTTTAAAGGAAAACAACAAACTGTGGCACTCAGTGTAAAACTCATAATGTCTGGCATCCAATCAAAAACTAATAGGTATGTAAAGTATCAGGAAAATGTAATCCCAAACCAGGAAAATAATCAGTCCATAGAAGCAGATCCAAAAATGACAGACATTATGGAGTCAGGAGACAAGGACTTTAAGTGGAGTGGAATGTGGGGATCTTACAACCCTGAGATCATGACCTGAGCTGAGATCAAAAGTAAGGAGTCGGATGCTAAACTGACAGGGCACCCAGGTGCCCCAGGAGACATGGGCTTTAAAATGATTATGATCAAGGACTTAAAAGAAAAAAAAAAAAAAAGGACTTAAAAGAAACAAACATAGTGGGGTGGCTCAGTCAGTTAAGAGTCCAGCTCTTGATTTCGGTTTGGGTTATGATCTCAGGGTTGTGAGACTGAACTCCTAGTTGGGTGTGGAGCCTGCTTAAGAGTCTCTCTCTCTCTCTCTCCCTCTGCCTTTTCCCACTCATTCTCTCTCTCTACAAAAAGAAGGAGGGAAGGAAGGAAGGAAGGAAGGAAGGAAGGAAGGAAGGAAGGAAGGAAGGAAGGAAACACAAAAGACACAAATATAATGAAAAGAAAAATACAAGGTCATAAAAACAAATAGAACTTCTAGAGATTAAAAAAACATCTGAGAGTATCAGTGAACTTAATGAAAGAGTAGCAGTGGAAACTATTGTTTGTATGATTTACAGTTAGTAATCTCCTCCCTGTAGTAGTCCTTATCTCAAGCACTGGGAGATTGAAAATTCTCCTTTTCCATTCCCAATATGTTAGTATAGCCCTTTATCCTCCAGCTCTGTGTAGCTTCAGCTATCAGTAAATATCCTGAGAAGGAAACTACCTCTGAATTTGAGGTCCCCCATGTCTTCAATGTTGTCATGTTAGCACAGCCTAATTTTTCAAAAGCTCAACTGGTTTTTCCTGTATGAGATCAGCAGCCCTTTGCCTGGACCAAGCCCTAAATACTTTGAGTAACATTTAAATGTGTAACATTTGAAATTTAACAGTGCCTAGAACATTGTAGGCCCTCAGTAAATATTAAATGAATGAATGAATTTCATTTTATTTCCTGATTCTCTTAATTTTCCTTTAGAAGTTCAAACTGCTACAACAGAGTCACTGAATACCTGCGTTCATCTAAAGATGTTTAGAAACTGAAGGTTTTCTCCTTAATGCTTTAGGAACATTTACTGTGGCCGAGCATTGTTCTAAGCATACTAACTCATTTAATATGGTAGAGAATGAGCAGAAAGTGGCCCCCTCCTCTGTATTCCCCCCTTACCTGTGGGGGAATACATTCCAAGACTCTCAGTTGATGCCTGAAACTATGACTAGTACCAAACCTTATATACACTATGTTTTTTCCTGTACTTACACTCTTAAAATTTCACTTTTTTTCTTAACGTTTTATTTACTTGAGAGAGAGAGACAGAGACTGTGAGAGAGAACACAACCAGGGTGCAGGGGCAGAGGGAGAGGGAGAAGCAGACTCCCCGCTGAACAAGGAGCCTGACGGAGGACTTGATCCCAGGACCCTGGGAACATGAGGTGAGCTGAAGGCAGACGCTTAACCAACTGAGCCACCCAGGTGCTCCGATAAAGTTTCATTTATAAACTAAGTATGGTAGGAGATTAACAACGACGACAATAAAATAGACCGATTATAACAATATACTGTAATAAAAGCTATGTGAATATTGTTTCTTTATCTCTGTCTCTTAAAATATCTTTCTTTTAAATTAAATATTTTATTTATTCATGAGAGACAAAGAGAAAGAGAGAGACGCAGGCAGAGGGAGAAGCAGGCTCCATGGAGGGAGCCTGATGTGGGACTCGATCCCCGAACTCCAGGATCATGCCCTGAGTGGAAAGCAGAGCCTAACCACTGAGCCACCCAGGAGCCTTCTCAAAACATCTTATTGAACCATACTCACTCCATCATCACTTGTGATGATGTGAGATGATAAGATGCCTATATGATGAGATGAAATGAGGTGAATGATACTCGCTTTGTGATATAGCCTTAGGCTACTATTGATCTTCTTAGGATATGTCAGAAGGAGGACCATCTGCTTCTGGACCGCGATGGACCTTGGGTAACTGAAAGAGTTGAATGCAAAACGGAGGATAAGAGAGTATGAGTACTCAGAACAACCCTTAAGATTCATAGTACTAGTCTCCTTATTTTACATATATGGAAACTAACATACAGAGGAGTTAGTTTGTCCCAGGTCAAACACGTAGTATGGTGTTAGTAAAACAAACACCCCATCCCTCTTTCCCTCTGCGTCTGTTTCCAGTGTTTGGGCCAATGGAAATCAAGACTTAAAGGGCGATTTCACACAAGGGTTGTTGGTTTTTTTTTTAATCTGTTACTTTTTTTTCTTTGCTAAACATATGGAATCCTATCAAAGCGTAGTCTTCCTATCAATTACAACTAATTGCCACTGATGGGATCCTTGGGTGGCTCAGCGGTTTAGCACCTGCCTTCAGCCCAGGGTGTGATCCTGGGGTCCCAGGATCGAGTCCCACATCGGGCTCCCTGCATGGAGCCTGCTTCTCCCTCTGCCTGTGTCTCTGCCTCTCTCTCCCAGTGTCTGTCATGAATAAATAAAATCTTAAAAAAAAAAAATGCCACTGATAACTAGTCCTGTACTGCTTTAAGTAACATTCATGTAATTTCCGAATGACAGAATTTCAGATGAACACCTACTTTTCATATTTTATGTTAAATAACAGCTATGTATCATAATTCATTAGAGTCCACATCCTATGTTATTCGTCTGGGAGGGTTGTGTCCAGGGCTAGCTCTCTAAAAAGTTGGTCACTCTCCACTACACTCACAAGAGGAGCTTTTAGAAATACCCAGGTGCACGAGGGCCCACCCCTAGAAATTCTGATTCAGTGTGGAAGACGACGGTCTCAGCAGCAGAGGCTCTTTAATGCCTTCAGGTGGCTCGTACCGGACATTCCCGACTGCTCGACAGAGCGGGAACTGGCGGGGGCGGGGCCTGGAGATCACGTGGCCCAGCCGGCGCCCTCGGAGGCCGTTGATTGGCCCCGAGCGGAGCGGCGGGTGCGTGAGACCGGTGGCTGTGGCTCTCCTAACCCGACCAGAGAGTTCCGAAGCCTCCGCGCTTCCTAGAAGGTACACCGGCGGGGACGCTGGGCTCCCCGCGGGCGCCTGAGGGCGGGCAAGTGGCGCGGGGTTCTTCCGCGTTCGCGCCCTCAGGTAGGGGTCCGCGGAGGGGGCCGACCGTGCCACCGGTCCCGCCTGGAACCTCGATAAGGGGAGCCCGGCGCCGATGGCCGCAGCAGGTGGACACTGAGGACTTCCTGGAGGAGGCGGCGCGCGGAGGGTCGGAGGCGCGGAGCAGGTGTGGAGAGAGGAGCTGGCGTGATGGGAGGGGTGGGTGGCCCCGCACGGCAGGTGTCCGGGGTCGGCAGACCCTCGGGCGGGAGCCCACAGGGCACGTACGGAGCGTCTTCCTGAGGACGTCAACTTGTGAATATTTTCCGTGGTGTCAGGTCCTCAGCATTTAAGGAAGGGCAAGGGCATTCATTCCGATGAATGAATGAATGGCCGCTGAATACTGTGGTTTGGTTTGGCTTGGTTTGGTTATAGGGGAAAAGGAGATGTGATTGAACGTTTCAGGAGTTCACATTATTGGGAAGTGGCGTTTTAGGTTCTGGCTTCCAAATGCACCAGGCTCACGGCAGACAGTATAGTTTAGGTCATGAAAGGGTTGAGGTCCCTTCTCCAATCTTGAAGCCATCAGTCAGGACCTTTTTTTTTTTTTTTTTTTTTGAGTACCTCCTTGCTTGAAGAGCATCTTTCAAATGTTTTTAAGGAACGTGAATGTTGCATGAGACTTTCTTAAAAATGCACTTACAGAAAGCAAGGTTTACTGTGGCAGACCGCGCGCTCGCACACACACACACACACACTAAATAGAAAGAAAAGAAAAGAAAGAAAGAAAGAAAAGAGAAAGAAAGAAAGAAAAAAGAAAGAAAAAGAAAGGAAAGAAAGAAAAGAAAGAAAGAAGAAAGAAGAAAGAAAGAAAGAAGAGAAAAAAGAAAAGAAAAGAAAAGAAAGAAAAGAAAGAAGAAAGAAAGAAAAGAAAGAAAAGAAAGAAAGAAAGAAAGAAAAGTCACCTGTATCCCATCACTTGCGAACGCCGGGAGACTAACAATATTGATTCTACGATGTTAAGGAAAAACCAAGGTGCAGACCACATTTTTTTTTAATTATTATTCTTTTTTTTAAATTTATTTTTTATTGGTGTTCAATTTACTAACATACAGAATAACCCCCAGTGCCCGTCACCCATTCACTCCCACCCCCCGCCCTCCTCCCCTTCCACCACCCCTAGTTCGTTTCCCAGAGTTAGCAGTCTTTACGTTCTGTCTCCCTTTCTGATATTTCCCACACATTTCTTCCCCCTTCCCTTATATTCCCTTTCACTATTATTTATATTCCCCAAATGAATGAGAACATATAATGTTTGTCCTTCTCCGATTGACTTACTTCACTCAGCATAATACCCTCCAGCTCCATCCACTTTGAAGCAAATGGTGGGTATTTGTCATTTCTAATAGCTGAGTAATATTCCATTGTATACATAAACCACATCTTCTTTATCCATTCATCTTTTGTTGGACACCGAGGCTCCTTCCACAGTTTGGCTATCGTGGCCATTGCTGCTATAAACATCGGGGTGCAAGTGTCCCGGCGTTTCATTGCATTTGTATCTTTGGGGTAAATCCCCAACAGTGCAATTGCTGGGTCGTAGGGCAGGTATATTTTTAACTGTTTGAGGAACCTCCACACAGTTTTCCAGAGTGGCTGCACCAGTTCACATTCCCACCAACAGTGTATGAGGGTTCCCTTTTCTCCGCATCCTCTCCAACATTGGTTGTTTCCTGTCTTGTTAATTTTCCCCATTCTGACTGGTGTGAGGTGGTATCTCATTGTGGTTTTGATTTGTATTTCCCTGATGGCAAGTGATGCAGAGCATTTTCTCATGTGCTTGTTGGCCATGTCTATGTCTTCCTCTGTGAGATTTCTCTCATGTCTTTTGCCCATTTCATGATTGGATTGCAGACCACATTTCGATCCACCACCCGTAACTGTGAAACCAAAACTCAAACTGTCCTAATTTCCCCAAAGTGCTGACTCTCCTTCCACGAAACTTAAGCTGTCTTCTTGTCATGGTGACCTTGTAGCTTCCCAGGCTGTAGCTAGAATCAAGGAAACTTGTGCAATGCTCCTATTCTAAAAGGGTTGTAAGTTTCTATTAAGCAGTCACAACAGAAAACAAGGTACTTCCTCATTTCATGTGTAGGGATGGAGAAATAATTTTCTTTCTTTGTTCTTAGCTGAGACCTCAGCACTGGCAGGAAAAGATTAAGAGAAAAACAAATTTATTAACATGGAGTGGCTTAGAATTCAGACCTAAATACCCTTTTTTTTTTTTTTTTTTAAGATTTCATTTATTTATTTATGAGAGACACAAAGAAAGAGGCAGAGACACAGGACAGAGGGCAAAGTCCTGCCTAATGTCCTGAACTGAAGGCAGATGCTGAACCACGAGCCACCCAGGCATCCTCCTAAATACTCTCTTAATAGGGAAAGAGGAGAGAGGATGTAGGCCTCTTGGAGGAGAGCAAATGATTTTTAGGAAAGATGAGTGGGTCTTTAGAGGAGCAGACTGGAGGTCTGATCGTTTATGACAGTTTGTCTGAGTGTCGATGTGTCATCTCGTCTCGTCTCCTATGACAGAAGTCTGTCTTCCCTGGGAGGGGAATTTAAGACAGCTGAGTTCCTTTTGAGGGATCTGTCTTTAAGCAGATAAGGGGAGTTCAGAGAAAGCCTTTCTTTGTGTTTGTTTGCCACTTTTCAAGTGCCTACAGCACAAAATAATCATGGGTGGCATATTCTGCTACCCCTCACACGCTTTATGAACTGAGCAGTGGCAGCTGATGGCTCAGTCTCTTTATACATATGGTTTTGAAGTCTCCTTGTTTGCTGTTTGTTTCTCATTCCATGAATATTCATATCAAGTAAATCTCTCTGAATACTCTTTGACAATGGTTGCTTCTTTGTATGTAACATGTAGCCAGAACTCTCACTGCCCTAAAGTCGTTTTTATACTCTCTGAGCTGATCCTGTGGGATGAAGAAATACATGAACGCCTCCCTATGGAACTCCCCCCAAAAAGAGAGCAAACGAAGGCTCTTCATTCAGATCCTGCTATAGCAAGGGAGTGAGCCACCATCACCTGTTTGGCAGAGACTCAAAGGCAGGTGGGGGAAAGCTTCATGGTGGGAAAAAAAGGAAAGCTCGGATGTGTCCAGTTTGGAGGTTGTTGACTTGGGAAAGCTGGGGGCAGGTTAAAGAAGTAGAAGTGGGACATCCTGTGTGGTTGCGTAGGGGAATGTATTAGGCTTTCTCTGTTGGTCCTAGATTGTAGGAAGGAAGTCAGAATTTAGGATAAGCTGGCAGTTACTGATCCAATCTCGATGTGGGGCTGATTGCTGCCTTTGTTTTGGTTTGGGTTCTGGGCCGGTTGCTGCAGATTGTGGGTCAGAGTTCTGTTTTTATCTATGGTCTTGTCTCTTTGGGTATTTAGTCTTTCAATAGGGTGCTATAGAATGTATTCCAGGGAGTAGGGGAGGGCAGGGCCTTGGAATAAAGCTTTAGAAATTAAGCTAACTTCAGAAATGCTTGAAAAGATTGTTCTAGCAGCTCCTTTTGCTTTATCACCTATTTCAGCATCAAACGTGGTGACTGTAACCAACTTAGAATTTTCTCTCCCAGGGCTGCCTGGTGAGAGAGCTTTAAACTGGAACTAGCCTTACTCGTTATCTTTTTTTCTCTTTCGGTTCAGCCTGATGGCAGTGATCCTGCCCCACCTCGGAGACCAGGACTTGGAAGGTGTATTCCTGGCAGCTGGATGGAAGGTGAGCTGGTCTCCTCCTTGTCTTCCTCAGGACAGTCCCTGCGGCCAAGCAGTGGCTTGGACTCCTTTGTTAAGGTCGAGCCATCTTTATTAATTTGGGGATTCTTCCTTCTTGGAAGGTGTGATGTAAAGAGCTTGAACTCTGGGGTCAGACAGGTTTAAATCCCGGCTTTGTTTTATTTTATTTTTTAAAGATTTTATTTATTTATTCGTGAGAGACAGAGAGAGAGAAAGGCAGAGACACAGGCAGAGGGAGAAGGAGGCTCCATGCAGGGAGCCTGACGCGGGACTCGATCCCGGGTCTCCAGGATCACACCCCAGACCGAAGGTGGTACTAAACCGTTGAGCCACTGGGGCTGCCCCTGGCTTTCTTTTAGATATGTTACCTTCAGCCAGTTACATAAACTCCTTGGGCCTCAGTTTACTTATCTGTAAATGGGATAGTACCACTTACCACAAAGACCTGTGAGTATTAAGTAAGACACTTCCGGGTGGCCCAGAGGTTTAGTGCCTGCCTTTGGCCCAGGGCGTGATCCTGGAGTCCTGGGATCGAATCCCACATCGGGCTTCCTGCATGGGGCCTGCTTCGCCCTCTGCTTCTCTCTCTCTCTCTGTGTCTCATGAATAAATAAATAAAAATCTTAAAAAAAAAAGGCATTTCCTAAAATCAGTGGATAATACTTTGCATACTATCTAGTTATATTTTAAGCACTCTGCAAGTTTTAGATACTGTTACCATAGTTCTGTCAGTGTTACTGTGTTACCAGATACTATACTTTATGCTGGGAGGTAAACTCTACCTGAAGGAGTTTACAGGTTTTGTTTTTTTGAAAAGTAGATCTGTAAACATATTCTTGCAATACAGGGATAGTTTCTGATTTGCTGGTATTGAAGGGTCCAAAGGAAGATTAGTTATTGAATTTGTAACATTATGGAGGATGATTATAAAAAGTTGAGTTTAAAAATAAGGAGACAAGTTAGGAAGCCAACATAACAGTTTTGAAAGAAAGGTCAACAGGAGGGAAGGAATTGGAGTTATTGCAGTTTGGCCGTAGTGCTCCAGGGTGTCTGCATTTTCTGAGGAGTCCCAAAGCTCTGGCTGCTTGCCCACCTTCTGGCTTCATCTCCAGCGTGCCTTGATGGCCAGAAAGTCTGCAGTGCTCTTCCGTTCCTCTATTCTTGCCTCTTCTCTCTGTACAGAGGCAAACTCACATATTCGGATTTTGAGACGGAATGAAAAACTCCTCTTCTCTGTGAAAACCTCCCTGACTTCCTATAGGAACTGTATTACTCTTCCCTGTGATCCGAGGAGGCGGGAGTAGGGGTGCTGTGGAGCATGTGCAGAGGTGTGAAGAGGCATAAACCAGATGGTGCCTTATGGAGTGACTGGAAGTGAGAGTAGTCTTCTCCCGGGACCTGGTCCAGTAAGGGAAGGAGAGAGAGCAGAAACCAGAGGGGAAGGCAGGCACAGGAATGTCTTTTTAAAGATAAGAGAGGTCTTGGGATTTTTGCTGATAAAGGGGAAGGAGTTAGAGGAGAAGTGAGTGTTTAGGAAAAACTCTCCTGTGTTTCTCTGGTTTCTACCTTCATGTTACATTTCACTTTGGATACCAGACATGTTGGGGTTTGTCCCACACATCAGGCAATTCTGTGAAACCACCGGGGTTGGGGGGGGCACTGCAATTTCACTGAGTTTTGACACTCTCTATCTAGAGTTAGCATCAGACCCCACAGGGTAAGGGCCCGGTCTGATAAAACTGCCCCTCCTCCACTTCTGATGCCAGCAAATTGCAAGTCCAGGTTGTCACCTGTGCCTTGACTGGCTGTATATTTAGAGATTACCATGAACCCCTCCTTCGATTAATTTACTAGAGTGGCTCACAGAATTCAGGAATACAGTTTACTTACTGGATTACTGGTTTATTATAAAACGCTATACCTGGGAACAGCCAGACAGAAGAGGGGCACAGAGCTTCCATATTCTGAGTGTGCCATACTCCCAGCACTCCACAGCCTCACCAATTCCGAAGCTGTCTGAACCCCATCCTTTTGGGTGTTTATAGAAGCTCATTACATGGGCTTGATTGAGTAAATCATTGACCGTTGATGACTGATTCGACCTCCAGCCCCTCACCCTCCTCTGAATTGGGGGTGTTCAAATCTCCTAATCACAGGGTTGGTTCTCTTGGCAGCCAGCCTGCCATCCTTGGGGCCTTTCCAGAGATCACCTCATTAACATAATCTCAGGTGTGGTGAAAGCAATTTGTTTTGAGTAAGGAGACACTTTTACCTTCATGACTCAAGCTATTTCAGAAACCAAGGACAAAAGACCAAATATGAAGAGATGCTCCTGCTCTTATCCCTTTAGCCCTTAGGAATTCCAAGGGTTTTATGAGCTCTGTGCCAGAAATCAGGATGAAGATTGAATATGTATTTCTTTTTTATTTTTTTTGTACTTTTTTTTGTATTTCTTTTTTAAAAAAGGGTTTTATTTATTTATTAGAGAGCACACGTGAGAGTGGAGAGGAAGGGCAGAGGGAGAGGAAGAGGGTGAAAAGCAGACTTCTCACTCAGTGGAGACCCTGACTCAGGGAGTCATCGTCGAGCGGAAGGCAAATACCTAGCCACTCAGGTGCCCCTAAATATATACTTCTTATTAAAAAATCACAGTATCACAGGGGAAAGACAATAAAGTTCTAGACAAGGAAGAGTCCTCATCACTGGGTTAAGACCCTGGGGGAGACACAAGGGAATGGAAGCAGAGACAGAGAGGGAGGGATTAGTAGGAGGACAGCTTCTTTCGTAGAGAGGGAAAAGAGAAAGGGATGAGTGAGAACATAGGTAATGCCTGGCGGGGATGGCAGGGGAGGAATTAGGGAGCATGTGTCCTGTGGGTTCTTTCCTGGGACATAACTGGCAATGCCTTCTGGAAGGGAGTGGTGGGCTGAGCCATGTGTCCTCCTAGCCCCCTCTGAGTACCTCCCATTGGATTGTTACCTTGTTGACTTCTCCATCTTTCCTCCTGGATGGTTTACTCCCTAAGCAGGGACCAGAGCTGCTATAGAATCACACAGATTGTGCATGTAGCAACTCGAGGGGACCCCATTCACACAGGTGTGATGTGAACGGTATTCTGTAGGGTTGAGCCTCGCACAGCCTGAATAACTGTATCCTGTGGCCTCAGCAGGAGCTGGAACCTTTCTTGAAAACTAGCAACTTACTGGTGCCCAATAAATGTTCCTTCAAAGAATGAGGGTGGCAAACGTGTAGAAGACCCTGGGGAGAGGATCCCTGGGTGGCGCAGCGGTTTAGTGCCTGCCTTTGGCCCAGGGCGCGATCCTGTAGACCCGGGATCAAATCCCACGTCGGGCTCCCGGTGCATGGAGCCTGCTTCTCCCTCTGCCTATGTCTCTGCCAATCTCTCTCTCTCTCTCTCTCTCTCTCTGTGACTATCATAAATAAATAAAAATTAAAAGAAAAAAAAAAGACCCTGGGGAGGAAGAGGAGGGCAAGAGTTTGGGGCAACATTAAAGGCTATGAAACTGAGTGTATAGAGATAACTCTGTGGGAGATTAAGCCATTTTAAAAAAGATTTTATTTATTTATTTATGAGAGACACAGAGAGAGACAGAGACATAGGCAGAGGAAGAAGCAGGTTCTTTGCAGGGAGCCCAATGTGGACTCAGTCCCCCGACCCAAGGATCACACTCTGAGCCAAAGGCAGATGCTCAACTGCTGAGCCACCCAGGCATCCCAGATTAAGCCATTTTATTCCCCGGTGCTTGCTAACCTTCCATAGAGCATCAGAGAATGTCAGCTGAGATATTCAGGGCAGCTCTGGTAAAAGGAGGGATATTTGGAATGGTGGTGGAGGGAGCTTGAACCCATAGCCCTGGAAGTCAGGCTTGGTAGGGAGGAAAGAGGGGCCATGATTGCCCTTAACCTGCACAGAGAGCCCCCATGCTCTATAGTTTCTCCTAAGGGAAGGGAGCATAGTGGGTAGACACTAGGCCTCTGCTCCAAGGGCTGCAGTAGTGTGAGGCACCTTCTATTCTTGGCCCACAGGAGTTGAACACAGTTGCAAATGGAAACTTCTACCTTATATATTGTACTAAACAGAGGATACCTCTGATGTATGCTCCACCCTCTCCTACTTTGGTCTATGCCCTTTGAGGCTGACCTTTGTATGCCATCAATGCGTTGTCTTACCCTCTGGCTTCCAGTTGGTTCTTGACAATGGGTCGAAGGGGTCAGGGAACCAGAAACCTGGAGGAAAGTGGTGTCAGGTTTTATTCCCAGGGCATCCCTGCTGTGGGATGACAGTGGCTGCAAAGCCCCAGTCTTGCTTCCTCTCCAACAACTTTCTGGATTCCAATAACCCCTCCTGTCTTCTTCCCCATCAGAGCCAGCCCCACACATGTTTCAGCATGCCTTGTTGGTTTCCACGAAGCCCCCTTCTTTGAATAGTCTGCATGCTACCCCATCTTCAGTGACCTCATTTGAATGTGCCATCTCTTTCCGAAGGGAACCAGGGCAGAAATATATTGTTAAAGGTGATATTTTACAAGAACAGGGTCAGCAAGCTGACCTGGACCTGGTAGTCAGATTTTACTGGAACACAGCCATGTCCATTCACTTCCCTATTGTTCCTGGCTGCTTCTGTGCGACCTCCACAGAGTTGAATAATTGTAGCAGAGACCAAATCACCTGGAAAGCCTAAAATACCATCTGGCCCTCTACAGAAAAAGTTTGTCTACCCTGTGGTACAGAAGGAAGAATGAGCTTGGCTGAGTCCCTTTACCTCTTCAGACCTCACCCGTAGAATAATAATGATAGCTCACAAAGTTATCATAAGAACCGAGCTTGTAATCAGTCTGTTTTCAGGAGTTGTTGTCCTTTGATGACGTGGCCATGTACTTCACCAGAGAAGAATGGAACAGACTTGACTGGGCCCAGAAAGACCTCTACAGAGACGTGATGCTGGAGAACTACAGAAACATGATCTTGTTGGGTAATGACTCAGCTTGAAGATTTGGCTTTGAGTGTCTATACAAGTCCTCAGTCCCTTATTTGCAATTCCAACATCAGAGAAACTCCAAAAACTAGTTTTTTCATGATTTATTTGGCTGCAAGGCCCAACCTAAAGTCATCAGGTGGTAAAACCTGATCTTTTCCTATGGAAAGTTATGTATCATCCTGATCTTTCTCACTTGGTCTTTGTATCTATTTGTTTAGCATCAGAAATACCAGTGTGTTTAAGGGTACAGCTCCTACCCCTGTTGGGGGTGGTATGTAATAGAAACTATACACACTAAGTGTACATTTTCCAAAATCTGGGAAAATTCTGAATCTTGAAACACATCTGGCCTCAAGATTTTCAAATAAGGAATTGTGGACAATGAATAGTTTCCTTTTATTTTAGAGGTCAGAGATGCTTACTCCATCCCCCCACCACAATCTGCATCCTCCACATCTATAAGACCTGTAGCAGCTGAAAAGATTATGACTGATTTGGATTCCAAAGGTTAGCTTTTTTTTTCTTTTGAAAAGTCTTTTTCTGTCTTCTCTCTGGAAATGGGTTCCTGCCTTGTTGGCAGCCTCACCAGGTGTCCAGGAAATGATTCTTAACTGACTACATTTCTGAACCTTCTCTGTTTCTCTACTCTGGGGAGCCTGCCTTTGTCTTATTCCAATGCAGTCCCCTGTGGGCATTTCCTTAACAAATAGCTTGCTTTTTGGGGCCACAGCTTTGACCCCCACACTGACATTCTTGCCACAGTCTTTTTTTTTTTTTTTTTTTAGATTTTTTATTTATTTATTCATAGAGACACAGAGAGAGAGTGAGAGAGAGGCAGAGACACAGGCAGAGGGAGAAGCAGGCTTCATGCAGGGAGCCCGACGTGGGACTCGATCCAGGGTCTCCAGGATCACGCCCTAGGCTGCGCTAAACCGCTGCACCACTGGGGCTGCCCTCTTGCCACAGTCTTGACTACCACTCGTGGGATTGTCCACCCACCTCTGGAGTTTTTTATGTCTATTTTCCTTGTAAAAGATGACAAGAGCAGACTTGAATACATAGAAGGTACATGGAATTATGACAGGGAGGGGAGAATATTTGAGGATAATGCTGTTTATATTTTGGAAGATTTACTTCCAGTTTTTCTCCCACTATGCTTTAAAAAAAATGTAGCTGAACATATTCATTGTATAATTCTATAATTTATTTAAATCTTAACATTTACAATATCAGCATTTTCCCTATGCTAGTAAAAGCCTCCATAAATATAGGAAATGAGCATAATGTAATTCTGTTGCATGATCTATGATGTTTAATCATTTTTCCATTTGGGGATACTTAGTTTGGCTTTTTTTTGTTGTTGTTGGCTTGCTTATGCCTTCATCATTTTCTATATTATAATGTTAGAATGGATGTTTCTGACCATAAATCCTTATATGAATTCCTGACTCTTCTCGAATATACAAAATTTTGGTGTTAAAGGGTACAGGCACTTTTAAGTCTCTTTGTATTACCGAATGACTTTTCAATAACAGAGTAGGAAATAAAAATCCTCTGTAGGCCCACTGCCCAGAAATTACCCCTGTTAACATTTTGGTTTACTTTTTCATATATATATACTATATATATATAGTTATGTTACATATAACATATAGTTATGTACATATACACACACATGTATAGTTTTTAAAAACAAAATTTGGATCGTACTCACCTGAGTTTTGCATTCTGCTTTAAAACATATAGGGAACATTTTCCTATTTTAATATTCTTGAATACATGGATTTCTAATATCTGCCTAATACTTTTGCCTTCACTACATTAACATGCCATGCTGTAGACATTGCTCCGTTGATGTTTACTTTAATTCCAGCAATGCATTGGTACAACTCTGCTGAACATCCTGGATTAATCTTTGTCATAATTGTTCCATAGGCTGTATCTCTAAGAGTGAAATGACCACATCTAGAGGTGTGAATATTGTTGAGGCTTTCAGTAAAGATTGTCAGATTTTCAGAAAGACTGTGCTGAATTCTCTTGTCACCAGCCCTTTTGATTATTGTCCTTATCTGTTTGCCACTGTAGACCCAAGGGAGTTAAGCTGAGCTCTAGGACATCTCTCCATAACTCACTAACCACATCCCGTTTACTTCTCCATGAGTAGGATTTCAGTTTCCCAAACCTGAGGTGATCTACCTGCTGGAGCAATGGGAAGAACCATGGATCCTGGATCTTCCAAGAGCTGGGACTAGGAAGGCTACCAGTAGTGCTTGTCCAGGTGGGTGAGGAAAGGACCTAGTCGAGTGGAAATCCTGAAGAGGCAGGAAATAAAGCCCATTGTGTGCCCCAGACACTGAGCCAGGTGTTTGGCATATATCCTCCCATTTGTTCATCCCTGCTGCCTTCTGAAGGTACTACGTGTGACCATTAGCTCCATTTTCCAGATGAAGAAACTAAGAGAATCAGGGGCATCTGGCTGGTTCAGTTGGTAAAGTATGTGAATCTTAATTTCAGCGTCATGGGTTTGAGCCCCATGTTGGATGTAAAGATTACTAAAAATAAATAAGTATACTTTGAAAAGATTCAGGTATCTGTCACCAGTACATTAGTAGTTGGGATTTGATTTCAAGTCTGCAAAGCTTATCCTCATTCTTTTACAGTAGAGTGCTTCTCTGAAGCAGCAGGTCTGACAGCTCTTTTTTTTTTTTTTTAAGATTTATTTATTTATTCATGAGAAACAGAGAGAGAGAGAGAGAGGCAGAGAGGCAGAGACACAGGCAGAGGGAGAAGCAGGCTCCATGCAGGGAACCCGACATGGGACTCGATCCTGGGTCTCCAGGATCAGGCCCTGGGCTGAAGGCGGTGCTAAACCACTGAGCCACTGGGGCTGCCCAGGTCTGACAGCTCTTATGCCAAATTAGATATTCCTTATTCTACCCTCATTACTTATCCTTCCTGTTTTCTCTTGTTCCATTGCTTTTATTTTGGTTTTCATATTCCCATGAGGTTTCTTGATATACTTTTTCCTACTTACTGTGTCCTGATTGCTGCTTCTACCTTTTTCCATATCCTTCTGCTCCATACTTTCTCACCCTCTACTCTATTGACATTTTGGGCTGGTTAATTCTTTGTGTGGGGAGCTGTCCTGTGTATTGTAGGACATTTAGCCGTATCATTGTCCTCTACCCATTAGATTTGAGTAGCACCACCCCAGTTGTGACAACCAATGTCTGTCTCCAGACATTGTCAATATCCCTCAGGAGGCAAAATCACCCCTTGTTGAGAACTATTGCTGTGGTCCATTGGCTTTTGTATCTACTTTCCTCTGGTTCCTTTTTTATTTTATCTTACACTCCCCATTTAAAAAAAAATATTTAATTTATTTATTTATGAGAGACACAGGGAGAGGGGCAGAGACATAGACAGAGAGAAGCAGGCTCCTCAAAGGGAGCCTGATGTGGAACTCGATCCCAGGACTCATGCCCTGAGCCAAAGGCAGACGCTCAACCACTGAGCCACCCAGGCATCCCATTACATTTTCCATTTTTAAGGAGTTGTTTCTCCCAGAATTATTGAAAACATGCTTGTCTAGAGAGTATAAGATGCTACCTCTCCTACATTTATGTGACCCTACTGAATACCCAGAATAAGTTAGCTTTCCATTAGTGGTGATGAGGTTGTTCAGTTCTCACTTCTCTGGCACACACTTGTGCATTTTTCTGTTGGTTAGTTGATGTCCAGAACTCTTTCTACTATTGAAGCCAGGAGTCCTATGAAGAATCAGAATGTAGTGGGATGATATAACTAACCAAGCACTTCTTAGCTTCATTCAAGTATCTTAGAGTACATATAGTTGGCTTCTTTTTTTCCCTTCTGCAGAGGACAGGTCATTTTTCTGTTTTCTTCTTATTTGATTAGGTTCTGAAGCTAGATGCAAGATGAAAAAGCCAACTCCAAAGCAGAAAATTTCAGAAGATGTAGAGTCCTGTAAGACATCAGTAAAGCAGAAAATGGCCAAGAGACTTGGAGAAAAGTTACATAAATGTAATGAGTTGGTGGACATTTACAGACTCACATTCCCTACTATTGGTGATGAATGTCACAAGGACTTCCTTCAAAACCTCCACCTTATTCAAATTCAGAATGCTCAAACAAGGAAGAAGCAGGGCAAATGTGAGGAGAATGGAAAACCTCGCAATCAGAGATCATTCCTTTTGCAGCATAATAAGCAAATTCTTACAAATGCAAAATCTTATGAGTGCAGTGAATGTGATAGAGTCTTCAGGCGTCAGGCTAATTTTGTTCGACATCAAAGAGTTCACACATCAGAGGATCCCTTTGAATGTGACATATGTGGGCAAGCCTTCAAACAGAAGTCTACTCTTATTGTCCATAAACAGTGTCACCCTCAAAAAAAGCCATATAAGTGTCATGACTGTGGAAAATTTTTCCGCCAGATGGCATATCTTATTGAACATAAGAGGATCCATACCAAAGAAAAACCCTATAAATGTAGTGAGTGCAAAAAAACATTTAGTCAGAATTCAACCCTTATTCGACATCAGTTAATCCACAGTGGAGAAAAACCCCATAAGTGTCTTGAATGTGGAAAAGCCTTTGGTCGGCATTCGACCCTTTTGAGCCATCAACAGATTCATACTAAACAGAACACTCACAAATGCAGTGAATGTGGACAGTCCTTTAGCCGAAGTGTAGATCTCATTCAGCATCAAAGAACCCATACCAAGGAGGAATTCTTTGAATGTAGAGAATGTGGAAAAACTTTTAGTTTTAAGGCAAATCTTCATCGTCATGAGGTCATTCATACCGGAGAAAGACCCTATAGATGTGACAAATGCGGAAAATCTTTCATCTGGCGCACAAGCTTTATTAAGCATCAGGGTACTCACAGACAACAGATACCCATGTGATACTAACTGGAAAAAGACCATTTTGGGGATCCATGGGTGGCTCGGCGGTTTAGCGCCTGCCTTCGGCCCAGGGTGTGACCCTGGAGTCCCGGGATCGAGTCCCATGTCAGGCTCCCTGCGTGGAGCCTGCTTCTCCCTCTGCCTGTCTCTCTGCTTCTCTCTCTCTCTCTCTCTCTGTCTCTCATGAAGAAATGAATAAAATCTTAAAAAAAAAAAAAAGACCGTTTAAGGACCAAACCTTACCACTCTTGTAATTATGTGTAACTTCATTGTTTTATGAAAATTATTAAACAGGAACTGAAATGGTTTTGCTGTGGAGACCCTCTTTGTGGCTAACCTGGCTGTCGACAAGAATTAATAGAATGTAATAAGCAGTTGTCTGGCCTCCCTTGAGCTCCTCATACTTTCATGACCCCAAGCTAAGGTGGAAGGGAGGCATAAAAACCTTGTGGTTCCCTAGGTTGGAGACAATTTGATGGATTATGAACAATGTGGGAGTGCTTTTCTTACCTCTTATAAAACTGGGGGAGAAATGTTTTTAAGTAAAAGAATGGTGTAAAAAAATGCTTTTCTTGGTTTTATATAGAAAAATTAGCGGATTCTACATTGACTTTTTTAAAAAATATTTTATTTATTTATTTATTTATTCATGAGAGACAGAGAAGAGAGAGAGAGGCAGAGGGAGAAGCAGGCTCCATGCAGGGAGCCCGACGTGGGACTCGATCCCGGGTCTCCAGGATCAGGCCCTGGGCTGAAGGCGGCGCTAAACTGCTGAGCCACCCGGGCTGCCCTACACTGACTTTTTAAAAGTAAAATAAGGGCTACTCACCAGTAACTAGTGAGTTATTAAGAATTACCAAAATTTGGGTGCTTGGCTGAGGAGTGTGAGTTCAAGCCCCACACTGGGTATGGAGCCCATTTTCTTAAAAATTACTAAAATTTATCCATAGATTAGTGTGCTACTGGATTCTGTCAGTTGTTAATAGCAGGTGCTGTTGGGTCCCCTGCCCTCTGCTTACCCCGTTGGGCTGCATCTGACTTGCACTGTGTGTCTCTTGGTCTGCAGGCTTTTTCTAAAACCACAAAAGGCCACTGCTCTGTAGGGTAACTAGCACATCTTGGGAGCAGGCCTCAACTAATGCCTGATGGGAATTTCACAAATATGACCCTCTCTCTCCCCTTGGGTGAAATATCTCTAAAGCATGTGCTTTACCCTTGTTTTCAGTTTTGCCATGGGATTATGCATTGGTTCATCTTGCAGCTGGCTTTCTTAGTGGTTTTCTGTGCTGTGTCTCCTATATTTCCCTGCCAGTGTTTCAAGAGAGCTTGTGCTCAAGTGTCAACTATAGTCCTTGAGGAGCATTAACTCTTTGTTTCCAGTTATTCCAAGCACATTCTTACATCCAGGTTACATAGGTTGAGCTGACCACATGACTTCCCTACAGCTCACCAATAGAAGAAACCCACTCGAAATTCTAATATCCTAAACATCATCTTAGGTCTGCATCATATATTGCTATTAGACACTCTCCTATAAATTCCCTTCTAGATTCTTCTTGATTTTATTTTCTTGCTCCTACCAATTCCATAGTTTCTTACCCAACATATAAAAACAAAGATCTATTGAGGAAAAGAAGTGACATCTCAGAAAATTAAGAAATCTTGAGCTTTACAGTTGGAAAATAGTAAGTAATAGATTGTACATTGGGTTCAAAAAGCAGTAGTTTTGTACTGGTTGGTATGAATTGGCTAGAAGAACCTAAACAAAGTTGAGACTTCTGAGTGAGGAGGAAACAACTTAGGGAGAAGGGGACCTATGAAAAGTTTCCCTCCACTCCCTAATAAAGCAATAAATAAATAGAAGTGCCTGGCTGGTTCAGTTAGTGAAGCATGTGACTTGATCTTGGGGTTGTAAGTTTGAACCCCATGTTGGGTTTAAAATCTTTAGAAAAAAAATACATAACATACATTTTAAAAATGGTAGTTTGGTTTTCTGATGGCAGCTCTCCTGTTGTAAGGATGAGAACTGATTTAGAAATCAGCAATCTGGTCTAGGGAGACCCAGTTACAGGCATACACTTAGTTATAGAGAGCTAAAGGCATGCCCTAAAGGCTTTTGGGCGGTGGCCGACAGCTAAGCTGTTGGGAAATGGGCGTTGGACAATTAAAAATAATCAAAGTGGGGAGCCCAATCATGATAAGCCTTTTGCCCACCAGAATAATCCAGGGTGGGTTCTGGAGGTAACAGATGCTCTAGGCGAAACCACTTGGAGTGGCAATATGGATGTGTGAGCATCCACAATGAGTGGCCATGGAGGCTCCCAAGGCACGTTGTGTCATGTGATCCCACACTCCATTGTGACCCCTGCTGGGGCACCAGTGGTTGCCAAAGACCGTTCAGAATCTTGCCAGGTTAACACAATGGGAAATGGACTCACCTGCTCAGCCTGGCCCACCCCACTGTGTGTGTCTAGTAGATAGCTCTGCCCCATGTCCCTTAAAGGAACTTCAGATGCCTCATGACTCTCTGGTCCCTCACTCTCTGGTGGGGTTAGTGAGAGGGCCCAGACATGTGCTGCTTTGGTTCCCACCCCGGACCTCAGGAACTTCCCTTATAACATTATGCCACCACCCTAAAGACCTCTGAGTCTCGAGCAGGGCACAGGACCTTCCAGAATAGAACTTGGAAATACTTAAAATGAAGATATGCTTAGACAATAGATTTAAATGACCGTATCACTCATTCTCTCTCCTAGCTCCAGTCAGGTCTTCTAACAAAAATCTAGATTTACCATTCTGTAGGACAGGATGCTGTGCTAGATGCTCTGGGAGAAAGTGAGGAGTGGAAAGATTGTTCCTGTTATGGACTGAATCATGTCCCCCAAATTCAGACGCTGAAGTCCTAACACCTGGTGTGACCGTATTTGGAAACAGAGCCTTTAAGGAGGTAACTGAGGTTAAATGAGGTTGTGTGGACACCAGTGCTAAGACTGGTGTCCTTTGCAGAAGAAGATTCTAGAGATCTCTCTATCCACTGCACAGGAAGGGAAATCCACAGACACCAACCCTGACAGCACTTTGATCTTGGACATCCAGCCAACAGAACTGTGAGAAAATAAATGTTTTTTTTTTTTTTTAATTTGTGAGAGATACAGAGAGCGAGAGAGAGAGAGAGAGAGAGAGAACGAGAGATAGGCAGAGACACAGGCAGAGGGAGAAGCAGGTTTCCTGCATGGAGCCCGATGTGGGACTCGATCACAGAACTCTGGAATCATACCCTGAGCTGAAGGCAGATGCTCAACCACTGAGCTACCCAGGCATCCCAATACATGTGTTATTTAAGCCACCTGATTGGTGGCCTTTTGTTTGGCATCAGAGCTAACATACTCACCCCTTATAGTCTAGGGATGAGACATAGCGTGTGTTTACACATTAACTTAGTGGATATAGTAGTTTGCATGATAAATGATAAAGCCCACAGATCATGTTAGCTCAGTAAAGGGAATATTTTGTGGTAGGATAACTGAGAAGTGACATTTTAAAATTGTTTTACAAGAGTGGACTTTCCTGTTGTTAATTTGGTGTGTTAGGGCCTGGGGAAAGACAGCTGGGTTTAAAAGCAAAGGAAGCAACTTGACCAAAGGCATCTATGTGGAAATATGTGGAAAATTCAAGTCGTATGTGGGCAACAGTCAATGTGTAGAGATGGTGGGAGAGGAGGGGAAGAATGGAGGAAAAGCTAGAAGTGCAAAGAGGAAGCCCATTCTAAGTTTGCAGTGTTCTTCCAGTAAAAAGAACACAGATCAAAACCTGTACCATGTTATCACTACAACTCTATCACTAGTTCTGTGACCCCAGACAAATAATCTTTTTTTTTTTTGTTTTTTTTTTTTTTTTTTTTTTTCAGACAAATAATCTTGATGAACTTGGGGAGAACACTAGGGTCATAAGCTCATGGCCCGCTTAAACACATCTCCTCTCAGCCCAGTGCTAGATACGAAATTTCATTGAAATCCACGGCATTCTCCACATGACACCCAGAAGCCTGAAGGCACCCAGACCAGCCCTCTCACCATCCCTCCTGCAGGTTTCTTTTTTTTTTTTTTTTCCTCCTGCAGGTTTCAATGACAGTCCAAGGAGAAGGCATGTACTACTATCCCACCACATCCAGGATCAAGGAAGTGAGTTCTAGAAGGCAAATACTTTAGTTTTGGTTTTTGCACTTTTGGGAAAAAAAAATTAACATGAGGTAAGGTGACAAAAGCTAGAGTAGAACACTCAGAATGTAATTTGGTACTCGCTTTGGGGAAAAGAAACTGTAAGGTATATTAGCTCACACATCAATCAAGGAATTCTACTTCTGGGAATCTAGCCTTAGATTTTTTTTTTCTAAAGATTTTATTATTTGAGAGAGAGCGCACAAGCAGAGGAGTGGCAGAGGGAGAGGGAGCAGACTCCCTGCCAAACAAGGAGCCCGACACAGGTGTGGGGCTTGATCCCAGACTCTGGGACCATGACCCAAGCTGAAGGCAGATGCTCAACTGACAGCCACCCAGGTGTCCCTAGCCTTAGAGTCTCAAGAACAATCCAAATCGCATTAGAATTACACTGGCATTCACTACAGCACTGCTTGCAACAATGAGGGGTAATGCCTGAAAGGTACAATAAAAGAAGAATGGCTCAATCATTATGTCCACTTGATGTAAAATGATGCATCTGTTAAGCGTAAAGATTATAACAACCACGTAAAAATCCTTAAGACATAATATTAAAAAGATGTAAAATATAAACACTATGATTATTATTATTATTTTTTAACACTATGATTATTATATGAGAAGTATGCAGAGAAAAAAATCTGAAGGAAATATGACAAAATGCCAGTAACAGGTGATCAGGGTTGTAGGATTCTGGGTAATTTCTTTTCCTGTTGTTTTCCCAAATATCCAATAATGCCTATATTCCCTTAATTATTTTTTTAAAAGATTTTATTTTAAAGAGAGACATGAGAGACACAGAGAGAGAGAGGCAGAGACACAGGCAGAGGGAGAAGCAGGTTCCATGCAGGGAGCCCAACATGGGACTCGATCCTGGGTCTCTAGGATCACGTCCTGGACCGAAGGCAGCACTAAACTGCTGAGCCACCCGGGCTGCCCATATTTCCTTAATTAAAAACAAAAACAAAACCCAAACAGGTTCATAAGAACTCCATACAATACAGGTTCGTGTGTAGAAGTGGAAAGATAAGACAGGTTCAGGCTTTGTGGCATGCCTAGCTTCATCCAACAGGGGAAATAAAGCCAACCCCATATCCTTCCTTCACTAGTCACACAGGTAGAAAGTACTGGGAAGCTAAGAATGATCAAATTTGACCCCCTTTCAGAGCTGGTGTTTCTTGTCATGATGGGTGTGCACATGCCCATGTCCCTCTACCACTACTACCCCAGAGGTGCTCCAGCTGAGCAAAGGCGGGGTGTAGGGGTTGAGGGGAGGCAGCAAACCATGGCACGGAGGGAACCAGGCATCTTGAGATCAAGACCTGGGCTGAAATCAAGAGTCTGGCACATAATTGACTGGGCCACCCAGGTGCCCCTGATCACCTAAGTCCTAAAGTGTCAACTGCAAGCCTTCATTTCTTCCTTTCCACTTGGGAATGACATAGGTCTCCACTTACCTCATAGGGTTGCTTGGGAGTCAAATGGAAAAATATGGATGCATTTTGTGAACAGAATATTATATGAGGTCAGTGAATACTGTTAAACAAGCAAGAGCTGAAGGAGCTTCTGCCTTTGGTGTCCTTTTGTGGAACATCCCCAAGGAGCACTTCCTTATGTCCCATACATTTAGAAACCTTGACAGAAAAGACGTGTTTTAGGCTATTTGATATTACAAGAGCCTCCCCCACTCTCCCCTACACAAAGCTTACTAAAAAGTTTAGTGAGGGTTTTTATCAAAACCAAAAAGTTATCAAATAAAGTGCCCTTAATTTAATAAGCTTTGAAAACCAGTGATGAGAATTCTTGGGTGTGTTTGGGTAGAGTTTTCCTTTGCCTCTCATTTAAAAAGAAATTAACAGAGTTATAAAACTGAACTTCTAGAATGGACAAGAGAAACTCTGCAAAATTAATGTATAAAAAGGTAAAAAATATAGAATGCCTCTTGCATGCACCAAACTTTACATGGTGTTTTGGATTATCATGTGTTTGAAATCCTGTCCAGCACTGAGGCAGAAAGACAATTCTGTGGCTAAACTATTTCTTAGAGAAGTAAGCAGAGTGGGCAAGATTTGGGTCAGAAAGTGGAGGTAAGAAGAGGGAAGAGACAAGGACCAAACTGTCACGTGTCAGCCCTTGCTATCGTCAGGAGGCCCTTCCATGGAACCACCTCATCCTTTGAAGGGGCTCCCCACTTACACATTCGTGCCTCAACTTGACACTTTGGTAGGCACTGAGACTCAAGTCAGAGTGACTGATCTGTCTTGGGTGTGATGCTCGTGGAAATTCAATCCACAATCTACTGAAATACTCCAAATGCCAAAGAATGTAGTTTCTGGATAATGGAAACAAACAAACCAAAATAGCCAGGCAGCAGGCATGTCAAAACAGTGGGACTTTATTTCTGTGGATCCTTTGGTGTCGGATAAGGTGTGGACTCTGTCTAAAGCTTTCCCCACATTCAAGACATTTATAAGGCTTTTCTCCAGTGTGAGTCCTCTGGTGGGTAATGAGGGTTGCGCTCTGACTGAAGCGCTTCCCACATACAGAACACCCATACGGCTTCTCACCAGTGTGGACTCTCTGATGTTTGGAGAGGTCAGAGCACCGTTTGAAGCTCTTTTCACATTCTTCACATGTATAGGGTCTCTCTCCTCTATGTATCCTCTGGTGTCTGAAACGGTTGGCAGTGCGGCAGGTTTCCCCACACTCATTACACTTGAAGTGTTTGTCTCCCACGTGAATTCTCTGGTGCCGGTTGAGGTGTGAGCTCTGCCTGAAGCTATCCCCACATTTGGGGCAGGTGTAGGGCTTTTCACCTGTGTGTGTCCTCTGGTGTTTAATCAGGGCGGCACTCTGACTAAAGCTCTTCCTGCATTCTTGGCATTCGTAGGGTTTCTCTCCCGTGTGGATTCTCTGGTGTTTAAAAAGGTCAGAACGCTGTTTGAAACTCTTCTCACAGTGATCACATCTATAAGGTCTTTCTTCACGGAACTGCTGCCGGGTCTCAGAAAGACCTGCCCTGTGGGAATGTTCCTCACTGTCAAGAGAGTTGTGAGCTTTCACCATCTGATGTCTTAACATGTCTGGACTCAGTTTACAACCGTATCCCTGTTTGTTCCCATTAACGGGCCTCTCCGCTGTCTGGGGGTGGTGACAAGGAACAGAGTCTGAACTTCGGGCACTGTTTCCAAATCCATTATTTTTGGAGTCTCTCTCTTCTGTGGGACCATTCTTGAGATCTGAGGTGCTAGTGAGTCCTTCCTCTTCAGGAGAATTTTCAAGTTTCAGTGGTGAGGAATGTCCTGACTGCTCTTCTACCCTGTTTGCGTGGGTATCACCACACTCTGAAAACAGGGGAGCCAGCCTAGGGGACCATTCTTGTAGCTGCCCCTGTGGCTCTACTTCTAAGATTTCTTGCTTTGGAATAAATTCTTTCTTCTCGGTTCTGGTCTCCAAATCTGAAACATTAAAAACAACAACAAAAGGCTGACATTTCATCCCTGTGCAGGAGTGAAACAAGCAAGCACTGTAGTACATTAACCGCCCCCCAAACCTTTTTAATATTCTCCATGAACCACTCAAGTTATTTGAATCAACCTGCCAGATGTGCTCATATTTACCTGCCTGTGCCTACACCCACAAACCCATCTCTTTCCCCCTGCCCCACTCCACTGTTAAAGGAGTCACAATATCACGATAGAGGCAGATCTGGAAGGGATGTCAAGAAGGGCAGGACAGCGTGTACCCCATGAATGAATGATGTTTTAACAAGAGAAATTATATTCCTGTGATGAATTATGGTAACAGACATACCATGTGCCTCCAATGTTTAGAGGTAGGGTCTGGGTGGGAGACAAATCTAAGATGCACTGGAAGTCTATAAAAGAGCAGTTAAACCACCAGATCCCACCCCAAACCAGAATTTTTGCAGTTTACATCCCAGGGAGATTGAACCAGATAAATTCTGGATTGGGGGCTTCACGCACAGCTGAGAATGTATGTGAGACCCGAAACCGTAAAAATTCTAGAAGAGAGCACAGGCAATAATTTATCTGAATCGGCTGTTTTCTATGTTATCTCCTGAGGCAAGGGAAACAAAAGCAAAGATAAGCTATTGGGATATTAAAATAAAAAAATAAAATAAAATAAACTTCTGCAAAGGGCACCTGGCTGGCTCATTTGGTGAAGTTTGTGACTCTTGATCTCAGGTTTGTGGTTTTGCATAACCAACTGAGCCACACCGGCATCCTGTTGATAAAATCATTTCTAATAAGGAATCTAGGCCACACTATGATCTGGATGTGGGAGAGGAATAGAGACATTTTCAGACCTGCAAACTTTCAAAAAATTAAGTTCCCAAGTGTATGTTCTCTGGAAGATACTGGAAGATGTTCTCCAACAAATTGAGGTGGGTAAACCAAGGATGAAAATGATGGGGTCCAGGAAAGAGAAAAGGAATTCCAGGGTGATAGTGAAAGGTTTTTGGGACAACAGCTGAGTAACAGGCCTGGAGACAAGCCCATTCACATTGGAGCCGAAGCAGCTTCTGGAGGATTCTTCCAAGGGGAGAATGAAACTGATGGCATATCTGATACACATGAACACAGTTTTGCATTTCTAACAGGGAGCCTATGGGTGAACCAGTGTTCAATAGTTGGAAAAGTAGTGCATGCAAAATGAAGCATTATTCATTCCAGAGAAAATTAAAAGTTATAAAATAAAAAAACATAATCATATGAGCTATGTGAGTAAATATAGATAATATATTTATAGGTGGAACACTGAAACATTATACATTGAAGTACAAAAAGGACTGATTTAACTATGACAGTATTACAGACAGCTAAATGTGTGCATGTTGGAGAGACCTAATTCCTGTCTTCCTCAGTAGACAGTCAAGAGATATCTGAAATTGCACAATAAGTGTCCTATTTAGAAATATGAAAATAAATGCCAGTGAAAAACACATAAAAGATTTTAGAGTTGTTGTCTCTGCAAAGTTGGGATCAGGATTGAGAAGGGCCTCGTATTTTCCTAAGACTGGAAAAACACAAATCACAAAATAAGAGATTGAAAAATCTGACCATAGTTGACCCTTGAACAAGGGTTTGAGGGACACCTGGGTGGCTTAGCAGTTGAGCGTCTGCCTTTAGCTCAGGGCATGATCCTGGAGTTCCAGGATCAAGTCCCACATCGGGCTCCCTGCATGGAGTCTGCTTCTCCCTCTGCCTCTCTCTCTCTCTCTCTCTGTGTCTCTCTCATGAATAAATACATAAAATCTTAAAAAAAAAAAAAAAAAAGCAAGGGTTTGAACTGTGCAGGCCCACTAATGTGCAGATTTTTTGGTAAAGACAGTACAGTACTGTAAGAGTGTTTCCTTTTCCTTATGATTTTCTTAAGAACATTTTCTCTAGCTCACTTTATAGTAAGAATATAGTATATAATACATGTAACATACAAATTATGTGTTAATTGGCTGTTTATGCTATCCATAAGGCTTCCAGTCAATGGTACGCTAGGAGTAATTAGGTTTTGGGAGAGTTAAAAGTTTTATGCGGATTTCTGACTGTGGGGGGTGGGCAGTAGTTGCCTCTAACCCCTGCATATACGTCAACCATATATTAAAAATTTTTAATTCTACATAACTAAAGATGTCATTGAAAAAAGAAAAGCCACTTATATAACCAGTAAAAACATAGTTAATATAAAAAATACGAAGAACTGGGGATCCCTGGGTGGCGCAGCGGTTTGGCGCCTGCCTTTGGCCCAGGGCGCGATCTGGGAGACCCGGGATCAAATCCCACGTCGGGCTCCTGGTGCATGGGGCCTGCTTCTCCCTCTGCCTGTGTCTCTGCCTCTCTCTCTCTGTGTGACTATCATAAATAAAAAACAAAACAAAAAACAAAACAAAAGAAAAACGAAGAACTGCACCAATTTAAAAAAAAAACACACACAGGAAAGGAAGGGAAATAGGATATAAACAGGCATTTAACAGAATGTCCAAAACAAAAATCTGAATATATTTAACCCAGCAGAAATCAGGGAAATGCAAGTTAAAACAATAAGATACCAGAGCACCTACTGTGTGCCAAGCACTATTCCAAGTGCTTGGGATATATTAGAACCAAACAGACAACCCCTCCTACCTTGTGGAGTTTACATTCTAGAAGGGGTGCTCAGACAGTAAAATAAACACGAAATAAATTATGGAAGAAGTCAGAGGGTATGATAAATGCTATGGACCAAGTTTAAGAAGGCAAGGGATAAGTCAGCAGTGTGGGAGGAGATAGTGGAAGGCAAACTGCAGTATTAACATGATGGTTAGGTCAGGCCTCATTGAAGACTGACAGCTAAGCAAAGACCTGAAACAAGTCAGGAAGTCTGTGCAATGGAGGCATCAAACAGAGAAAAAACACAAGGCAGGATGCCCACCATGTTCAAGGAGCAGCAAGGTCAGTGGAGCTAAAGTACAGTGACAAGGGGCAGAGTAGGAGAGGAATGGGCAGGGCAATGGGGCCTTGTCACATTAGGCTTTTACTCTATGTGAAATAAAGAGCCGGGGATCCCTGGGTGGCTCAGGGTTTGGCGCCTGCCTTCGGCCTGGGGGGTGATCCTAGAGTCCTGGGATAGAGTCCCATGTCGGGCTCCCTGCATGAAGCCTGCTTCTCCCTCTGCCTCTCTTTCTCTGTGTCTCTCAGGAATAAATAAATAAAATAAAATAAAATTTAAAAAAAAGAAAGAAAGAAAGAAAGAAAGAAAGAGAAAGAAAGAAAGAAAGAAAGAAAGAAAGAAAGAAAGAAAGAAAGAAAGAAAGAAAGAAAGAAAGAAAGAAAAGCGAGCGAGCCATGGCAGGTTCTGAGCAGAGGTGTGATGTAATGTTTTAAAAGGAACACATGAAAAAAAAAAAAAAAGGAACACGTGAGCTACTGTGTTACTATATCACATCAGCTGAACACCAAATGTTGACTAGGATGTACAGAAAGAATTCTCTTATATTGCTGGTAGGAGAACAAAGTGCTTATAGTCCTCTGAACAGCAAGATGGACAAACATGCCTAAGTCTATCAACTTTAGGAATTCCATATATGGGGATCCCTGGGTGGCACAGCGGTTTAGCGTCTGCCTTTGGCCCAGGGCGCGATCCTGGAGACCCAGGATCGAATCCCACGTCAGGCTCCCGGTGCCTGGAGCCTGCTTCTCCCTCTGCCTATGTCTCTGCCTCTCTCTCTCTCTCTCTCTGTGTGTGACTATCATAAATAAATAAAACATTAAAAAAAAAAACTATTCTTAAAAAAAAAAAAAGGAATTCCATATATGAACACAGAATGATTCAAGAATGTTCAATATAATGCTATTTATAACAGTGAAAAACTAGAAGCTTTGATGTCCATAGGACAGTGGATAAATGAATTTTGGAGTATTCATACAATGAGATACACAAGGATTAAAATGAGTGAACTAGAGCTGCGTGTGTCAACATGGATAAATTTCAAAAATGTAATGTTGGAAAAAAAAGGCAAGGTACAAAAGAATCCTACAAGCATATATATACCATCTAAAAATAATATATATGTTTACAGGTTTATGTATTCACATGTTCATATACATGTTTACATAGGGATCCCTGGGTGGCGCAGCGGTTTGGCGCCTGCCTTTGGCCCAGGGCGCAATCCTGGAGACCCGGGATCGAATCCCACGTCGGGCTCCCGGTGCATGGAGCCTGCTTCTACCTCTGCCTGTGTCTCTGCCTCTCTCTCTCTCTCTGTGTGACTATCATAAATAAATAAAAAAAAAATTTAAAAAAAAAAACATGTTTACATACATGTATATGTATATTTTTGTGTATATAAAGAGAAAAAACTTGTGTGCATGTAGCCACATGTACGTGTAAAAAATATAAAATAGGCATGGAAATAAATACCATCATCAGGATACTGGTTACCTCTGAAGAGGGAGTGAGGGGAACAGCTTCAGGGAGGGTACCCAGAGTTTCACCTATAATTGTTAACATTATTTGTTTGGGGGGGGGGGGGGGAAGAATGAAGCCAGTATGGCCAAATATTAAAATTTGATAAACCCCAGTGGTAGACACACAGGTGCCCATTATATTTTTCTGTATGTGTTTTATTTAAACGAACCAAGAAAAAAAAAAAAAAAAAGCTGAACTTAACACCTAACAATCCAGAAGAGCAAGGTCCTGCTGGGTCACAAAAGAGATTCTAACAGCTCTCAACCTGTGTGTGTGAGTGGCTCATAGATGGTTCTAGGGCAAGCCCTCCACAAATCACACACAGCTTGAAACAAAGTCAGCACTTACTCTGTGAGACCAGCGAGACTGTGTTTCTACAATCCTTCAGTGCACTCTCCGGGCAGAAGTCCCTCTGAGCTGCATCCCGACGGTCCCACTCCTCCCAGGTTAGAGACACAGCCACATTCTCAACCTTCACCAATTCCTGAAACAACATGAGACCTCCACTCAGCACCTGCTGTCCGGGGACAGCATAAGTGACCACTAATCTCAGAATGAGGCCAGACTCCAGAGGAGTCTGCAACCACTGAGCAGGAAGCCCTAGGAATCAAGTAATAGCCATGGCTGTTGAGTCTTTTCCAGTGTCTTCTACTGACTGGAGTTTCAAAGTAGACAGAGGCTGAAATTCTCTTGCAAACTTGAAAAGCCCTTCTGTGGACTATCTACACTAATTTGGGGAAAGAGCAAAGTCTTCATTTGAGTTACATCATTGTGATTTATCAAAATGGAAAATCTGACATAAATGAAAAATATACAGTTAACCAGGAAGTCTCAAATTCCAGTGCTGCCTCTGAGACACGGTTACCCCATGTGTGAAAGCAAACAAATAATTTAAGAAGATGAAAGTAGCTTCCTGACAGCAGGTGCTTCCCTTGACCACTGCACAATAAGATAATTATCCAGCAGGATGATCTTTTGAGATAGCTTATTTAAATGTAAGTTGACTGGGCAGCCCGGGGGGCTCAGTGGTTCAGCACCACCTTCAGCCCAGGGCATGATCCTGGAGACCTGGATGGAGTCCCATGTCAGGCTCCCTGCATGGAGCCTGCTTCTCCCTCTGCCTGTGTCTCTGCCTCTCTCTCTGTGTCTCTCGTGAATAAATAAATAAAATCTTAAAAAAAAAAATGTAAGTTGACCATTCACAGAAGGTAAAACCACAGTTCTTAGGAAGGGAAGGTTCTAATACTGGTGTGGGGGAGATGTCTGTCTAGGTTTTGATGACAGGTCACAAACTGACTCCAAGGATCTCTCACTAAACAAAAGGAAAGGGAAATATATTTTAAAATGTTCTGTATGTTATGTTTTGACATCTTAAAAAAAAATAAATCTTTTTGGATAGAGAGGTGGCCCTTCCCAGGGCTAATCAATTCTTAGAACAAAAGGCTCAGTCAAGACTGTTTAATCTCAAGCCATACCTCCTCTACCTGACCTGTACGCTCCAGGAGGCAACATTCCTCTGCCTTAATCATCCTACAACCAGGTATCAGCCAACTAAGGACAAGCCCCATATATTAGAGCCTGTTGAAATTATTCAAACCAACCAATCCTAAACTGTTCCCCTGGTCCTGCCTAGTCTATCTGGGAAACCTCAGTAGAGGCTCTGGCCTAAACCTTCCCTTTGCTCCAGTTTTCTGCCTTCTGAACAACCCTGGTGTCCTTCCCAGGAAGCTCTGAATGTCATGCTGTGTCTCCTGTTTCTAAGATCTGAGTATAATAAAATTTTTTTCCTCTGCTTCTTTGTAAAAGAAAATCATGCTCTTGTGCCTCTCTTCTGCTCTCAATGCTCTGAATACTTTCACTACCATTTTCCCTCACTTGATACCAGATGTAGGGGTTTTCACACCTCTGGCAATTATTTCATACCAGCTGGGTGTCCTAAAGGTTAACTCAATTCTGATACTATCTACCAGGATAGAGTCAGATCCCACAAGTTAAGGGCTCGGTCCCACAAGACTACCCTCCCCTTGCAACTTTGGAAGCCAATCATAACTAATAGATCTCCAGGTTACCCACAATTTCTGTCCGACATGCCCTCAAATCAGAGGTTCCTATGACCTCTCCCTACCAATTCAACTCTTTGCCTGAAGAGCTCAGAGTAGGGAAACCCTTAGGTGTACCAGTTTATTACAAAAAGATATGATAAAGGATACAGATAAACGGCCAAATACAGATACATAGTGAGGTCTTGGGGGTGTGTGTGTCTGGAGCACAGAAGCTTCTATCCCCACAGAATTGGGGTTTGTCACCCTCTGGGTATATGGATGTGTTCACCAACTGGAAGCTCTCTGAATTTCACACCACTGGGATTTTTTATGGAGTCTTCATCACATGGGCATGATCAGTTAACTCCATTATAGTTCCATTATCACCTGTAGGAGGAGGGGGTCGCCAAACTCCTAAAAAAAGTAAAAGAAAGTGGTAGGAAACTGCTGTTCTAGCCTAAGTAGTCAATGACATATCACTTTCCATCTGACATCTTTCTCCCTCAAATAATCTAGTTAGACAAGAAGGTGTCTTACAATGGATAGACAATACTCCCACGTTGGTTTTGTGCACAGAGGTCTATAACTCGAGGATCCTGGTTGTATTTACTTGTCACTGTTTCCTACGGAAAGAAAATTTCACGCGCATCCTGAAGTTCAGACAAAATGTAAGGAAAGAAGGTCTGAAACTCAGAGCCATCCGGCACGCCTCTCTTCCCTACACCCCCGCCACCAGAACACGTTCACTCCTCACCTGGGCGGAGGCCCCAACAAGCGCTCCCTGGAGAGCGCGCACCACCGCCGCAGCCATCTCCCCGCTCTGCGGGCTGTGCTTCCGCACCCAGGCCTGAAGCTCCTGGGGCAGGATGCTCAGGAACTGCTCCAGCACCAGCAGCTCCAGGATCTGCTCCTTCGAGTGTAGCTCCGGCCTCAGCCACCGGCGACAAAGTTCCCTGAGCCTGCTGAGCGCCTCTTCGGGTCCAGCCGCCTCCTGGTACCGGAACCGCCTAAAACGCTGTCGCGACTTTTCGGGATCCTGACAGCTCCCCGGCGGGTCGGGCTCCTGACCTCCGCGGGAGTCTTCCTCCACTTTCACTATCAGAAGTCCATCACGCAGAGACCTCGCGGCTGCCATCCAGGCTCCCGACTCGGCGTCACGGACCTGACTCGCGGTCAAGTTCGAACTCCTCCTTCTCCGGCGCTTGCTTATTTCCCGGAGTTCTGCCTTCAGGTGACAGGACGGCAAACTCTGCAAAAAACCCCGGAACTCATCGGACCTCCCCAGAACAGAGGATCCTGACTATCCCGTCCCAACCCTACCCTGCCGGGTCCCCTCCAACACCTTTCCCGCCCGCACGTATTCCACCCATAACCCGCCTCGACCCGTGACAAAAAAACGTACTCCAAAAACCAGGGCGGAAGTGCGTCACCGACTCCCTGCGGTGCCCACCCCCGGGGGCATTTCCGGGGCTTCTCTAGGCAGCCGGGAGGAGTGAGGTCCATCTCAGTGGTTTGCCCTTCGGCCGCTTCCAGAAATAACCCTACGAACGTGTATGTACCCTCCCGGAGCAGCTTACAGTCGTTCAGTTTAAGAGCACTAAATGATACTCTTATCCCATAACTTGAATGTTACTTCGTTTTCAAGATTTTTATTTACTTATTTCTTGATTTTATTTATTTGAGAGCGAGGGTGAGAGAGCACAACAGGGGCAGCAGCAGAGGGAGACAGAGAAGCAGGCTCCCCTCTGAGCAGGGAGCAGCATGTAGGGGCTGGATCCCAGGATCCTGGAATCATGACCTGAACCAAAGTCAGAATATTCACCGACTTAGCCACCCAGGCACCCCTTGAATGTCATTTTTTAACACGTTGTGAATAAAGTTTTTAATTTTGTTGTAGGAAAAGTTAAAAGTCCAGCTGTACGATGAGTGCTGAACATTCATCCATGTGGTATTTGTTTATATAAGAAAGGTTTTGTACAATATTTTATCCATGCCAAGGCATCCTGCGTGACACCATAGTCACAAAGCTGAGTAAACATAGTCTCTATCCTCAGCTTCCTAAGAGAGTCAGACACTTCAATCCTTACAGGACTGGGTTGGTAAATGCGATACTTGGGCTTGTATGCACAGTGCATTTATGTGACTAGAGGTGGAGATAATCAGCCAGGCTGATGGGGAGGGTACAGTGACTTTATCCAGGAGGATAAAGTTTAAAATGTCCATGTGGACCGAAGACATATTTTAATTAAAAAAAATAGTTTTGATAAATGTATAGGCAATAAATCCCTAATAGATTACATCCCACTAAATCCCTCTAACATTAAGCTTTCCCATCTGCAACTCCCTTGCAATATCTCACACTCAGCCATCAAAGTTGTCAAGGATTTTTTCCTCTTCCTAGCCCAACCCTTCTGTTCTATCATTTATTCACTCTCCCTCACTTTTAAATATCAGCATGGACACTGGGACCACTCCCTCTCCCTCTTTTTTTTTTCCTATGCTTCCCTGGTTTCGATTATATCTGTGTCTGGCATCATATTGAATATGCAAATAAACCACTTTCAAAAGAACTTAAAGGTAAAAAAGCAGATAGGAAGAGCCGAGTCTTAAAGAAAGAGCAAAGCCAAAAGGCCAAACTCCCCACAATTCCTAAGGAAAAGTACTTTTCACTGAGGAAGAAAGGCGGGGAGGTGAGAGGCACAGTCTATGTATGTCTATCCATTTCCTCTTCATGGTTCCAGGATCTTTGTGTTTTCTTTTCTTTCTTTTTTTTTTTTTTTCTTTCTTTCTTTTTTAAGATTTTATTTATTTGAGAGAGAGAGCGCGCATAAGCGGGGGGGGGGTTAGAGGGAGAAGCAGACTCCCTTCTGAGCAGGGAGCCCAATTGTGGGATCCGTTTGGGGTGGGGACACGACACACTCAATTCCAGGACCCTGAGACCATGACCTGAGCTAAAGGAAGAAGCTTAACTGATTGAGCCACTCAGGTGCCCCGTGTTTTCTTTTCATTGATATTTTATTTATTTATTTATTTATTTATTTATTTATTTATTTATTTATTTAAGACATAGAGAGAGAGAGGCAGAGACACAGGAGGAGGGAGAAGCAGGCTCCATGCCGGGAGCCTGACGTGGAACTCGATCCTGGGCCAGGATCCCGGACTCCAGGATTGTGCCCTGGGCCAAAGGCAGGCACCGCTGAGCCACCCAGGGATCCCCTCATTGATATTTTTTAAATGGAAGAGTTTTAGATATGTAAAAGGAACATAATGAGGAGGAATGAAGAAAACAATTTTTTGAGGTTGGGGCAAAAGAAATATAAGGTATCTTGTTCCCTGCCTAGAGTTGAAACCATATATAAATTACTTTACTTCTATTACTGCACCAAGGACAAATACCAAAGAAAACACCTGTTGTAGAGAGTTATTGATTGTAAACACACTAACCAAGGGCTGTTCCTGTAGGCTGAGATGTGGAATGAAGAAACAGCTTTACAGCAGCCTTGTTGAACAGAGCCTGTCCTTGCAAATGAAATTCTCTGTAAGGAATTTCAACCATAGCCTGCATCATTAAAAATGTTAATGTTCATTTTTTTCTTTGTTTCTTTCTTCTCTTTGTTTTAGAGAGAGTTTAAGTGGAGGGGTGGGGTGGAAGAAAAGGAGGAGGGGTAAGGGAGAGGAGAGAATCTTAGGCAGGTTCCACACTTAGAGCGGAGCCCTTCATGGGGCTTAATTTCACCACTGTGAGATCATGACCTGAGCCGAAATTAAGAGTCAGATATGAGCCACTCAGGTGCCCCTTATTGTTAATTTGTAATGAAACTTCACCTTCCTCCTTAGTCATGAAAAATTTCCATGAAGTATTTATTTTAAGATTTTATTTATTTATTCATGAGAGACAGAGACAGAGACATAGATAGGGAGAAGCAGGTTCCCTGTGGGGAGCCTGATGTGGGATTTGATCCCAGCACCCTGGGATCACAACCTGAGCCAAAGGCAGATGCTCAATCACTGAGCCATCCAGGTGCCCCTCCATGAAGCATATAAAAAAAATTATATCTAAGTAAGTCAAAAAGGAACCTATTAGTAATATGAAATAAGTAAAGTGAGGGCAGCCCCGGTGGTGCAGTGGTTTGGCGCCACCTCTAGCCTGGGGTGTGATCCTGGAGACCTGCGATCCGGTCCCATGTCGGGCTCCCTGCATGGAGCCTGCTTCTCCCTCTGCCTGTGTCTCTGCCTCTCTCTCTCTCTCTCTCTCTCTGTGTGACTATCATAAATAAATAAAAATTAAAAAAAATAAAGAAACAACTTCATTATTCTCAAGGCTCAGGTTTGTCATTCTAGAAATTTGGAGAAATATATAACAATTTAATGATATAAGTGATCCATGTTTATATCTGATCTCTCCAAATGGTCTGAAAGTCCCTGGAAGGCAGAAACTTTGTACAAGTCTACTTATTCATCTCTGTGGGAACGTTATCACAACCTGGCAGGAAGTCAGAAGTTCTTTCCCAGTATTGCCGGACAAGGCTTCTACTAGGGCCAGGTGACAAAGGATGGGTAAAGTAACAAAGGACAGAATGCAAATTCCTAAGTACAGACAAACCTAGCTTCAGAAAATATCCAGTTATGTAACTAATTATGGAATCTGGAAGTGAATAGCAAGTACTGAGAGGGCACTACAAGCATCTTTCATCCCCTCCCATCAAGGTTGTCTGCTTACCAGCTGATTACCAGTCTAGTTCTAACAGCTCCTGCCTCTGGGTTTTATCGGCTCTAGTTATGATATACTGTCTCACCTTTAAAAAATAATTTTAAAAATAATTAAAAAATAGGGCAAGCATAGGGGCACCTGGGTGGCTCAGTTGGTGGAGCATGTGACTCTTGATCTCAGGGTCATGAGTTTGAGCCTTACGTTGAGGGTAGAGTTTACTTAAGAAAAAATTATATGGGGAGCTTTGGCTGGTTCAGTAGGTTAAGCATCTGACTTTGGCTCTGGTCATGATCCCAGGGTCCTGGGATCAAGCCCAGCATAGGACACCCTGCTCAGTGGGGAGCCTGCTTATCCCTCTCCCTCTGCTGCTCCCCCTGCTTGTGCTTTCTTGCTCTGTGTCAAATAAACAAATAAAATCTTAAAAAAAGAAAGTTCAAGAATTGATAAAAAAAAATATAGGGAAAGGACATACTTGATCTTAGCCAAAAGGCCGAGGAGCGATAAAATAGGGCAAGGATAAATGGGGCTAGGGATAAAATGAGATTACAAGTTGCCTACTGTAAGCTCCTATGTACTGGCAAAAGATAGCTCATGGTTTGGCTCTGAAAAACCTTAGTAGCCAATGCAAGAGAAAAACAAGATTAGTTACATGACATGCACTGTATCTTGGGTAAAAGCAAACTATTAATAGTAGCTTAGGAGAAATCCAGCTATTCTTGATACCAAGCAGGAAGAGAAATTTCCCATGAGTGCCCAGGAAAAGGACACTATGTGACATAGTGGACAGTATTTTAAGATCTCTGTAATAAGGGCAGCCTGCGTGGCTCAGCCGTTTAGCGCCACCTTCAATCCAGGGCCTGGAGACCAGGGATCTAGTCCCACGTTGGGTCCCCAGCATGGAGCCTGCTTCTCCCTCTGCCTGTGTCTCTCATGAATAAATAAATAAAATCTTAAAATCTCTGTAATAAATAAAATTAATGGATTTTATTATTTTTTAAATGTAATATTCCTATATCCTATTTTTTTAAAAAGATTTTACTTATTTATTCATGAGCGATACAGAGAGAGAGAGAGAGAGAGAGAGAGAGGAAGAGACACAGGCAAAGGGAGAAGCAGGCTCCATGCAGGGAGCCCGACGTGGGACTTGATCCCGGGATTCCAGGATCAGACCCTGGGCTGAAGGCAGCGCTAAACCGCTGAGCCACCTGGGCTACCCCAAATTAATGGATTTTAATGCTCTTTCAATGTTAGCTGATGGCAAGCACCAAAGCACAATTCAAAAGAGCTAATTCTGTGAAGGGAGGAAGGAGTGTTGTTTAAGTATTCAGCTCTTTCAAGATCTGGCTTAATATAAAGACAAAATTCAAAGTGCTTAGAGCAGCACTTTCCAGACCTTCCAACCTGTGCATTCAGACTGATGGTTATGTGAAAAGTCCATTTCCACATACTAACTGGATCATCGCTCCTTTCTCTCCTCTTGATACTATCCTATTGTAGTATATTGCAAAAATGGCCAAAAAAGTCAAACAAAAAATATAGGACTACACTTTGCAGTCCCTCCCTTCTAGAAGTGGAGTCTATTTCCCTACCCTTTGAATCTGGGCTGTTCTTGTGGCTTGATTTGACCAAAGAATGTGGCAAAAGTGACACTGTGTGAATGTCAAGCCTTAGGACCAAGAACCTTCACGACTTCTGGTCTCTTGCTTTTGTAACCTGCCACCACCAAGTGAGTAAGTCTGAGCTAGGCTGCCAGGTGATGGGTAGTGTGTGGCCTGAATGCCTCCTAGCACTCCAACTGACAACCAGCCAATCCCCAGAAGGAGAAGTGCTTATCTCAACAGCAGCTGACCACAGACAAAAGGAGTCTGCAGTAAAGCCACCCAGCTAAGCCTGAACCAAATCACAAGCCCACAGAGTCATAAGCAAAATAAGTGATTGTTTTTTAAGGTCACTAAATTTGGTGTGGTTTGTTAGGCAACAAAAACTAACAGACATACTTTTAAAAACAGAGTAACCCAATTCACAATACTAACAAAAAAAGATAAAATACTTAGGAATGAACATTAATGGGGCGCCTGGGTGGCTCAGTGGTTGAGCATCTGCCTTTGGCTCAGGACAGGATCCCCGGGGTCTGGGATCAAGTCCCGTATCAGTTCCCCAAGGGGAGCCTGCTTCTCCCTCTGCCTGTCTCTTATGAATAAATAAATAAAATATTTTTTAAAAAAGGAATAAACAGTAACACGCTATGTACAAAATATATGAAGAAAACTTTAAAACACTCCTGATCCAAAGTTAGCCTTTTTTCCCCACAAATGGAAAAACCTACCATGTTCGATAGGAAAATTAACTTTACAAGAATGACAATTCTCCCGAAGTGAATATCAATTAAAACTGATCCCAATAGATACTTCTCTCTGGTATTAAAAAACCTGAATCTCTAAGGGATCCCTGGGTGGCTCAGTGGTTTGGCGCCTACCTTCGGCCCAGGGTGTGTGATCCTGGAGTCCCGGGTCGGGTCCCGCGTCTGGCTCCCTGCTTGGAGCCTGCTTCTCCCTCTGCCTGTGTCTCTGTCTCGGTCTTGGTCTCTGTCTCTTGTGAATAAATAAATAAAATTAAAAAAAAAAAAAAGACAACCTGATTCTTAAGTTAATTTGGAAGAGAACTAAAGAAGCAAAAATACTTTGAAGAAGAAACACAGCGCGGGGTATTTGCCCTAAGAAGTATTAAAGCCAATTATTAATCCTCAATAAATTAAAACAGCATAGTATCACATGCATAGACACAGAGACCAATGCAACAGAATAGAAACTCTAGAAAGAGGCCACAAAAACATGAGAATTTAGTGTATGATAAAGGCAGCATCACAAATCAATGGGAGGTAAAGACAGACTTTTTCATAAATGTTGGGTCAACTCGGTTGTGATTTGGAAAAAGAGTTAGATCTCTACTTCACACTACACACCAAACGAGCCAGGCAACATAAATGTAAAAAGTGGAACCACACAAATCGTACAAACGTACCGCAGTGTCAATTTAGGCATTTGCAAACACACAGAAACGAGAGGTTATTAACAAGGGCATCCCTCTGGCTAAAGAAGCCCCGCACGGAGAAGCTCTCTTCTTTGCAGGAATGCAGAGCTCCCGGACCCCATGCTTCCCGGCGGAGGCGCTCGAGGAAACGCCTCCCTCTCCTCCCGCATTCTGATAGGCCCTCGAGCCCGAGGCTGCAAAGAGAGCCGCGGCCCTACTGGTTGGCGGGCGTGGCCCGCGCGAGGCTTCCTGGGACTTGTAGGCTCCTCCGACTCCGCGTCTGACGTTGAAGGTTTCGGGCCGGGTAAGCTATGCGGTGGTGAAAAGGTGGGTGTGTCTGGAGACGTGTGGGGAGGGGCAAGGGTTCAGGTGAAGAAAACGAAGGACTTAAACAGAAATTAGGGTTGCGGGCTCTCGGTAAGGGACGAACCTACTTCGAAGTGGGGCGCAGAGCGTTGAGGGTGGGGGAGCCCAAGTTCCACGGCCAATCAGACAGTAGCAGCTGTTGCCTTGGCAACCACTCGGGACAGCCAAGGCCCGGTCCCCTGCTCCCACTCCAAGAAAAGGGGTGGAGCCCGGGCTGTTTAAATGGCTTTTGAGTTAGGGTGGGTAGAAGCGGGCTCCGTTTCCTCCCCTGCTGTAGTGACGCAGAACCTGCGGCTCGGTGGGCGGGGAATGGCCGGGTCGGAGGCGCCCCAACTCCCCGCTGATTGGCCCACAGCCCCTCCGGGGCGGTGTCTGGGCGGGCAGCTCCCGCCCGCTGCGAGGCGAGGACCTCCGGGATTCCTAGAGAGGACTCGGAAGTACTCTCGGCGGTGGGATTGATGGCTCGACCCCGTTGGACAGGGAAAGCTTGCACTTGCTTACTTCCGGCAAGGAAGTGTTGCGAAGTGTCGGTTTCGGGTTTTCTCTCGGTTTGTGGAAAGAAACCTATCTTCCCAAGCTTGCCTGCGGGAACTTGGTCTTCCAGGAGAGCTCCCCGGGACAGGTGCCTGGAGGAAGGAGGATGCGCTTTGTGTCCAGAGGAGAATCCTGTCCCTAACCTTGACCAGCCGGGTTTCCGTGGCTATGGGGTCAGGGGAGATTCTGAAGAATCCAGGTCCAAATCTGTACTTATAACTGTGCTTCTCTTCGGGACCAATGAAGTGTCTTTTTGGTCTGGCATGCTCTTGTGGCATGAAGGACAGGACCCGTTTTGACCATTGTAATGTTTTTCACTCCTGTTTTGACTTGTGGTAGAGAAAAGCAGACACTGCGTCTGGACTAGTTAGTAAGTCTTGCCCAATTATTTATATGAAATTTAATGTTTTTCATCGTTAAAATTGTGTTCTGTTAGGCCTGATGTCAGATTTTTATTGTTCTTTACATTTCTTAAAATGTTGGAAATTTTCTCTGTTAGTAGTTCTATGGGTGGAGTGATGGCTGTCTTGTAGTCTGTATTTTAAAGTAAATTACTCTGTTGATTGGTCATCTTTAGTATAGATGACTTCTTTGTCACCTCTTTGCTAATAATGATTTCCAATGTATCAGTAGGTTGCACACTAATGGAAGTGTCCTTCAGAAGATCTTAAAGAGCAGAAAACAGATTTGATCTGTGTCACGCAGCTAACCTGGAGAGATAGCCCTCTGAGTTGGAATGATAATGACAGAGTCTGGGGAAGTTATAGACTTAGACCCTCCAACTGAGACTTCACAGGAGCAAGAAGACCTCCTAATAGTGAAGGTGGAAGAAGAAGACTGCACATGGATGCAGGAGTACAACCCTCCAGTGTTTGAGACTTTTTACCAGCGCTTCAGGCACTTCCAGTACCATGAGGCATCAGGGCCCCGGGAGGCCCTGAGCCAGCTCCGGGTGCTCTGTTGCGAGTGGCTGAGGCCCGAGTTGCACACCAAGGAACAGATCCTGGAGCTGCTGGTGCTGGAGCAGTTCCTGACCATCCTGCCTGAAGAGTTCCAGACCTGGGTGAGAGAACATCACCCAGAAAGTGGAGAAGAGGCTGTGGCTGTGGTAGAAAATATACAGAGAGAACTAGAGGAACGCAGACAACAGGTGAGCGAAAGGGGAGATGTTAGAGCAATGAGGAAGAGAGGAAGAGAGGCAGGTGCTGCTGAGCAGGGGTGATATCTTTCGCGCTCAGGTGCTTCATCCATATTCTTTTGTTCTCCTGGGATTAGGTACACTGTGGAGATTTCCTGCCACTCCAGCAAAGAGAAGCAGTATCCAGTGTGTTAACCTGGAGAAGACAGTCAGCGATTTTATTTATTTTTAAAATTACTGTATCTATTTTTTGAATGACATGATACAAAATTCAAAAGGTGCATAAGGTTTTTATGAAAAGTAAGTTTCCTCCCAACCCTAACTTTCCGGCTGCCTGGTTCTCTAAAGAGGCAGCCACTGTCACCTGATCCCTGTATGTCCTTAGAGATAGACTTTCTTCTGTATATATAAGCATTCGTGTAGATGACATGCTTTTAAAAAACACAATTGTTTTTAAATCATTGTGTGCTTTTGCCTCTTGCTTTTTTCTTGTATCTTGGTTTGTTCTACATCACTGCAAACAACGTTGCCTCACTCTCTGAAACTGCGTTATATTCCATCGAGGGGGTGGAGTACATAGTTTAATTCCTGTTGAAAGCCATTTAAGTTATTCCTTTAGATTGTTTCTGAGCTTTTACTGTAACATACTTTGCCACAATGACTGTCTTTTACATTCATCATTAATTATAGAGTAAATGTTTAGAAGAAGTCAGATTGTTGACTCAGAGGCCATATGCATTTGTAATTTTGACAGCTGTTGACAGAGTGCCCTTAGTAGAGTTTATACCAGTTTTTATTCCCAACTGAAGGGCACAAGAGAAATTTTTTGCTCACAGTCTGATAATGTGATGTTATTCAACGTTTTATTATTGCTTATCTGAAAGATGCAATATTGCACTTCTGTGCTCTTTTAGTATGCATTTCTCATATTGAGTGAGTTTGGCCACAGTATATATGTTAAAGGGTTATATGTGTATTCCCTTTTTTAAAGTAAACTCTATACCTCATGTGGGGCTTGAACTCACAACCCTGAGATTGAGAGTCAGTCCACTGACTGAGCCAGCCAGGCACCCTATGTGTGTACCTTTTTTTGTGAATTATCTGTTTATGTTATTTAACTATTTGAAAAAAGCACTGTGTCTGTCGTCTGAGTTGCAAGTTTATTTTTCCACTTTGTTGTCTTTGTTTATGGAGATTTCTGTTTTGTAAGGTTTTTGATTTTTATGTAGTCCATTTATATCTTTTAATTTATAGTTTCTGGATTTTGTGTCATACTTAGGCCTTCTCCACTACAATATTATAAGAAAATTTTCTAATACTCTTTTCTTTCTTTCGTTCGTTCGTTCGTTCTTTCTTTCTTAGTATTATTTTGGTGCATGGTGTTTGATATAGTTATGACTTTTTATAAAAGTCAGATGTCTTTCCAGTTGCCCCAACTTGTATAATAATCCTTTTTCCCCCTCTCTGATTAAAATACCATCTTTATTAATTTCTACATGTATTTATGGTCTTTTAATTCTTTTCTATTGATCTTATTATTTGTTCCTGTATCATTATTTTATTTACTTGAGCTCTGTAAAGTGTTTTCAGTGTTTGATAGGGTTACCTTTTCCCTTTCCAAATTTCTGACATTTTCTTTTTTCTTAAAAAGTTTCTTACAAACTTTAGAATTACTTAGTTTAGTTTTCACCACTTCAAAAATCCTGTTGGTTTTTTGGGGGGACGGGTGTTGCAGTATATCATGTATTAATTTAGAGAGGATTGGTATGTTTCCGTTGTTACATCTTCTTGTCTTTTCTTAGTCATTTATAATCTGACCTTCTGCCTTCTTGTTGCTAGGGTCACATTCTCCTTAAGCTTTAATTTTTTTTTTTTTGAGCAAAGAAGCAAAAATTGGGAGACCTTAGGTCACAAGAGTTTGAAGCTAGTTAGAGAATTTCCCTGATTCTTTTTCTTTTTTTTTTTTTAGATTTTATTTATTTATTTGGGAAAGAGAGAGCGTGAGCAGGGGAGAGGGAGGGACAAGCAAACTCCACACACAACACCCCAGCGGGGAGCCTGACATCAGGTTCCGTCCCAGGACCCTGAGATCATGACCTGAGCCAAAATCAGACTTAACCGACTGAGCCACCCAAGTGCCCCTCCCTCAGTCTTGAGAGCCATTGCCCTTCATTGTAAGGTCCCAGTCTCATTATTCTTCATCTCTGGGTAAGAGGTACTTTGACATTCCAGAACATCCTCATCTTCAGCTGGTTTAGCTCATTTCATGAGGCAAGTAGGCAGCAGAGGGAATTTCTACTGACCCTTGGCTATACTGAATGATTGTCTTCCAGATGGGAATGTTTGAACCTTTCTGTTTCTGTCAGGACAAAAAGTAGAGGTTCATGATAACATCTCCTTCATTCATTCATTCATTCATTCATTCATTTTTTTAAAGATATTTATTTATTCACAGACACGGAGAGAGAGGCAGAGGGAGAGGGAGAAGCAGGCTCCATGCAAGGAGCCTGACGTGGGACTCACTCCCCCGTCTCCAGGATCACACCGCAGGCTGCAGGCAGCGCCAAACTACTGCGCCACCGGGGCTGCCCTCGAAAGTACAGTTAAAGACAGAAAGGATTTTTTAAACAGAGGACTTATGTCCAATATGTACATTTCCCTCTCTCATTGTGATATGCAGCCGCCTTTGGAAGAGACAAATAATATTTCTTAGTGGTAGTCAGGGGTCTGAGGCCCATAGAGGGGATTTTCTCAAGGGCCTCCACCGGTCGCCTTGCCTTTCTCTCTGCCTGCCATCTAGATCCCCTCAGCTTTATCTCCAGGCAGTTCTTGTCTCTGGAAGACCTTTTCCCAGGCTTTATCCTTTACCTCTCCTCCTTTGTTTCTCCATCCGAGTGTCAGGAGACCTCAGAGGCTGCTTTGATTCTTTTGTGCTGACATGCTCTTTGACATACTTGGCATCATTTTAGCTCTTACCCTGAGTGGGTCTACAAGGACACAAACTTCCATGCAGAATGATCTTTGTCCCAACTGTTTGGCAGCTGCCTGTTAATGTAACTCCTGTATCACATTTTGCCAGTGCTAAGAGGGTTAACATTTTAAGTGCTTTGAAATCTTTGGGAGGGGAAGGTGGGGGGTTGGTAGTTCTGTCTCAAGGCAGGATCTTATTACCTGCTAGGATGCTGCTGAGCCAGTACCTTCCAGAAAAGACAAATTGTGGAGACTGGTTGTGGTGGAGTAATTGTGTGTCCTCTAGGGCCGAGGGAAAGAAAGATGGGGGTACTTAGCATGTCGGACTGGAACTAGCTCTGGTCTTGATATCTGTCCTACTTGAACAGGGTCCACCAAGGAACCGAGTGTGGCTTTCTGAGTCCTGTATTGACCTTTCCAAATTCCGCTTCTCACTTTTCCCCTCTAAACTTGACCCACCCTGGCCTTCTTACAGTTCTTCAACTGTATCAGACCCTTCTTTGTTGCCTGAGGATCTTTGCTTATGTCATTCTCTCTGCCTGGACACTTCTTGCTTTTCCCCTGGCAGACTTCTTTGCCCCTTAGGTGTTTACTTTAAGTGACACTTCTCAGAAAAGCCTGCCTTGACCACTCTCTCTAAAGTAGGTCTCATCTGTTCTGTCTTAAGACACTACTTTCTTCTCCTTTCTAACATATAATGGTTTGTAATTATGTATTTATCTGTGGGTGGATATGTTTAATGGAATTCATCTTCACCTAGAGATAAACTGGGTTTGTTAAGCCACTGTGGAGTTAAGTGTGTCTGGCTCATTGTAGATGCACATAAAATATTTGGCAAAAAGAGTGAATGGAAGAAGAATGTGAATTTACTGGATTCTTCCATAGCCCCCTCTGCAGTGTGCTGATTGGTGTGGTTGTGCTTGTTAGATCGTGGTGTGTCCTGAAGTGCTTCCTCAGAAGATGGTGCCACCTGGAGTTGTGCAGGAGTCCCTCAGCCACCAGCTACTGTCCGTGGAGCCCCAGTCTGAACAGGAGCCACAGAAGCCTCATATCCTGGATGAAAATGGTGAGGACGTGTGATTCATTGGAACAGATGTGGCTAGAGAGTGGGCACCCTGGCTGTGTGGGTAAGCGGTATCTGTGTGAGAGAGACTTTGGGTGGGGCAGCCTCCTGCAGTCAGCAGGATCGGGAGCTTGGAAAGGGCTGGGGACCTGGAATTGAGTCCCTGGCATTCAGAGAGAGGTCAGCTGGTAGGATGGTGAGGCCATGTACTGCAGTTCTGTTCGAATTGTAATGGTGATGACAGCTCTAAGTACAGGCATTGTCAGAAGATCTACAGAAGTCTTTTACAAAAGTGTCGTGCTTGTTTTATGACAGTTTTCTGGCTCCATCTCACTGATTTTGTTTTCTTACTGCTTGTGTAAGAACAGCTCTCCAGTTCCTCATTACATTCATTTCTGACCGCTCACTATTTCAAGCAATGCTTCACAGTGACCTTTAAAGTGATTGTTCTCTCTTTCTCTCCTCCCCGCCCCCCCTCTCAATTTTATTAACTTGTATTAATTAGACACATGAAGGGAAAAAAGTGAACTGCTGAGTATCTTATTTAGGATGGGTAAATATCCATAGGTCTATAACCCTAATCAGAAACTCTTGCTGTCAGGTATATTGTAGGATTCAGCATTTTCAGATTTAGTAAGGGAATATGATTTATATGTATCATACATTACAGTACCATCAGGATTTGAAGTGGGACTCCACATGTTAATATTTCAGCAATGAAATGTATACAGGTTTATAGTAAGTGGATTAAATAAAGGTTTTTAAATAACTTCACATCAGTTCTGGTCAGATTTTGTTATCAAATTAGTTCAGTGTCTAACTTAATGAGAGGAAGGCCTTTGATTTCAGAACTATGCAGAAGGTATCATGAGCCTGGGTTTCAGGTTTGGCCCCAGGCTTTTTCTTCTAGGCTCTCCTTAGAGGTCAGGCCTTTCACTTCACATGTTCCATGGCTCCTATCTTTTCCAGATTTCCTTTCACTGGGATAATAGTGACCAAAGTGGGAGCAGCAGCAACTGTTGCTTTTATAGAGTTTACTGGGTATCAGCAAGTGTTCCCAGTGCTTTGCTTGTAGCAACTCATTAAACCCTCAGTGTACCAGAAAAAATAGTCTTCACTGCTTACCATCTGGGGCCAAGAGATCCCTTTTATTTTATGTATATACATAATTTTACTTTATTTGTTAATATTATTATTAGATTATTTTTATATATTATTTTTACATATGTCATTTTATGAATAGTTTACAGAAGAATCAAAGGATAATAAAAAAATAATTCTCAAGGAAATTTTAATAAGAACTAAACCTCTTTATATCAAGTACATTTTGATAACAAACATCATAAAAAAGGAAAGAATACCGTCACACAGTATGCCCCTTTTCCCTTTAGAAAAATGAATACTGTCCTTTTGCAAAATGAGATGATCCAGAATCTGGTTGCAGAATCTTGCCTGATGAAGTCCTTCCTGTTGAATAATTCAGTAGATGAGAATTTCATATTTCCTTTTGGAAATTAGAAATAGAGTGTTTCTGGTAGCCCCAGTGGCCCAGCGGTTTAGCGCCGCCTTCAGCCCAGGGTGTGACCCTGGAGACCCGGGATCAAGTCCCATGTCAGGCTACCTGCATGGAGCCTGCTTCTCCCTCTGCCTGTGTCTCTGCCTCTCTCTTTCTGTGTCTGTCATGAATAAATAAATAAAATCTTAAAAAAAAAAAAAAGAAATAGAGTGTTTCTCGTTGATTCTTATGTTTGAGAAAATTTAACTCTGGTAATATTTGTAGACTTCTTCAAAGAGTTGCCCTATGGGCTCAGTTTTATCATTATCGTGGAGAGTGCACTGCTCTGTCTCTTCATATCATTTTCTTAACTCATCTAGTGGTAGTGTTTTTGCTGCAGATTTTCTTCTCTTTTGCTGATATGGGTGGAAAATGAAAAATTCTGAATTCACAGCTAAAAGCAGGAGTCAACAGTCTTGAACCTTCTTGAAGATGATGCAAAACTCTGGGCAGTGAATTTAATACTTGGTGACTAGTGAAGAATGATGATTTATTTTGCTCTTACATCATCCTGAGTATTCTCCATTTTCTCATTATTTTGTATGCTATCACTGGTAATAATTAATGCATAATGATTAGTAAACGTGGTAATTCTTAGGATGAGGAATTAGAAAAATGTTTTATGATAGAGGAAAAATAAGATCATTCAGATCTCAAAATGTACCCTAGATGTGTAGAAGAGCCCAGTAGATCATATAGAAATTATGAAACAATGAGTTGCACTGTATTTTTTAATAATATTAAGGTAAACTTTTCTTTTGTTCTTCAGAAGACCTCTAAAGGAATAAGAGTAATCTTATTCTTTAATGTAAGAATGTAATGTAATCTTAGTCTTTAAAAATAGTTAAAACTGTTCAAAAAAGAAATCCCAAACCCCAAATCATGTCTAATACACTTAGTTGGCATAGCAAGGGTAAATGCCCACACTGGACTGAATGGAACAGGTACCATTGTTATCCTCATGTTAGAAATTAAGAAGCTGAGGGCTAGGGCAGCCCGGGTGGCTCAGCGGTTTAACACCGCCTCCAGCCCAGGGCGTGATCCTAGAGAACTGGGATAGAGTCCTATGTCGGGTTCCCTGTGTGGAGCCTGCTTCTCCCTCTGCCTGTGTCTCTGCCTCTCTTTCTCTCTCTCATAAATAAATAAAATCTTAAAAAAAAAAAAAGAAGCTGAGGCCTAGTCAGATTAGGTTATTCATGCAAGGTCACAGAGCTGTTAGTGATAGAGCTGGGATTCTGACCGCAACAGTCCAGCTCGACGTTTATACTTTTACCTCCTCATTCTGAGCTTTGCTGGTTTTGCTTTTCTACCAAGCCTCCTAGGTGCAGGCTCCTGTCCCTCCACTGCCAGAGTCTCATCACACCAGGCTGCTCTGTCCCTCTGTCCCTAGGTGCTGCTTCTCTCCTCTGCCCTGTTAGGTAGACCCAGCCAATTTCTTTATTCCAATAAAATTACAAGGTTTGTTTTGTGTTTGTTTGGGTTTTTTATTTCTACACACTGAGGAAGGCTGCATTCCTTGTGCCTTTGTTAGCACCGAGGGCTGGTTTTCTAATTTCAGCATGAGAGGGGCAAAACCGTTTGCTGAAAAGCTAAAGAAACAAAAGGTTTTTTAGGAACATCATAAAATAAGTGCAGTTATCTGGAATGTAATTCCTATAATTATTCCATTTGTAATTGGAATGTAGTCTATACTCAAAATCAAAATTACTGTTTAAGTAAAGAGTACATTCTTCCGTTTCTTCGAGTCCCGTTTTGGCTCTGTAGCCACACTCCTTGTTTCAAACTGCCATGTCTGTTTCTGGTTTTAATCTCTAAGCATTATCTCCTCCATTTTTGTGTCATTGCTGATTACTTCCTAGTCCTTGGTCAGAAGCAAGCTGTATAACGACATAACATTTTTAGGACCAGGGAAACCATAGCAACATCTAAACTGTCAGCTTAAAAGGATCCCTGGGTGGCTCAGCGGTTTAGCGCCTGCCTTTGGCCCAGGGCGTGATCCTGGAGGCTCAGGATCGAATCCCACATCTGGCTCCTTGCATGGAGCCTGCTTCTCCCTCTGCCTGTGTCTCTGCTTCTTTTCCTATCTCTGTATCTGTCATGAATAAATAAATAAAATCTTAAAAAAAGAATAAAATGTCAGCTTAAAGATTAATGCCGGGTGGATCCGTCCAAATTAGGGCATATATAGACAGATTGTATGGACTGTCAATCTCAGACAAAAGGACAAGCAAAGTTCACAGCAAGGGGTCAGAAGGTCACCAACATCTAGAGATGAGACCCTCCAGGCATTGCACATGCAATTCAGTCTACTCAGAAAGCACCCCCATCCCCCCAAGACCATCCCACCCCTACTTTAACTAGAGTCACTTCCTGTGGAAAGACTTTCCTGATGCTCCCACCTCCCTTTCTCCACTCTGTAGGTGCCCCTATTTCCTGCTCCTCTGGGAGCTTGGGTGGATTTCAAGTATATTACTCTTACCCTGTGCTGGAAGTAAGTAAGGCTTACATGTCTGCCCTCCCCACTAGACAGTGAAGGTTTTGGAAGTCAAGAATTGTCTTATCTGCCTGTTCTTACAACACACAATGTAGACTCAGTACATTACTAATTGGCTATTAATCAACCATGGTAGCTTCTCAAAGGAAGAGAATGTGGACCAAGACCTTGCTAATCAAAATGTGGCTCTAGGAGCAGCACCAGAATCACCTGGCTTTGTTAGAGGTGCTGAATATGGGGGCCACCCCAGAATTGCTGAGCCATGTCTGCCCTGTACCAAGACCTCCAGGTGATTTGTTTGTACATTCAAGTTTGAAAAGCCTGGGCTCTTGGTAATGCTTCAGCTTCATCGAAGCCGAGGGATCTGTTTTTCTTTGAGATGACTAGATTTGATCTTGGTGGAACAGATTGTATCCTTTATAGGTGAATGGCACAGTCTTGAGGTTGTCAGCAGGGATTAGCCTGATCAAAGCAAGGAGTCTAATTTTTTTGGGGGAAGAGTGAGTGTAGTTAGGTGAGGGAGGAGCCATAACATGTAGAGGGTCTTGGGAGCCAAGCAGAAAAATTGGGCCTTGCTGCAGCAAGGTGTCATTGTGGATTCTTAAGAGAAAGTAGAACATGATGGCAGTCAGAACTGGGCAGAGATATTCTGACTTACACCTCTTTTTCTCCCCCCTCAGCCCTACCTGCTCTTCATGTTCCTTCCCTCCCCCTGAAGGACAGCCAGGAGCTGACAGCCTCACTTCTCTCGGCTGGGTCCCAGGTGAGCCGGCATCCCATGCCTGCAGTGAGGACCCATGTCTGTTCTTGGACAAGTAGCTGCCCTAGTCCTGAATCTCCATCAGGAGTTCTGTCTCACTGCAAACTGGGCCCATCTGGGGTTCCTACCTGAATGTCGCTTTCCATTCTACCCAGTGCTTCCCTCTCCTCTTTGAAGCACAGACCCTCCCTCTGTTTTTCTCCTCCATGCTCCCACTTCCTCCCCTCACTCCAAATTTGGACATAGGGAATGGGAATTTAGTGGCAATCTCATGTTTCAGAAGTTGGTGAAAATTGAAGATGTGGCTGATGTGGCTGTATCCTTTATCCTGGAGGAATGGGGACATTTGGACCAGTCCCAGAAGTCCCTCTATAGGGATGACAGGAAGGAGAATTATGACAGTATTACTTACATGGGTAAGAATTACTTCATCTGCATGGGTTAGGACATTGTAATTTTGTTATAAAGAGTATTTGTGGCACATTATATAAAAGCATGTATTTTTTAATTACATGAATTTGCTTTTTTTTTTCTGTGAAAAAGTAAATTGACATTCCTTTTTTTTAATTATTCAGCTTATTCTGATTATTTCAATCATAATCAGGGTATGATTGAAGTCTGATAATACTTGGGGGATAGTATTTGCAATCCAGCAAATGTTCTCTTTTTAGTGCTTTAAGATAAAAGAGCTCAGAACTAACAGCCTTGGGTTTTAATAGATTTGTAGTAGTTCATGTATTTTATTTCTTGACAAATTGAATAATTCTTAATTGGATACTTCTTAATTCTCACTTGTGAAAGCATCTCAGACTTTGCTGAATAACTGTTTGTTAGAGTACATTTGACCCTTGAACAACATGGAGTTAGGGGCACCGATCCCCCATGCAGTCAAAAGTCTGTATATAACTTTTGACTCCCCCAGAACTTAACCACTCATAGCCTACTGTTCACCTGAAGTCTACCAGTAATATAAAGTAGATTAACACATAGTTTGTATATGTGTCATATACTGTGTTCTTACATGAAAGTAAGCTGAAGAAAAGTATTATTAAAATCATAAGGAAGAGGAAATGCATTTATGGGACGATATGTATCAAAAGAAATCTGTGTGTAAGTAGACCTGCTCAGTTCAAACGCATGTTGTTCAAGGGTCAACTGTGGTTATTAGAGTTTCTCCCTTTTCCCCAGTGCATGGATAGCTAGTTCACCCAACACCATTCTCAGATCACTGATGCTTGTTTTGTGACATTCGTCTTGCCATCTACATTTTACATGTCCTATCCCTTCTTGAATTTTGTGCGTGAAGTGACATTGTGAACCTGTTTCTAAATTATGATCCTGGAAACTCATATTTGATTATGTGCCTAGAGCAATTCTAAAAATCTCAGCACCATGGCAAACATTTTGGAGCTTATGGCTTTTAGCTTCTTTTGAATGAATTCTTTTAGAAGAATCACTAAATACCAAGCACTCTGGGAGACTTTAGTTGAAATACATATACAATGCCAAATCTCTCTTTTTTAAAAGTTTATTTCTTTAACTAATCTCTACACCCAGTGTAGGGCTTATCCCATAACCCTGAGATCAAGAGTCACATGCTCCTCTGAGCCAGCTATATCATGCCAAATTTCTTTCGAAAAGCATTATTCCATCTTACAGGCTTTTATTTAAAAAGTAAAATTGAGGGACCCCTGAGTGGCTCAGCGGTTGAGCACCTGCCTTCTGCTCAGGGTGTGATCCTGGAGTCCTGGGATCAAGTCTTGCATCGGGCTCCCTGCATGGAGCCTGCTTCTCCCTCTGCCTATGTCTTTGCCTCTTTCTCCATGTCTCTCATGAATAAATAAATAACATCTTAAAAAAAAAAAAGTAAAGTTGACTTCTATCCTTAGAAATTTTCCATTTCTTTTAACACTAGTGATACATATTTGTGTTTCCTAGTCTTTGATTTACTTCTACATGCTCTCTGTGGCTTTATCTGTTGGGATCTAAGTGGTGGGGTGTTTCATCTCAAGGGATTAGCTACGCAGCACAGATGCTATATGTAATGCAAATATTTTCATTCTCTTTTTAAATGAATTTCAAATACCTCACTTGTCTAATTTGAGTCTGGTAGTATCTTTTTATTTTTTTCAATTATTTTACAGGCTTAATGGGTTTCAGGCTTTCAGAACTTGGCACAGTTCTTTTTTATACCGTTCTCCAAGCAGTGTTAAATTTGTACTTTCTGATTTTTAAAAAAAATCTATATGTTCATTACAAGCTCTTTACAACTCCAGTATACTCTTCTACATTAAGAGCATGTTTGATGATTTCTGCCCCCTTAACTTCTCTGAGAAGGCCACATTAAGTTATTTTCATGCCTGTGTGCTCCTAACAGGACTGAGAAGGTCAAGGTTTTAAAAGTATCTATCAGATTCAGAAATGAGATTTTAAAAAATAGATATATGTTGGAGCTAGCCATTTCAATGGAATGTCTAGGACATTGGGGAACAAGAGACAGTTTCTTAAAGATTGCAAAAGAGAGGAATTTGAGAAAGCTATTGAAGATAAACTTTCAAGAACATTGTTAAGGAAATGAGAAGGAGGGCTTATCATTGTAATACTACATGGCTTAGATGAATAGTTTTCTACGTTCTCTCTTTCTTTCTTTTTATTGGGGGGGGGGCAAAGGGAGAGAGAGAATCCCCAACAGATTCCCTGCTGATCATGGCACCCAACATGGGGCTTGATCTCACAACCCTGAGATCATGACCCGAGCCAAAATCAAGAGTTGGATACTTAACTGAATAAGCCACCCAGGCCCCCATGTACGTTATCTTTTTCAGTGGGAGAGTTTTAAGCATACTTAAGTGCTACTTAAAAGAATTAGTAAAGAGGGAGTTTAAAATGTTAGGGCAAGGAAGAGGAGATCATTGATGAAAGTGGTCCCTCAAAAATAGGATGGCATGGGGAGATCCAGGGTCCAGGAGGAAGGCTTGGCCTTGGCCAGAGAGACAGCTCTTCCACCATGAGGTGAGGGGAGGATGACAGAGGAAGGCTGCCAGCAAGTTTTTGGTTGTGGCTGTAGGAGGTTCAAGGAGCTTTGACTTTTTCTGAAATAGGACACAGTCACCTCTTGAGAATGAGCAGGTGATGAAGTAGGTTGCAGAGTAGAGGTTCAAATACAGTGGAGAACTTTGGTTTGAAAAGGTCATCTGAGACACCTGGGTGGCTCAGCAGTTGAGCGTGTGCCTTTGGCTCAGGGTGTGATCCCGGGGTCCTGGGATCAAGTCCTGCATCAGGCTTCCTGCTTGGAGCCTGCTTCTCCCTCTGCCTGTGTCTCTGCCTCCTCTCTCTCTGTGTGTCTCTCATGAATGAATAAATAAAATCTTAAAAAAAAAAAAGATCATCCATGCTCATAGTAAAACATACTCAAATATGTTTTAAAACATACTCAAATGGGTATAAAGTGAAAACTTAGTCACCTACCCTGATTCTCAGACTTCTGTTGACTATTACCAATTTTTGGTTTATATCCCTAGACATATTCTATATACACACAGGGTTTTGCAAAAAAGCATATACCATATACTACTGCAATTTTAAAATAACAGTGAAATATCTTGGAAGCCATGGTGGAGATATTTGACACAGCTGACAAGAAAAATGAGTGGCATGAGGAGCCAACCTTAGGAACATAGAATGCCAGACAGGCCATCAGTGAGGGTGAAGAGCCTGAATCTGTATAAAGCACCAAATCTGCCTGATTGGGCGTTTTTATCTCCCCTGCTTCCTCACCATTGCATTACTAACCAGCTGGGCAGAGCATTGAGCAAGAAGCACAGTCCTCTGTCAGATACAAAAATAAACCATGAGAATCAACAGAAACCTTATCATGTACATGGAAAAGAAGTGAGGAAAGAGAGAAAAAGCAAATCAGTAAACCTATTGGTGTGACAACCTGTATAATTGCCTTCTCTGGAAAAGCAATTGTTAATGGCACCAAAGAGGGCATTGGGCTAATCTGATTTTTTTTTTTTTTCAAATGCACCCCTGGAAAAAGAAAACCATGTGCTTTTTTGACTTGTTGAATGGGAGAGAATTCTAATAAGAATAAAATGTGTGGGTACAAGCAGATGTGAATAAAAGAGAAAAGTCCTGTGATGACAGAGATTATTTGCCTACTTAAATGGGGGAGAGAAAAAAAAATTTTTGATTATATGTTTGTTTCTATTATTAAAATGGCTTTTTAGGAAGAGAAATAAAAAAGTTTTAAGAAATTAAAATTCAAGTTTTCTTCACGGTATAAGAATTATAACTTCTTACTATGTCAACAAAAAGGGGAGGGGGGATAGTAACAGTATCTACCTCAAAAGGTCATTGTTAGGATTCAATGCCATAAAATCATAAAACACTTAAAGGCTTGGTCCACAGGAGCATGCAGCGAATTTAGCTCTCATTACCGTTATTCTGTAATATTTGAAAACCACTTTTCTGCTTACAAAAAAAGTTTATTAGAAAGTTCTCAACAGGCCCTGGTTTCTCTCTCTAGCATGTAAAAAATAATATTCCTTATTTTTTAATTATTGAAGATTTGTCTCTGCAAAGCATATTAAATGTCTGCGTCAAGTGAAATGTAGGTTGCTGATCCAGTCACAGGGAGATGATTGCAGTCTGTCTGGCATCTGTATTCTTCAATGACTATTGGGTGTTAAAGTGAGCTCTTAGCAGTACTAGATTCTTCTCTGGGTATAGAGAGAATGCCCTTTTTTTCCTTTAGACTAATTCATACCAAACTCAGATTCTCTTGGGATTAAGAAAGCTGGAAGGATTATCTTTTTTCTCCAGCAATGAATAAACAGGAAAAAGAAGGTGAAGGTTGGGTTAGCAACACAACCCATTTTCAGGTTTTATTAAAAATATCTGGGGGATCCCTGGGTGGCTCAGTGGTTAAGGCCTACTTTCAGCCCAGGGTGTGATCCTGGAATTCTGGGATCAAGTCCTATGGCAGGCTTCCTGCATGGAGCCTGTTTCTCCCTCTGCCTGTGTCTCTTCTTCTCTCTCTCTCTCTGTGTTTCTCATGAATAAATAAATAAAATCATATATAAAAAAATAATATTTGATGTTGCACAGCTGTGCACAAACAGGTACTGTAAGTACCCCCCTGAGGAGGGTATCACCGTCATTAAACAGAAGGACTGCTCTCCCAATTTGATCTGTTTGATGCATTCTTGCCAGCTCTTCATCCCCAAACTGTCTGTTTCCACTTGAGAATACTTTGTCCCCTCTCTGAAGCCTAAAGCTGCCTTTCCCAAGTCCTGCTGTGCTAGCATGTGTTAGCTTCGTGATTGCCTATGTCCTTGCGTCATTTTGTTTCTCCCAGTATGGGGAATAGCTAATCCATTTTACTTCTATTATTTCAGATTATGAATCTGGGAATGACAATGTGGAACTTGTAGTAAAGCAGATTTCTGATGACGCCGAATCTCACTGGATGACAGCAGGAAGCACTGAAAGAAACGTTCCCCAGAGTCAAGGGTTTGGAGAAGTTAGTGACCTTCACGGCATGGTAGAAAGGTGGCAGGTAAACCCTGCTGTGGGGAAATCAAGGCAGAACCCTTCCCAGAAAAGAGATCTTGGCAGCATCACAGACGCTAACCGTAAGCAAAGCACAAGTGGCGAAAGAGGTCACAAGTGTAATGATTGTGGTAAATTTTTCCTTCAAGCCTCAAACTTCATTCAGCATCGGCGTATCCACACTGGAGAAAAACCCTTTAAGTGTGGTGAATGTGGGAAAAGCTACAACCAGCGAGTGCATCTGACTCAGCATCAGCGAGTCCACACTGGTGAGAAACCATATAAGTGTCAAGTGTGTGGAAAGGCCTTCCGCGTGAGCTCACACCTTGTCCAGCACCACAGTGTGCACAGCGGAGAGAGACCCTACGGGTGTTCGGAGTGTGGGAAAAACTTTGGCCGGCACTCCCACCTGATTGAGCACCTGAAGCGCCACTTCAGAGAAAAGTCCCAAAGATGTATGTATGGGGAGTTTGTGTTTGGAGAATAAATGGAGGCAAAAATGGTTTTATCAGCCTAGAGCCACAGAATGGTCCTGGGAATGGTAGCTAAGGGGCAGAGGTCACAGCCTATTTTGTTACTCTTTATACTTTAATTCACCTGTCCGTTTAGTAAGCAAAACCTATTGCTTCTCCACCATCCCCACAGCTTCCTTCTTCCCAGAGGTGCCTCCCTTCAGCTCTCTTACCATTTATTCTGGTAATTCTCTGTTTGTAAGGAATTATGGCTATTGCCTGACTCACTGATTTTAAACATTATCTCTTTCTGTTGTAGGAACTGAGAATTTTGGCGCTCTCACATGCTTCCTTTCCTCTTTCCCCTTTTTCCAATTTAGCTAATTCACATTTTAAAAGGATAATACTAGAACAGGAAGTCTGGAGGAAAGAAAGCAAGAGGAAAAAAAATCACCCATAATCCCACTGTCCTAACTAATAAAACTGTTATGATTTAGTATATTCTATTTTTTTTCATAAGCTTATTTTTATGTAGTTATACTCAGAGGGTACAGTTAAGTACTAGACATGTTGTCTAGTGTGGTCTGACCCTCCTGTTTGTTATTTCTGACAACCTGCCATTGTGTGGAGACATCAACACTTAATTGCTCCTTAGTTGAACTCCTAATTTTTTCTCTTTTGTCCTGATAACTGTGCCTGTGCCCCCCCCTTTTTAAAAAAATATTTAGGATTATTTCCTTATAATAGATGCCCAGGAGTGGGATTAGTGGATGAAAGGCCAAAAGCATTTTTATGGGTCTTGATACATATTCCCAAATTGCTTTTTCAAACAGTCACCACATATGAGAATATCAGTTTTACTAAATTTCTTCCACGGTGACCAGAAATTTTTTTAACAAATGAAGGAAGAAGAGACATCTTTGCTGTATTCATTTTTATTAATTTGGTTATTAGTAAGGTTGAACAATTTTCCCTGTTTGTTTACTTATTTTTTCTTCCTGTTCAGGTGACATTAAACTTATGTAAAGATGAGATCACCATCAACCATGCTGTGAAATTAAAAGCTCTTAGTAATATTTTTCATATAACTCTTTAAAATATTTATTTTTAAATTCTTTTAAATTGATGTCCCCAAGCCCAGCTACTTGTCATTTGCACTAACAGTGACTATCACCTTTTTCATTATGAAATAGAAGTTTAGTAAGTTCTCAAGGCCTTTAGAGTTCTGGGTTGGTCTGAGCCTTCTCCTCGGCCAGTTCTGTCCTTTCTGCTTGGTGGCTGCCTCGTTGGGGTGAGCCATCTAATAGCACTCTGGACCTGGGAAGCAACTGCTTTAAAGGAGTCTCTATTCTTTCCTATTTTCTCTGCGTTGCTCTTACAACTAGTTTCCTAGTTAACACTCATCTACCTTCCCCCACTATTTTTTTGATCAGAAGAGGGATCTTTTGTGTGCTTATCCAGCCATTATCCAGCCATAATTATCTCAAGCCTGTAGTGCTAGGTGTTTGGGATAGAGCAGTAAACAGAACCACAGTTTGTCCCCTTGTGGTGCTGATGGTTTGGGGCGAGGAGCAGATAGGAAAGGTGGTGAGCATTCACAGATTTGATGCCCTGGTTGGGAAACAAGTTCAGGTGATAACTAAGGGTCAAGAGAGCAGAGATTGACATATCACCCACCCTCCTAACAGTAGTGTTCACTGGCTCATTCCTCTTTTGTCCTAGCTCCTAATCAGGTATTCTTCCAATGCTCTATCCCCCTTATAGTCCTTGGCTTCCCATTCTTCAGTCTTGTCTGCTGTTTCCATCCAGCTGTGTTTCTGTTCTTGTCTCATTCTGTCTGCCTAATTCATGTTCACATTTTAGAATACCTCTCTCTCCTTTCTGTGTAATAGAAGTGTGGTACTCCTCCTAGTGATTGCCTAGCCTCGGTCATTCTCACCACCCTGCTTAGTGAGCCTCTTCATCTCATTTTTTTCACTGGACACATACCAAAGGTTCTTTTCACTCCTGTTGGCGTCAGACATGTACATACATTCCCCCCTTGTAACTGGTATCACATTGTGGTTTCACCTGATTACCCTTTCTCCTGATAGTTTATCTTTCTTCTGTGAAAAACTGGTGACAGGGGCATCTTGGTGGCTCAGTCTGTTGAGCATCTCTTTTCAGCTTGGGTCATGATCTCAGGGCCCTGGGATCGAGCCCCATGTTGGGCTCCCTACTCAGTGGGGAGTCTGCTTCTCCCTCTCCCTCTGCCCCTCCTGCTTGTGCATGTGTTCTCTTTCGCTCGCTCATTTTGTCTCTGAAATAAATACTTAAAATAAAAGAGCTGGTGACATTTGCACTTCCTCTTTATTCTTTCAGGCAGTGAGAAAAGAAGTAAGAATACAAAATTGAATGTTAAGAAGAAAATTTCAGAATTTTCAGAAGCAGATGTGGAAATACCAGGAAGAATCCAAAGAAATGTTTCTCAAGTTCAAGATTTTGGAGAAGCCCATGAACATCCAGGCAAGTTGGATAGAAAGCAGGGAGTTCCCGTGAAAGAGGTGCTAGGACATCCCTCTTCAAAGAGGATAAATTTCAGTGAAGTCACGTATGTTCACAAAAAATCATCCACAGGAGAGAGACCACATAAATGTAACGAATGTGGAAAAAGCTTTATTCAGAGTGCGCATCTGATTCAACATCAGCGAATACACACAGGGGAGAAACCCTTTAGGTGTGATGAATGTGGGAAAAGCTACAATCAGCGTGTACATCTGACTCAGCATCAGCGAGTCCACACTGGTGAGAAACCCTATACCTGTCACTTGTGTGGGAAAGCATTTAGAGTGAGGTCCCATCTTGTTCAGCATCAGAGTGTGCACAGTGGGGAGAGACCCTTTAAATGTAATGAGTGCGGGAAAGGCTTTGGGAGGCGGTCCCACCTTGCGGGGCATCTGAGACTCCACTCTAGAGAGAAATCCCATCAGTGTCATGAATGTGGAGAAATATTTTTTCAGTATGTTAGCCTCATTGAACATCAGGTGCTCCACATGGGTCAGAGGAATGAAAAAAATGGCATTTGTGAGGAAGCATATAGTTGGAACCTGACGGTGATTGAAGATAAGAAGATTGAGTTGCAAGAGCAGCCTTATAAGTGTGATATCTGTGGCAAAGCCTTTAGTTATAGTTCAGACCTTATTCAGCATTACAGAACTCACACTGCAGAACAAACCAATAAATGTGATATATGTAGAGAAAATGTTGGCCAGTGTTCCCACATAAAACAACATCAAAAAGCCTACTCCAATGTGAAATCCCATCAATGTAATGAATGTGGCAGAGGCTTCACTCTGAAGTCACATCTTAATCAACATCAGAGAATCCATACTGGTGAGAAACCCTTTCAATGTAAAGAATGTGGAATGAGTTTCAGTTGGAGTTGTAGCCTCTTCAAACATCTAAGAAGTCATGAGAGGACAGATGCCATAAATACTGTAAGTGTATAGATGTTTCTGTTGTAGAACAGCTTTTGCTCAATTTTAGAGAAGCCTTTCTAAGAGAAACCCTACTCCTATAATGAATGTAATAACAATGTCAAGCATTTTCTCCAACGTAATCATCAAGCCTACAGATATGTTGAAATCTTTCAGTTAGAACTTAGGAACACTGGAAAATCCATAATGAATAGCTATCTGTTTGCTTTCCCCATCGAGAAATGCTTTTGTTAGCATCTTCATGCTTAAGAACCTAGACAAGAGAGAACCTTTGGATATGGTGGATGAAGGAGAGCCTTCAGGTGGCACTCATTCTTTGGTCAAATCTCAGAACATTGACACTGAGAAAAGCCTCATGAATGCAGTAGAAATAAGCTTTATTTGTAGTTTCTGCCTTGTTTGACAGCTTATTCAGGGAAGAGCACAGCAAAAGGAAGAGAGAACTCTTTAGCATGATAATCTCTTTTGGTACCTCAGCAATGAACCTTTTCTAGAAACGAAATGATTATCCTGCCACTAGAATGCTCCAGCTGTTGTTCCCATCTTGAGTATTAAAGCTTTTGAAAAGAAATTGACTTAAGGTATTTATATTCTGGCAAAATTGGGGTTTAGAGGCTGGATGGTATGCGTTCCTGTTGCATTATTCAGTCTAACTTCTCCATGAAACATTCTTTACCTTGTTTTTAATTTGATTCTACTAGCATCAAAGTTGGATAGTAGCAAGAAGAATTAAGTGTGTAAATTCAGGAGAGAAGCTGTTGGTCAGCCACATCTTAAAAAAATTTTTTTTTGCTCAGTTGCATCTGAATGGGGGAGAGAGAGCAACCATAGGGGAATAGAGAAGAGAAAACAGGCCAAAGTGTGGGCTGATTTTCATTCCCTCACCCACAAGAATGAGGGCAGCTGTGTCCATGGAAGGAATTGGACCAAGTTAAATTAGGAATCTTGGCTCAAGCAGTATGTGTAGCAATTCCTAGTTGCCCTGGAGGTAGACCTCCTCCATAGGATAATGTTGTGTAGAATAAGTGTCACTTTGGATTGGAGTTAGATTTGAAAGTAAACTGTAATTAGGAGCAGAAGGGTGTGTGTTCTGGTTAGCCCTGCCTTGAGGGAAGCTGCCTTGAGGGAAGGTGTGGGGGAATGATGACATGGATAAGAGAGTTAATTTGAGCCTCTTTTCTAGAGACGGAGAGAGTGCTTCTTGTGAATTGGTATGGTAAATGACTGTTGGGCTTGCCATGAACAATAAATACTTGTTGACTGTATTTTACATATTTATTCATGAGAGAGAGAGAGGCAGAGACATAGGAAGAGGGAGGAGAAGCAGGCTCCATGCAGAGAGCCCGATGCGGGACTTGATCCCAGGACCCTGGGATCATACCCTGAGCCAAAGGCAGACGTTCAACCCCTGAGCCACCCAGGCATCCCCCAAGATCCCCTTTACCAAGCTGGCATGCCCATCCCCTAGTTTTGGCTGCTGGGTGCTCACAGCTCTCCCTTCAGAGACTCTGAAAAGTTGTCTTCAGATGATGGGAGCTGCCTGCAGGAGTTACCTGTCCTCCACACCCCCCCAGCCAGTGGCTGATTGATATGGGCGGGGTACAAAAGGCTGATTCACTAGGTCTGTCTTAGTGGGGGATCGGGGTACTGTAGTGCAGCTTCTGTTCCAGAATCCTCTCTCTATGGATTAGGCCAGAGTATATCTGAGACTACATCCATGCTTGGTTTTTGCTTTTCTCTGTTCTGTTTCATTCCCTCCCATACAGACTCTTCCTGAAGGGACACCTGGCTGGCTCAGTTGAGGGAGTGTTTGACTCCAAATCTTGGGTCATGAGTTCAAGCCTCACATTGGGTGTAGAATTTACTTAAAAACACCAAAATACCAAAAACTTTTCCTGAAAAGCACTCCCTCAACAAATCACATGGCTCTGAATCCCTTTCTCAGGCTCTGCTTGAGGGAATCTGATCTAAGACCTTTGGTGTGATGAGTGCTCCCAGGATGCTGACTGTAAGAACAGATTGTGGAGTTGGCCACTCAACCAGGAGGCAGTGAGGACCATCATGGATGGTGGGTGGAGTACTGGTAGTTCCTGGTGTGAGGTGGCTGTTCAGTTGTGGGATATTTACTGTGGTGAACTGGGATGGGATATAGGTGGAAAGAGATGTGCTGCTGGCTTATGGAAGGTTTTGGGGGAAAATGAAATAATAGAAAGTTTATAGAATTGTGTAGCTCTTGCTGAAGGCCACTAGTTGCTTAAAGAGACAATGACACCCTCAGGACAAATAGCCACCAATTTCATGCAACATGTCAATGTCAGAGGGCCTCACTGGTAGCATTTAAGGAGTCTCCTACAAACAATCACAACTGAAGGTCAGGGGTGCCTGGGTGGCTCAGTGGTTGAGCATCTGCCTTTGGCTCTGGTTGTGACCCTGGGGTCCTGGGATCAAGCTCCATTTCGGGCTCCTTGCAGGGAGCCTGCTTCTCCCTCTGTCTGTGTCTCTGCCTCTCTTTGTGTCTCTCATGGGTAAATAAGTAAAAGTAAAAAAAAAAAAACAAAAAAAAACAAAGAAAACAACTGAAGATCAGCTATAAGACTTAATAGAGAATGAAAACTTCCGTGAAGACTGGTGTTAATGTTTATTGAGTACTTACCTTGTTGTAAACATCATGTGCTTTATGTGGATCATGTCATTTAATCCTCACAGCATTATGAGGTGGTTTTATGTAGTACCCTCATTTTACAGTTGGGAAAAACTGAAGTGCCCCAAGTCACACAGATGTGGCAGAATTAGCATTTGAACCCAGCCAGACTACTTTCCACTTTGCGTATAAACTAAACTATATTATGTCTATTATTTTTTTAAGATTTTAAATTTTATTTTTGAGAGAGAGAGAGGGCATGCACCTGAGCTGAGGGGGGAGGGGCAGAAGGGGAGAGAAACCTAAGCAGGTCCACGCCCAGCATAGAGCCCAACTTGGGGCTGTATCTCACGACCCTGAGATCATGACCTGGGCCAAAATCAAGGGTTGGTTGCATTTAACCAACTAAGCCACTCAGGCGCCTCTGTCTTGTATTATTAAACATCAAACATTACAAAGTGGTGAAACTGTTTTTGTCACTTGTGTGAAAAAGTTTTGAGCCAAGATATGATAAAATCATACAGTTATAGGATCTTAAAATTGTCATGGGTCCCATGGGATCATCAAACCTAACCTCCCCAACCTGATGGAGGAATCCTCTGTGTGTAACAAACACTTAGTAAACACGTTGAACTGGAGAAAACACTTCTGCCAATTGGTTACCCAGTTTCTGAGTGTCCGAAACATCTTTCTGAGCTGAAAACTGTTTATCTGTAGTCTTACAGCTTTCCCTCATTGCTTCTAATTTCAGGAAAACAAAAAAATTATGTTATTTGAGTATCTGAAAAGTTTTTGCTGTTATTCAGTCACCAAATCCATCATAGCCCTCTCCTCCAAAAGGAAAGGGAAACAAGACGTTAGGGTCATACATTTGCTTGAGTTTGGGCAAGTTAGAGCAAGTTTGTTTGCCTGAGATGCTACTTCCTTATCTTTTTAACATTAAGATGTTGGAAGGGACTAAGGCAGAAAAGGAACAGGACAGCAGAATCTGGGTTCCAATTACATCAGTAAGTGGGCACACGGAGCATGTTACTATGGTACTAGGGGCAGAAAGGAAGCCTGTGATTTTCTAAAAAATTCCTGTTATTTTTACAAAAGTACTGGAACCATCTGAGTGAGTAGGGCCCGGTCATTAGCTTGAGGTATTTTCCTTGCAGAAGGAACTTGTGAACCACGCCTTCCACCCTGGAGGCTAGATTTCCCATGGTCCCTTATTTCTTTCTCACCGGGGAGGAAATGTTTCTAAACTTTGGCTTTTTTTTTTTTTTTTTTTTTAAGATTCTATTTATTCATGATAGAGAAAGAGAGAGAGAGAGAGGGAGGCAGAGACACAGGCAGAGGGAGAAGCAGGCTCCATGCAGGGAGTCCGATGTGGGACTCGATCCCAGGACTCCCAGGACTCCCAGGATCACGCCCTGGGCCAAAGGCAGGGGCTAAACCGCTGAGCCACCCAGGGATCCCCTTAAACTTTGGTCTTTTCCCCAGACTGAAGAAGAGGCTACATCTTACTCTTAGATGTACAATGTAGAGGGAGGCTCCGGGAACTACGGAGGTGGAGGCGAGAAACCCAGATTCCTACAGAGGCGGGCATGAGGGGGCGGGACTGCTAGGTACTTACGGTGGGCTTTCCGGGACTTCTGTTTGTCCTGAGGTCCTGTGTTCTGTTTGTCTTTCCTCTCCCGGTCTACCTGTGGGCCTGAATTCCGGTGTGCGGGTGGTGGAGAGGTCGAGAGGAGTTTCCCGATGATCTGATCATCAGCACCCTGGCCTCTGGTCCCCCAGCACCATGTGGGGGAAAGCGCCTCCCCTACGGCTCCTACGCCCCGGCCCAACCCCGCTTTGTGCTTTGACTTAAACCTAAATGTTGGGATCCATTAGGAAGGGCGTGGGAGACAAAACGTTAAGGCACTAGCATTTTTCTGTGCTGGTACCGAATCCTGGAATGACTTACCCCATAAGTGAAGCCCTGGGGCTTGGACCTAAGGAGAGAGAACTTTACAGAAGGTCCAGAAAGAGGAAACAACAGGTATCAGGGTGACCAGAGATCTGCACCTGTCAGATCACATGTAGCAGAACTAGAGACACTGTTTGAAATGGGAAGATAAAGGGAGAAAAAGTAAGAGTAGGAAAGTAATGAAGTACCTGCAGAGATACAGAAAATATAGCAGATTAAAAAAAATTAGGGATATTCAAGGATAAACACCAAGATGTTTTGGACTTGGTGTCAAGGACAATTTTCCCTTTTGACATCTGTCTCTTGGTTCCCCTGAGCATGAGTTTGGTGCAGTATAGCAACTGCTGTGTTTTATCTTTGGCCGGAAATAGTACAAGTGCAGTGTATATCACTGATTGGTGCTGCTACCAGGAGAAAATATGACTGCATTACTACAAACCCATCACTCAGTCCAGATAAACCACCTTAACAAACCACTGCGGTTATAATCTTGTTTCTAAGAGAAAAAAAAAAAAAAGGTTACATTTGTTGGGCATCTGATAATGTGCTTATTTCTGTGCTAAATACCTTACCTGGTATGTTAGTATGCTCCCGCTGCTGTAACAAAATGCTGCAGATATTTATTTTCTTAAGGTTCTGGAAGCTGGAAATTAGATAATCCAGGTAACAGTGGACAGCTGCCTCCTTGCTGTCCTCATATGGCCTTTCCTCCCAGTGCCTCCGCTCCTGGTAGCTCTTCCTCTTAGGACATCAGTCCTATTGACAGCCAAACCTATCACCTCATTTAACTTTACCCCATTATCTCCAGATGCAGTAGGGTTTCAATGTAGGAATTTTGGGAGACACAGTTCAGTCCTGCTTAGGAGTGGATTTACGTTGTACTGGCTTACCGTGTATTAAAAATACACGTACATTTACAATACAACACATTTAAAATAATTACTTAAAGAGGGTGTCTCAATTTTAGAGTTGGGCAGTCTGAGCTTCAGAAAGTTAATGAATTGTCCACGGTCAGATAGGGAGTATCAATCAGAGACAAAATTCAGCTGTCCAGTTCCAAAGCCGGAGTTCTTTCTCCTTAGCATATGGAGTATCTTTTTTCCTTATGTATTTCTATGAGTATTTCCACCCTGTTTATATGGTGCTTTACATTTCTAAGACATTTAATACAGTCTTCAAAAGCTCTGCAGGGAAAACAAACAGTATATTCCTCATTTTACAGATGAAGAAACGGAGGCGCAGAGTTAGGACTTGACCATATCTGGAGCCTCAAGACTCCTCAGTCCTAACCTATTCAGGGCTCCACACTACAGTGAGAAAAGATCTGTATCTGGTGTTTTCACAGCTTTTTAATTCTCTTTCTGGCAGCAAACTTATCTTCACTCCCCATTCCAACATCTTCCCAGATAAAGGTGGGGGACTAGGGATGTGGATATGAGTTGTCCCAAAGGGGTCAATGCAATTCCAAATTGTCCCTGGTTAAATGGTGCTGGTGAGGTACATGTACTAGTTATGTCATCACAAGAAAACACAAAGGAAGCAGGTATCTGATCCGGAAGGGGCAGGATTTTAGTAGGAAAGACCCATCATAAACTGCCCCAGCCCATGAGGTTTCCCATGCTTGTGGAAACCTGTATCTTGGAATTTGGCCAAAGGCTAATTGTCACTAATCAGGACACAAAAAGATCTTGATTGTGAGCAGAGGAAACCAAACAAAGCAATTCTCAAGGATACAGAGATAAGACTTGGTCTCTCCTGTCCTGTCAACTTGGATTTTATTTCACAGGGCCCATCCTGCTCCCAGACTTTACCATCAACCCCTAAAACTCACCCTCTCCTGAAGTAAGGAAGCTGTTCTTGGTTTAAGCTGCTGGTCTCAATAATAGCCACTGAAATTTTGCATGAGTACCTGTTGATTATTTTACAGCTTTCAAATCTATCAGACAATCGTTTCTTCTTTCTGCTTCCTTTTACACAGTGGCTTGGGACCATGTTAGTTTTGTAACTGTTGGTGGTACACTGTCACCTGGTTTTGCCACAGATGATGTCTGTGAGTTTCAGTTTTCCTATCCTGGTTGCTCTGTTTTTAAGGAGGGTCTTGGAGAGATTCAGAAACTATGTCCCTATCACTCTCTTCTCTCTTGTGTCCCTTGGGTAGCAAGGGACACCTTCACAAAAATATCCTGACAGAGTGTCCTAGATATGCATCTCATTAGCTAGAATTATAACACGTGCCCATGCTTAAATAAATCCAGTTTGAGGATGGTGTTAAGCCATGATTAGCATCAAGATTCACTTCCTGGAATTAGAACAAAAAAGGAAGAACACATATAAGCACACAGATGGTGAGAAACTGGACCCGAATGGGGCTCTGCCTGAAAGGAAGCAGCAAGGCAGCAGTGGTGGACAGGGATCGGAGTATAAGACTACATTTTAAGAGCACTATTTTTCAAAATTGACAGTAAGACACAAATATATTTCACGTCATTATTCTGGATACACATACACATGATTCATGTTACTAGAACAAGTTTCCTGAAATGATATTACATAGAAAAATGAAACACAGTAAAGTCCAAATATAATTTTATTAATATTTAAATACAACCTACTAAAAAAAAAAAAAACCTTAAAAAGTTCAAAAACAAATTTCATAGAGATTAGATTTAATGTGAGGGGTGTGCTTGCCTGTTCATAAGTTCATTCCAGTCAGGAACACAGGAGGATAAGGCTACACGCATGTCAGGTGCACTATTGAGCCTATTTCTTTTCTTGGTTTTCAACCGTGTCAAGATGGAAAATCCTAGTTCACACAAATAGGTAGATGTGAATGGTAGTAACAGCAGTATGCTCTTTCTACTCAGCAATGGAAATTCATCTTTAATCTTAATCCAAAATGCTGATAAACTTAATGTCTTATAGTAATTCCTTAGTGTGAATGATGAACTGAGCTGTGATAATTCATTCTCTTCTTCGGGCTCTAAGTTTAACTCAATGATTGATTCAGGGGTTTGAAAGACAAATGGATCTTTTATCCAAATATTTTCCTTTAATGATTCAAATTTCTCTTCTGGAAAGTAATGATGAAAGGTTTGAGACAAAGAAGTGAGATGTATTAGTATCTCTAATTTTATTTCTTTTAGGTGGTCTTCATTAATAATATTCTCTTCAATGTGTTGCAACAAAGTTGGGAACATATAGTAGCTAGGGCGATTACTTTTAAGTCTTGCTTGCCACAACAATAATGTCTTTTGGAATCCTAGAATATGTTCAAGATATTGAAACACATTGTTTTTCCCCTGTACTTTCAAATTTAATTCATTAAGAATGCCAAAAACATCACTTAAATATGCCAATTTTGTTACCCAAATGTCATCTTCAAAAATATTTGCCAAATGTGATTGCTTTTCAATGAGAAAAATGTAAATCTCATTCCTGAGTTCATATACTCTGCTCAATACTTTTCCTTGAGACAACCAACGAACTTCTGTATGAAACAATAAGTGAGTATGGTTAACTCCAATCTCTGAACAAAGTATTTCAAGAAGTTGGCCATTCGATGAGCTTCCTTTAATAAAATTAACAATTTTGACTGCATTTTTCAACACAACCATTAGACTTGGTGGAATTTCTTTGGATACCAAAGCTTCTCGATGAATAAAACAATGATGCCAAAGGGCACTGTTATGTGTCACTTCTAACAATTTTTCAATAACCCTGCTATGTTTCCCAGTCATATTTGCTGCTCCATCACTCGAAATTCCTTTACAGTTTTTCCAATTTAATTTATACTGACCAACAATACACTTTTCTAATTCAGTAAATATATCTAATCCAGTTGTGTGTGAATGTAAACTTAAACAGCACAACAGATCCTCTATAAAATCATCTTGCCACACATACCTGACATAAACCAAGAGTGTTGGACAACTTGCAACATCAGTGCTCTCGTCAAGTTGGATTGCAAAATCTATCCCAGACTGCAACCGTGCAATAAGCATCTCCTCTAAATGCTTTGCAATCGTACAGATTCGACGAGATATCGTATTGTCACTAAGAGGTATAGTTCTTAATTTATCAGCTGATTTATCATCAAAAATTGTCCGTACCATATCCATACAGGCTGGAAGAATAATTTTTTCAGCAGCTGTGTGAGCCAGTTTTTCTTTTGCTACTCGATATGCAACCAAATAGGATGATAACAGGGCTCTCTCATTCATGGTTGTGGACTGACTAAGAAGAAATGGTGGGGATAATTCTATGTTACTTCTTTCCCTTTGGAAATGGTCTTCCTCATCTTCATCTTCCTCCTCCACTTTCACTATCACTATGCCTTCCATCTCCTGGGTGGACTGGGGAGACAAATCTGCAGTCTGCCTGGACTCAGGAGTCAGTGTTCAGGTTCAAAGAACTGGCTCACTTGATCCACATAGGGTCTGTCTGCAGGACTGTTCTTTTTGTCCAAGATGTTTTAGGAGACCTATCCTGCAGAGTAGAAAAATTATTTTTTTTATTATTTTTTATTATTTTTTTTCAGAGTAGAAAAATTTAATAGCAGTATGAAAAAGTAACATTGTATTGTGATGCTGTTAACACCTCATGCAAGTATTCATGAGGACAGTTGACTAAATCTGATGTTGTGGTAGCCATAGTGTAGGCTGATTTGTTCATTATATTTACGTATATAGCTCATTTACTGCTCATGTAAACCTTATGCAGTACACAATTACTCCTATTTTTAAAGGTTCAGAAAAATTAAATAATGGGTCTAACAATACAGTGTAGTTGATCCACTACTCAAACCCAAGTCTGAAGCCCAGGGTCCTAACTGTGCTGCTACACTGCCATCTAGTCACTATAAGAGCATCTGGTCACTTTTTTTTTTTTTAAGATTTTTTTTTCTAAAGATTTTATTTATTCATGAGAGACACACAGAGAGAGAAAGAGAGAGAGAGAGAGAGAGAGTGAAAGAGAGGCAGAGACACAGGCAGAGGGAGAACAGGCTCCATGCAGGGAGCCTGATGTGGGACTTGATCCCAGGACTCCAGGACCACGCCCTGGGCTGAAGGCAGGCACTAAACTGCTAAGCCACCCAGGGATCCCTTTTTAAAAAGATTTTATTTATTTATTCACGAGACAGAGGCAGAGACATAGGCAAAGGGAGAAGCAGGCTCCTCACAGGAGGAGGGCCTGATGTGGAACCCGATCCCTGGACCAGGATCATGCCCTGAGCCGAATGCAGATGCTCAATCGCTGAGCCACCCAGGCATCCTGATCTGGTTACTCTTAAAATGACCATCTAGGTAGGGTGTACAGGATGATCCAGTGGGGCACAAGAGAAAAATAAAAACTAAAACGTATCTATATTTTAAAATACTAAAACTCATTAACCTTTCCTGATAGCCATAACTTTTTTTTTTTTGGTCCCCATCTCAGAGCATCAGAGCATTTATCTTGTCACCATTTGCATTGCTGAACTTCACCTTCTATTAAATTTTCTTTACTCACTTGTCTCCATGTTTAGTGATATATCTTTTGAAAATCCCATCTGTCTCTGGTCTTTTAAGATGAAAGAAAAAGTACCTCAGTCTTTGACATCTGGGTCAAAGTTTTAAAGGTGGGGAACGAGGAATCACAAGTTCCTAGATGCCTAGGTGCTGTTCCCTCACAGTAGGAGTATGAATCAAATGAAGGGACTCCAAGGAAGCGAAACAAAAGATACAGAGCTGAGGTGAGCACAGCCACTCCTCCCTGACCTGAACAGGCCCACAAGGAGTAGTGGTGCTAACATTTTGGGGGAAGAGCAGAAGAAAGACAGGGTTTTATATTACATTTTTTGAATGATCCCAGCACCCAGTCCTCTCTCAAACTTAAACTGTTTCCATTACTACTTTGGTATATATAATACTTTTATGGCTTTTACCATGAAATTTTATTTGTAATGGTTTTATGCCTTATTTCAACTAGACTGTCCCTCAAGAATAGACTCTTTTGCTCTCATCGTTGCCCTTAAGTCATTCTATGTAGTTCCTTGCAATGCATGCACATTTAAAAAATATTTGTTTGAATACAGTGTCGGTATTTTCTGCCCCTTGTAGAAAGAGCAACAAATTTGTTATATGCCTGGTATTTCAACACTTGGAAGAGCATACCATTTATGAATTAAGAGACTGTCAAGTGATTTGTAAAACATCTGAATAAAAGAATGGGAGGACTATTACAGCAGCACAAGGTTAAAGTACAGAAATTATGTGTCTGCGAGTAAGTTACTTATATATCTCCCATTGCACTGTGTAATCAACCTACTTCTCCAGCAAATAATGTTTCATTGATATGCTTTCAATGTATTCTCTACAACTGATTCATTGCCTAAGATCTCTTCAACGCTGATCAGTGTGGGTTTTGTTTTGCTTTTTGGTCCTTTGCCACTTTCAATAATGAAAGTATCTTTCTGGTGGCACTGCAGGAAATGGAGATGGGATTTACGTTTGGCCCAGCTGGATTTTTCAGTTAAATTCACTTATCAATTAATTTCCAAGTTGGAAGGGCTCTTTGAGATAATCTCATTAATTTACTTGGGACAAAACTGAGACCTAGTAGTGTTCTGTCCAAGATCATCCTGCAGTGGCAGAGAGAGCACTGGAAATGGTCTCTTAGTAGCACAACACACTTTCCACTGTATCCTCACAAACTCCCTTCACCATTCACAGGTTCAAGTCAAGCACAATTACCTTGCACAACCGAAAAATCCACCTGATGTCTGAAATCAGAAAGTTCAGAAACTGCAAGGAAAAGAGTTAAGTGTGTGCAATCTTTTCCTACTGCATCCAAATCACTTTATTCACTAGGTTTTGAACACTAATCACCACCATTTTTGGTGGTGGGTTTGGGGGTGAGCAAAAGATCTGCAAACATTCAGGAACCTGAGTGAACTTGTCCCCATAAGGAAAAAAAAAAAGCAACAACACGTGGAGCTTGATAACCTCGCGGGTCTTCCTCAGTTTACATTTTATGGTCTCCAAGAACTCAGTACAAAAAACAAACAAACAAACAAAGCCCTCACCAGAAGGAAAGCAAATGTAGACAAATGGGGAACAAAAGCATCAGCCCAGGGTCTGGTGAAAACCGAAGACAGGAGAGCCCAGGCGGGGCACGCAGCAGACTGCCTCTCCCCGGTCCCGGGGGCAGATCCTCCTAGCTCGGAAAACAAAACGCCGTGCCCTTTTCGCTTGCCTCCGAGGCTGTCTCTGCAGGGAGACTGCGCGTCCTCCCGAGGCTGCGATGCAGGTTGGGGACCCGGACCCTCCTCCATCCGCTGGGGTCGGTCGCGGCGAGGGGAGTCTCGCTATACACATCCACCCGTCCCCGCCCGTCCTCTCTGGTCGGACCCACGTCTCACCGTTAACCCCAGAGAAATCTGGGGGTGCTGGGACAAAAAAGGAGGTGACTGGGGGAGGGGGTGTCGAAGGGTAGCACACTCAGAGCCACACCTCCGGCTCGCCGCAACCCTGAGTGCGCGCGCACGTCTGCGGCTCACAGAAGCCGGAAGTGCACCATCACCAACCTCTCGGACAGGGCCCTCCTCCTGGGTCCTCTCTAGGAAACGCGGGCGGACTGCGGCCTTGTCCTCCAGTCGCTGAGTCTGTCTTCCGGGATCTCTGGCCTCAGCTCAGCTTTTCCCGCTTGGGATAAGGAGGCTTAGGTTTCGTTTGATACCAACCTACTCAAATACACGTTTCTCCTACTTTTTATTAGTGGCAGTAATCCTAAGAATTCTAGTTATTGGGGCACCTCGGTGGCTCAGTGTTTTGAGCATCTGCCTTTGGCTCAGGTCGTGATCTCAAAGTCCTGGGGTAGAGCCCTGCATCAGGGTCCCGCAGGGAACCTTTTTCTCCTCTGCCTATGTCTCTGCCATTCTCTGTGTCTCTCATGAATAAATAAATAAAATCTTAAAAAAAAAAAAGAAAAAAAAAAAAGATTTCTGGGCAGCGCTGCCACCCGGGTGGCCACCGCTGGGTGGCTCAGCGGTTTGGCGCTGCCTTCAGCTCAGGGCCTGATCCTAGAGACCCGGAATCGAGTCCCACCTCAGGCTCCCGCATGGAGCCTGCTTCTCCTTCTGCCTGTCTCTGCCTCTCTCTGTCTCACCCCCTGCCCCATGTCTCTCATGAATAAATAAACAATATCTTACAAAAAAAAAAAAAAGATTTCTAGTTATTAACAAACAATACCACTGCTTAGTGATGGTGTCTCTATGTTAAGGACTGTAACAAAAATGTAGACAGAGGAATATAAAGGTCAAGAGTGACTGGTTTCACAAAACCAAAGTGGTTGTTTCTCGGGGGACCCTGATTATGAATGGTATTTGAATGCAGTATTTTCAAAAATTTCTCCTATAGGCAATAGACTTATTTAGTACTAGATAGTGGTGAGATTCTGAGCTTGGCTGAAGTTACCAGGTAGTTTTTGGCTTAAAAATAATGTAATTACTACAGTAAGTCCAATTTTGATGTCAAAATGTTATCACAATAGTTTTACTATTATTTCAGGAGAAGATCAAGCATTCTCATCTTTTATAAAACCATAAGTAAGACCTTGAAAAACTGACACACTCGAAATTCCAAGACAAATCTGAGCACAATGGAAAGCCTGCCAAAGAGCCACATGCTGCAAAGGTGACCAAAGACCAGGTGACATTCCGAGTAACATTCCAAGACTCAAATAATATCCCATTCTCTACGAGGTTTGACCTTGCTGTAGTTGTCATTGTTTTCTTTCTACTTCCCCATTGACTCTTCAATAAGTCACTTGAGTAGACCTTTGCTCCTTAATCACTGACTGGCTCACTAAACTATGGTCCTCCTTGAAGACTTCATAGTCCCAGAACTTCCTCTACATATTTCCTCAAATTTCCTTCCAGTGTTCCAAGTCATCTCTAAGGGCCACTACATTGTTATGCATTGTTTTTCTCGTCTAAACCCTGCCCTCTCTCCTCCCCCCAATTCCTACACTAAAGTTCCTAAAAGATTCAGAAAGGTAGGTTATTGAAAGCAGATGGCTGTTTTTGTATTTATGTAGCGTGTATGGTAGGGACTGTGAGGGCTTTTATAATAACTCCATTCTTTGCTAGTGAGACTATCACTGGAACATTTAATGTATCTCCTAGAAGCAATGTTCTTCCTGAGAATCAGAGTCATAAACCAGAAGACTCTAGGTTTGGAGACAGGAAGTACAAATTCTACAAGTGAGTTAATGCATATGATAGTAATAGCTCCTGTTTCAACACCATAGTATTTCTATTGGAGACAATGTGTTCTTGGTTCAATGAGTACCCACTTGGTCTTTCTATTGGAGACAAAACAGCATATATATGTTATTGGTTCAATGGGTATCAGTGCATAGACTTTATCCTACAGGATAGCTCCCCAACTTTGCAAGGCGTAATTTGGCTGAGTTTCCATCATGTCATTTCACAGTTCTATCAAGCAGCTGCTTCTGAGTGATGAGTAAGCACCACGAATTCTGTGGTTACAAACTCATTGCCAGATCTCCTTGACTATAAAATGGGTTCCTTGATTTGAGGTATGTCTAATGGATAAGGCATCCTATAAATCCTCAGATGATGGTGCTGGTGGAGACAAAGCAGTTAGGGAAAACAAACCCATATTTAGAGAATGTGTCAAATCTGGTGTAACTATTTTCTTTCTTTTGTTAACTATCCATGCTTAGTGCAATGGTGGGCAAATGGGAAAGATTAGGGAAGTGCTCAATTCTTTGGGAATAGTTGTTCATGTATTTTTCTTTAAAGCAATATAGTGGGGCAGCCCGGGTGGTTCAGCGGTTTAGCACCGCCTTCAGCCCAGGGTGTGATCCTGGAGACCCAGGATCAAGTCCCACATTGGGCTCCCTGCATGGAACCTGCTTCTCCCTCTGCCTGTGTCTCTGCTTCTCTCTCTCTCACACATGAATAAAAATAAAATCTTAAAAAAAAAATAAAGCAATATAGTGTAAATGACAAATTTTATGCCACCTGTGTCATCTGAAGACCCACTGAAAGAAAATTTTGCTTAAAAAAGAATGTTTCTAACTACTTTTTGTTAGGGATTGGTGCCTCCTGAGAAGTGGACTCTTTTTTTTTTTTTTTTAAAAAGATTTTATTTGTTTATTTGAGAGACAATGGAGGGAGGAGCAGAGGGAGAGGGATGAGCAGACTCCGTGCCCCACTGAGTCTGATCTCACGACTCTGAGATCACAACCTGAGCTGAAATTAAGAGTCGGATGCTCAACTGACTGAGCAACCCTGAGAAGCCAACTCTTAATTGAGTGCCCCCTATTGTCCTCTCACTGGAGCAGTTTGCTGAGTCAGCTAAAACTCAAAACACAAATGTACTACTGCCATAGTTTGCTCACCTCTGCTGCAGAAATGCAGCCGTTTAATAGGTGCCACTTGGGGAAACGGCAACTCAGAAAGAGCCCCAAACTTACAGTGATCCTAGAACATGAGAAGAGCTGTTAACAAAGAGGAGGAAGTAATATGCCATCTGCTTTCCCAGAGAGCCTAACAGGAACAACGGACATCACTAGGGGGTATATTTTTGTTCAACACAAGAAAAAGTTTCTAACATGAGCTGTACAACAAGCAATTGACTAAGCAGTGCATCTTCTTTGATGCTGACTCCACTATGCTGGATACTGTAGCCTGGAGATTGTGTCATACTACTAAGTTGCATTAGATCAATGACAGTCAAGAAGGAAAAAAAAGGAAAGGCACATCAATCTCCAAGAGGCTGATGGAATTGGAAAAAGCATGTAGAATGCTACAGTTTTGCCTTTTCTTATGTTTAATTTGAAATGTCAAATGTCACTAAAGGATATTTGATTTATAAACTTAAACAAAGGACTAATATCTAAAGACCCTTGCAAATCACGTTTAAATTCTTTTAAGAGTCTTGCTAGTCCCTAGGAGACCCAGTTCCACCACAAGACATCACATTCTCTTAAGGACCTGGGAGGTCACAGTGTCCTCAGGGTTCCTGTTCTAGCACCCAGCCTACCTGTCCTACTCCTTCCTGCTTTACCTATCTGTTTCTGTATAGTCCAGTCGTTCCACCAGGAATGCAGTGGTCTTCCAATCTCAATTTCTCTCAAAAACGGATTTCCTCAATGCCCTGTCCCTTCCTCCAAAACATTAATAGACTCTGATCCCATGATTTTCTGTGGTCCTCATACCACACAAGCGCCTTCCACTCTAACTTTAATCAGTTGTATTTAGGGGCGCCTGGGTGGCACCATCCATTAAGCCACCGACTCTTGGTTTCCCCTCAGGTCTGATCTCAGGGTCCTGGGATCCAGTCCTGCATCAGGCTGTGCACTCAGCACTGACTCTGTTTGAGAGTCTCTCTTCCTCCCCCTCCATCTCTCTAAATAATTTTTTTTTTTAAAGATTTTATTTACTTGTGAGGGACACAGAGAGAGGCAGAGACATAGGCAGAGAGAGAAGCAGGCCTCCCGCAAGGAGCCTGATGCGGGACTCAATCTCGGATGCCGGGATCACGCACTGAACCAAGGGCAGACGCTCAGTTGCTGAGCCACCCAGGCGTCCCTAAAATAAGTAAATCTTTAAAAAAAATCATCAGTGTATTTTGTAGCCCTATGCTGGTTCCCCACCCGCGGACTTAAGGAAGTCGGACCATGAGGTCAACACTCCTCCTCAGCCCTGGACACACACGGCGTGGGCGGGTCACCATCCTCGGCCAATCTCGAGGGCTGGCTGGAGCCAGGGAAGGGCCAGCGGGGACGCTTTCCCAAATTTGGGGCTGTCGCGCTCATTACTGGTACACTGGCTACAGAGGCTGCCAGCGGGGTCAGCCCCGAGAGTGGCTCAGACCGAGGGAAGTACATGGAAAAGCCACACACGCGCAGGACTCCCGGGTACCTACCCCTCATCCGGGGCCCTCATCCGGGGCCCTCATCCGGGGCCCTCATCCGGGGCCCTCATCCGGGGCTCGCTTCCGCTCACCGCCATCGGACTCCTCCCCCGGAAGTGCCACTGAGAAGCGCGGTGCTCCAGGCTATCTAGAGCGACCCGGGAAAGCCTGGGGCTGCCCTTAGAGCGAGAGTGTCTGTGCCGGGACGGCCGCTTGGCCTGCCCCTCCACTCGGGTGAGTCCCCGGCAGCCGTTCGGGGTCGCGGTGGGCGTCGCCGTTAGTTTAGGCTCCCGGGAAGGAGGGGGAGGGGCCGGTCCCGGCCGAAGGCGGTTCCCGTCCCCAGGAGCGCTCCGGAGCCGAGGTGCGAGGACCTGTTTCTCTTCAGTCGGGGTTCACCCTGACGCCCCGCGGACTGAGGGTCTTGCTGCCGGGGCCCGGTGACCCTCCCCGGGGGCGAGCTGGGTCTCAGTGGCCCGCCTCGCCCTTTTGGGGGCGCGTCTTCACCGAACGGGGAAGTGGGAGGAGGGCAGCGCCGCGCGAGGCCTTCCGAGGGTTGGGCGCCGCGGCCCTTTCTGAGGGTTGTGGAAGCGGGCCGGAGCCCGGTGGCGTCCTTGGGTTTGAAGGACACGAGCGAGACCTGTTAGAATCTCAGCCCTTCCCTGGATCCCTGTCAGGGCGGTGGGAAGCGGCCCGCCCAGCTCGTCTGCGTTGGCGGAGGGTCTGACATCTTCCCCCGCCCCCAGAGTGGAATTTTGTTATTAGGCAAGCCCATTTAGTTATTCCAAGTGGGCCGGCAGAGTGTTTGCCAAATAATTCCTCGGGGGCCTGCTTCCAGGAAAAAAAAAAATCATAATTAGCATATTTCTCTGGTACAAACTTGAACTTTGAAAGAGGTTTGTACGTTTCACATACTTTAAAGATTTTTAAAATTTTATTTATTCATGAGAGACACAGAGGCAGGCAGGGACAGGCAGAGAGAGAAGCAGGCTCCCTGCGGGGAACCAGATGCGGGACACTGTCCAAGGACCCCGGGATCACGCCCTCAGCCAAAGGCAGACGCTCAACCACTGAGCCACCCAGGCACCCCTCAGATATTTTAAACTTTCCTCAGAAATCTTCTCACACTATTAAGTTGTACGTCCTTGATTTTTATTTTTTCATGAAATACCACAAATTCTGAATTAGTGGAGTTGAAATAAAGCTGCATACTTGGACCGTATGATTCGGTTCTTAAATATTTGAAACTGAGGAATTTCCATTTTTCTTTCTGTTTTATTTAGGTGGTTAGTCGTTAACAATTGTTTTTTATTGAGTATGGACAGGATTTGCGATACTTTGCTAAGTCCTGAGGATGTAAAACCATGGGTTGCTTTAATGTAGTACAATAAATTCTCGCAATTTTACCCAGCAGTGATGGTCGTTGTCCTCCAGAACAGGGATGGAGGAAATATCTGCCCAGGAAGCAGCAGGATCACCAATTGTCCAGTTTCAGTCTTTGGAGAGCCCATCTGAGGGTCTGTCCCCAGAGCCTCTGTTCGAGCAGGACACCGACATGGAACAGGAGCTCAACGGGGGTAAGGCAGAGAGAACACGTAAGCCCAAGAGAATGGGGAGTACAGTGGGGCTCCTGGGCCTGGTATGAGAGAGGCCGGGAACTTCAATAAGAAGATGGCTCCTAGGGGAGGTCTGGAAGGGGAGGGACAGTTGTGACTCAGTTCAGTTCTGGTCTGGGCTCTTCTATTAAGGATAGCCCTTCTTTCTTAAATAGGCAGAGTGGTGGACATTTCACTCTGCTCTGGCTTTTGTTTTCATTTGTAAAACCTTGACTTTATCCCAGTTTCACATCCAGAAAAATTTCTAAGGTATGCTGCTTTTGCTGCATCTCACAATCCTTGCCTTGCTTTTACTTCCTCTTAGATTTAGGGCTTGTCTCTCCCCCTGTTCCCTTCACTTAGTTTCTTTCCTCCTTGATGACTTTGTGAGCTTTGCCACTTGCCATTCTGTTGTAGCCGCAATGTTTGTGACTAATCTAATTTTGGCCAAAAAAGCAACCATTTAATTCCTTGGTTGAGCACAACTCCTATAGTGTACACATATCACATATTGACTCCACAGTAACATCTTTATGTATCATATAGATAGGTTGACATGTCTTTACTTTTTTTGTTTTGTAAGAACCTTGTCTTAGATTGTTTGTGGCCCACTGCAGTGCCTGAAATAACATGTGTCAGCAACACCACTTAAATGCCACAGTATTGTGGGGCATTGTGGGAGTGTGGAAAAGGTTGTGAGGAAACATGACCATTCCTAATCTTTGGAGCCTCTCACACTGGTTGCAGGGACAGTGCCCATTCACGATGAAGGCTCACTGAAATTTACAGAGCAGTGTGTGGGAAAGCATCAGAAATCAACTAAATCATCATTGCTCTGGACAAGTCACTGCAAGTCTTTATGCTTTGCTTTGCCCATCTGCAAAACAGGTATAGTGGGTACCCTCCTGTTTAGAGGAATGTCCTGCCATGAGAATAAAGTGAAATATGAGATTTCATAAGAAAGTCTTGTATCTTGGTCTACACATGGGTAGGGAGGGTAGGCCAATGCTGAGAAGGAGCAGAGTAGGTACACTCAGTACCTGATAAATGTTCATTGGTTTACTAGAATGTTGATGTGAAGAAGGGTCCCACTGACTCCCTCTTCTTTCAGGGAGCCCTGGGGGAAGGGTTGCTCTCACTCTTGGCTCCTTTCTCCTCCCTCAGCTCCACCTGTTCCCCAGGTGCCTGCTCTTCCCCATGAGGGAAGCCCAGGAGACCAGGCAGCTACGCTCCTGACAGCCAGGTACCAGGTGAGCTGAGGAACCCTCTGCTTTTCCTCAGGGACTGTTGCTATTGATCGAGTGTGGCCCTTCCCTCATCCCATCCATAAACCCTGCCTTGAAGTTTTTTCAGTAGCAGACCCCAGTTTGGGAATTGATCCTCTGCAGAGACCTGGACTTCACACAAATCACCTTCCCATCTCCCCACGACCACCAGTAAACACTGTTCCTTCTCTATCCCTAGTGCTGTGATGGGTGCTCATTAGATGTTAAAGATTATGGAACTCATTCCCAAGTTTCTAGTCTGTTTTCCCTCCTCCCTAGCTTTGCTACACACTGGAAACCCTCTCTGTGTCATCATTTTGTTCTTCATTTTCTGGCCATGATACTGTGTGGCCTCATTCCCCAGAGCAGCCAGGCTGTGTTATTTCAGGAGTTTGTGACATTCGAGGATGTGGCTGTGCACCTTACTCGAGAGGAATGGGGATGCCTGGACCCTGTTCAGAGGGATCTCTACAGAGAAGTGATGTTAGAGAATTATGGGAACGTGGTCTCACTGGGTAAGGACTTTCTTATTATTCAGTTTACCTATTAGGATTTCTTTACTTCCTTGTTTCTGAGGAGGTTGCAAGGTCTCTGAGAAAGTGGAGTGTGGCTCAGATTCCAGGTCTTAGAACCTCTGAATCCTCCATCTTCAAGGTCATCTCCTCTGGGAGTGGGTTTTCTCCGGGGGTTTCAAGATGAGACATTTTATTTCTTATCTTTAATTAATGCTTCCTGTTTTCATGGGGTATCTGTTTCCTGTAAGCAAAGAGAAACTTGCTTGTGCTTTGCCTAAGTTCTCACCTTCCCTATCTTTTCCTCTTTTTTGAGAGAGATCCTAGAGCCTCCCAGTCCACAATCAGACAGTTTCCTTCCTAGTAATTCAGTGTCCCTGTATCTGGAAGTTTTACATTTTCCTTGGAAGAAGAAGTGCCTTTTTTAAAAGATAGGCTAAAATCCTTGTTGAATAATCCTTTACCTCTTAACATCCCTAAATTCATCTCCAAGCAGGCAGAGTTTGAGAGACTTCATTTAGAGACCTGACTCACTGCGAGTCTATTTCAGTGAATCATTCAGATGGTAGTCCTAAGTAACCTCACCCCGAGTAGCAGAAGTTTCAGCTTTAAACCGAGTCTCTCCTTTATCATTTGGATGGTACAGTAGGCTCTTGTGATTAGGCACCCAGTAGTGCTCTAGTGCAACATCAGTGGGGCTGTTGGCAGCTCCCTTTGATGTGATCATTCTCCTTTTCCTTTTTTTTTTGCCTGTCTTTGCTTCTGCTTTTTTAATTTTTTAAATGTGTGTATGTATTTAATCACACTTTTTCTTTTCTCTCACTCTCTCTCTCTTTTTTTTTTTTTGGCTTTGCCTATGCTGGTGGCATCCTGGGTGTTCCTTTGTCTCCTTGATTACGCTCAAGATGAAAGAAGTCTTTTTACCTGTGGGGAGGCACCCTGCCCACTGGGAAGGTTTTTAGTGTGTTTCCCATTCCTGGCTCTTTGATCTTTGTAGGCATACTTCTCCGCCTTCCTACCACCCGGATTCATAGTGTGAATTCCTGCCCGGCCCTGAGTCATACCCAGGCAAGTGCTTTCTCTGGAGAAACACTTGCAGTTCTTTCAGCAGGAATCTCCAAGAGATGGCCCAGGTATCGGCTTCCCATCGATATTGCTCGTCCCCGCTCGGAAACCCCTTTTCCACGATTGTAAGATATTATACTTGATTGATGCTCTCAGGATGCCACCACTGTGTAAAATTGCAGCTCCTTAGATGACCTTTGTTAAATTTCTGAAGGGCCAAGGAAGCCCTGTTGCAGCCAAATACAGTTTGAACCTGAATTCTGAGTTTATTCATAAGCCACGGTTGGTGGTCATCTACTTGTGTTCTGAGAAACCACAGAGTTCAACTCCAGTTCTTCAGTTATGACCTTTTCATGTTGTTTTAGAATGTGGAACATATACTGTGCACCCCCTCCCCTTTTCTGTAGTGAATATGACCTGCCCCTCCTATTGTCTGACTTTCCTGCAACCCCTGGGCTTTCCTCATGTTTAACACTCTAGACTTCTCCTTTAAGTCCCCATGGCCCCCTCCAAGACCCTGACTTTGTCCCCTTTATTCTTCATGGTGCTATACAGATTGATGCATTTGAGTGACCTTTCCTAATCAAGTGTTCCTTAGCTCTGTCCTTGATGGATGGGAAATGGGAGGGCAAAGAGTTTAATTTTTTTATTTCAGGGTATGAAATTGAATGTATATTTAACAACTTTGTAAACTGTAAAGTGATGTAATTGTAAACTACTGTTAATTTTACCTAATAATTACATAATTTCCAACAGTTAATCTGTCTACTTTTTGGAGTAAACAAACTTTTTAGCACTTTAATTAGCCTAGTAGCACAGTGTGCTATTAGACTGAACTTTATCCCATTTCCTGTGTCATCTCTGTATATATACAGGACATGCATGCACACACACAGACTGGCTACAAACACATACAAGAAACTCTCCTGTCCTGTTTACCTTACTTTTGTGACCAAGACAGCATCATTTTAGTAATTATTTTTTACAGTCCTTAGGAAGTTGTTTTCATATTTGTGGGCTCAGCAAACTCCACCTGATGTGTAAGTTTATACACTTATTTAGCTTAATATTTGGTGTTGTAAAATATGGACATTGTAATTCAGTTCCTGACTTACCAGCCCCACTGTCAGGTTCACATCTTTTTCCCTCGGTAGTAGCTCAATTGTATTTGTCACAGACATCAAAACTTTTTTGTTTGGGTAAGTGCTTCTACTATTTAGTAGTAAACATACAGAGTATGAGCAGCTGAGTAAAAGAATAAAGTAAGTAAAAAGTCCTATTTTTCATTACCAAATCTAAAGAGAAGCATGTTCTGTTGACAGCGAATGAATTACTGACTTGAGGGTCATACCCAAAGGGAATTTATCTGTGACTTAGTGCTGGAGGTTAAGACCAGGAAAGTGGTCTGGATTGCATTTCACACAGGGTCATTGTGGCTGGTACCTTATTAGATGATATCAGAAACATGCCTATCAGAACTCTAGCTGTTAAGGAAGTTGATAAATCAGGAAATGTTTGGCACATAAACCTTTGCTTTTCGAAGTTGATGTCATTAGGACAAAAATGATTTTGTATAGAATGTCTTTTACTGCCATGGCTATTTACTGTTTATTGAGAGCCAATATGTTACAAGGTACTATTTAATCCTTACCATAACCCTGTGAGCAGATGTTATTCTATTTTATACCTGAGGAGACTGAGGCTCAAAAGTTAACTGATATGTGCAGGGTCAGAACTAGGCATAGGGACACCTTGGTGGCTCAGCGGTTGAGCGTTCACCTTCGGCTCAGGTTGTGATCCTGGGGTTTGGAATCAAGTACTGCATTGGGCTTTCCACAGGGAACCTGCTTCTCCCTCTGCCTGTATCTCTCTCTGTCTCTCTTTCTCTCTGTGTGTGTCTCTCATGAATAAAGAGATAAAATCTTAAAAAAAAAAAAAAAAGAACTAGGCATAGGACTCAGATCTGAATCTGAAGCTCATGCTCTTTTTCATTGTTTTGCCCCTTAGGACAATTAGTCCAACCACATATGGTGGGGTTTTTGTTTGTTTGTTTTATTTTTTCTTTTTTTAAAGATTTTATTTATTTATTCATGAGAGACACATAAAGAGAGAGAGGCAGAGGGAGAAGCAGGCTCCATGCAGGGAGCCCGACGTGGAACTCAATCCTAGGGCCCCAGGATCATGCCCTGGGCTGAAGGTGGCGCTAAACCGTTGAGCCACCCGGGCTGCCCTGTTTGTTTGCTTTAAAGCTTTCTCTCTCTCTCTCTCTTTTTTTTTTTTTTTTTTTTTTTAAGATTTTATTTATTCATGAGAGACACAGAGAGAGAGAGAGGCAGAGACAGAGGCAGAGGGAGAAACAGGCTCCATGTAGGGAGCCTGATGCGGAACTCGATTCCGGCCAGGATCATGCCCTGGGCCGAACTGCTGAGCTACCTGGGCTGCCCTATTTATCTTTTTATTTAAAGAGAGAGAACAATGGGGAGGGGCAGAGGGAGAGAAAGTCCCAATCTGACTGTGCTTTAGCACAGTGCTCAATGTGGAGCTTGATCTCATGACCCTCTCAGATCATGGGCTGAGCTGAAACCAAGAGTCAGACACTCAACCGACTGTGCCACTCATGGGCTCCACATGTGATTTTTTTATATTCTTATGGCTTTATACTCTGATGACAATTAGAAATTTCATAGCTGTGAAAAATTGGACAGTTGGGTATTAGGTTGTACAGTTTGTGAGCAGAAAGAACATGCATTCGAGAAGAAGTAAAATCGTCTAGGGATACCATTAAATCTACACAGGAACAGTATTACCAAGGAGGGATTTTATTTGTATATTTAAGGACCAAGAAGAAGGGCATAAAGCTTTCATAAAGCTTCCTTGGGTTGGTGCCAAGGATTAAATTAGATTAAATTATGTGTGTAAGTACCTGGCTTACGGTAGTTATTTAAATGATTTTTTGGAAAGGACTTCAAGTGATAAGAGCTAGAGATAAGATTTAAAAATTATTTAAAGAAAATTTTAAAGTAGGCACTATGCTCAGCATGGAGCCCAGCATGGGGCTTGAACTCATAACCCTGAGATCAAGGCCTGACCTGAGATCAAGAGTCAGATGTTTAACCAGCTGAGCCACCCAGGTGCCCCAGATCAGATTTTTTAAAACAAATTTCAGGACTGTGTTCAAATTATTTTTTTATAGTGGAATTTCCTCAAATTGAATATTACTCATACTTTTGTGTAGGAGTTGGATTTTTAAGGAGACTTTCATTTCTTTGATAGTGAGTCATATTGTTTCCTTTTTAAAATTTTAATTTTTTTTATATTTAGATTTTTATTTATTTATTCATGAGAGATACAGAGAGAGAGGCAGAGACATAGGCAGAGGGAGAAGCAGGCTCCATGCAGGAAGCCTGATGTGGGACTCGATCCCAGGACTCCAGGATCATGCCCTGAGCCAAAGTCAGATGCTTAACTGCTGAGCCACCCAGGCATCTCTTTATTTTATTTTTTTAGATTTTATTTATTCACGAGAGACCTAGGCAGAGGGAGAAGTAGGCTCCTCACGGGGAGCTTAATGGGAAACTCAATCCTAGGGCTTTGGGATCACAACCTGAGCCAAAGGCAGACACTCAACCACTGAACTACCCAGGTGCCCCTTAGTTTCCTTTTAATTAGAATATCCTTGACTCCAAATCTGTTGAATCCTGGCTTTCTGTGTATTAATCTAGTGACCATTTCTCTGTTCTTTTTATTATTTTTACCTTTTACTCCATCGTCAGTATGTTGATCTTCTGTATGTATTTTGGAGGAAGGGATAGATTTCATTCACAATCATTATTTTTTACTAGTAGACTATGTAAAAGCCAGGTTCCGAAAGATTGTTTGGGTTTGAGGCCTAGCTTCACCAATTACTGTGACCTTGAGCAAGTTACTTAACCTCTCAATCTTAGTTTTATTATTTGTACAATGGTAGTTTCTACTTCTTAAAGTTATGATGAGTATTAAGTTATTGACAATCTGGAAAGTTCTTGGTGTGGTCCTGTGGTCCTTTGCACCCACTACATGTGTAGTGCACCTTAACTTAATATTTTAATTAGACTGATGATAGAGCTGATTTTAAGTTTGTATTTCAAACCCTGTTCTCTCATTGACACTGTAGTCTTTTACCTCGCACTGCCTACTAGGGATTTTCTCTTATTCCTCCCTGCATTAACTTAAACACAGTCTAAAATCAAACCTATCTTTCCATGTGGAAACCATCCTTTTTTGTTGTGTGTAGGTGATATAGGTGTAGATATAGAATAACCAAAATTTGCTTCAGTTATCAAATACTTAGAAACACTTTAATATCTGAGTAAAAGTAACAAATTCTGTTAGAATTCTGAGCAGAATATTTGCTGCTTCATGTCACACTTTTTTTTTAAAACTTGCAAAACTTTCATTTGACTCAAAGGACCTCAACTAAATAAGCATCCAAGCATCCAAAAGAGGGAATAGACAATTAATACCCAGCAGGAATTCAGAAACACAGTAAATGCCTTATATCTGTTCTGCTCTGTCTGTTCATAGTCTCTCACATGGAATCCCAAGAGGACAGCTGTTGGTTTGTCATATTTTCCAGGCCCAGCACCCTTTTAGAAACTGGTTATCTGTTATATGTTGACACTAGGACACAAAATTGGCGCTCAATAAGTAGGTCTTAAGTAAATAAATCCGAAGTAGTATAAGATACATGGTCTTTTCTAGTAAGAGTTTATAAATGAAGTAGGGATAATTCCTGAAACCAATTAAATAAAAATCTATAAACTCCATTATATAGTGACATGTCAGGATTAGGGGAACGAATAATAAATTGTGTAGACATTGAGTAGGTGGGGAGAAAGGCTTTTGGAATTGACAGGCTTGAGCTAGTCCTTGTATGTGTGCTACTAGAAGATTTCTGGGCTGAAGACATAAAAACTGCCCTTTTGATACTATAATAGTTCTGCCCCCTCAGGATCAGACTGCTTCTTGCTTTTGCTTTAAAGGAGATTAGATCCTAAGAGTCCATTATGTAAGTCAAGAAAGACCATTTTTATTTGAAAGTTCACATTTATTGCACTTTCTCTCTGTATTGGATTATAGTTGGTTGTTTTTCTATTTTTACATACTTTCCATATGGGAGACCCCCCAGAGATATTTGTTGAATAAACAAAAGTGTAAGCTTCTAATTGGTAAGAATGTGTTATGCTATTTTGTTTTCTCGTATGCCCTGAAGTGAATTGAGATTGGTGAAGTTTCTTGAGATTGGTTCTTAGACTATATATTCAGTGTTCACTGATTCTTTTGCTCCAGTTTAGCTCACCACACAGCATGTGCTTAAGTATTCACCTTCCTCCAGTCCAGTGAAGTTATATTTTGATGACTTCCCTTTTGATCAGGTCTAATACTTATAGACCAGTTCTAATACAAAAATTAATCAATCTATAGGCAACAGCTGAAGAGTGTATATGATCACTTCTGTGAAGACAGGTACATACCCATGCTCAAATTCCCTTGTTTGAATAATGTATAAATGAATACTTCTCCCAAAGTCATCAATGCCCTGTAACACACCTCTTTCCGGAGCACAAATAAGAGCTCCTTGTAGAGGATCTTTGCCCTTCTCACTCTCCAGGGCTTCCCTAATGTCTTCTAAGAATTTACATTATCTATCTATTAACCATTAGTTAAAAAATGGCTTGGTGTAGTGTCTGGGGATAAATTGCCACATCCCATTTCCTTCTCTGTGAGCAGGATTTCCATTTTCCAAGCCTGATGGGATCTCCCAGCTGGAACAAGATCTACAGGTCTTTGATCTGGAAACTAAGAATAGAGAAGTCTTAAGAGATGACTGCTCAGGTGAGTAAGGTAGAATCAATTAGATGGAATTAGTAGGGAAGTAAGAGTCCAGTTGTTGAGCCAAGTTGTAGCTGCTTTAGCAAGCAGAATGAAGAGCTCCGTCTCTATACCAGATGGAGAGCTCCTTCCTTTTCCCTTCAGTTCTGATGAAGTCTTTGCATTTATTTTATCCCTTATCATCTACAAGTTATACTGAGTCCCTTATTCAAGTTGCTTATCTGTAATTCTTTTGTACTACTTCCCTATTAGCTCCTTTGAAACACCTTATTTAGTTATCTTCTTACTCTACTGAAAATGTCCTCTGTTTCTACCATACCCTGAACCATTTGGATATTACCTTTCTGCTCCTATTCATGCCCTTAACATCTGCTGTTGAGATTTTGTGCCTGTGCTTCAGAGTAGATAAACTTCTCTCATTTTAGTAGATTCTAAGTTATTTAGTTTTCTCCTCTCGAGTTTTTTTTTTTTCTTTTTTCCCCTAAGCACAGGGTACAGATTACATTTGCATTTTCTATTTATATATTGAATTAGATGGAGAGACCAGAGAAGAGAACAAGCTGTTGATTCCTAAGCAGGAAATTTTGGAAGAAGTACATTCGTACAGAGTGAGAGTAGGAAGACTCAAAAAGGATATTGTCCAAGTTCCTGGGACTAGAGAAGTGTCTAAACCTGAGGACAGATTAGAAAGGCTTCAGGAAATCCTAAGGAAATTTCTCTTCCTGGAGAGAGAGTTTAGGCAAATAACAATCAGCAAGAAAACTTTCACCAGTGAGAATAATGAATGTAATGAACCTGAAAAAAGCTTCAGTCTGGACTCTAGCCTTGATACAGATCAGAGAGTTCTTAGAATACAGAATATTGATGATAGTGATAAGTATGACATGGGTGTGAACCAGAATTCAGCTGCTGGTAAACAAGAACAAATAAATCTAATACAGGATGTCCAGAGTACTGAATATAAGGAAAGCTTAATGGATGTCTCCCACCTTAGTAAATGTGAGAGCATTCCTGCCACGGAGAAATCCTATAAATGTGATGCATGTGAGAAAGTCTTCCATCAGAGCTCTGCCCTTTCTAGACATCAGAGAATTCATACTAGAGAGAAACCCTACAAGTGTAAAGAATGTGAAAAATCTTTCAGCCAGAGTTCGAGTCTTAGTCGACATAAGCGAATACACACTAGAGAAAAACCCTATAAATGTGAAGCATCTGATAAATCCTGTGAAGCATCTGATAAGTCATGTAGTCAGAGCTCAGACCTAATTCCACATAAGAGGATTCACACTAGAGCAAAATCTTACAAATGTAGTAATTGTGAGAGAGTTTTCAGTCGCAGTGTGCATCTTAGTCAGCATCAGAGGATTCACAGAGAGCTGCCCTGTAAGTGCACTGTCTGTGGCAGTGACTTCCATCATACCTCACACCTTGTTGAACATCAGAAAGCCCATTGCGAAGAGAAAGCCTATGAGTTCAACGATTGTGGGTTGACCTTTGTTAAACATCAAGGAATTCATCTCAGAGAAAAGCCCTATACATGTAAGGAATGTGGAAAAGACTTCAGATTGAATTCCCATCTTATTCAGCATCAGAGAATCCACACGGGAGAGAAACCCCACGAGTGTAGTGAATGTGGAGAAGCTTTTGGTCAGACTTCATGCCTTGTTCCACGTCATAGAATTCACGGGAAAGAGAAGTCCTATGAGTGTCATGATTATGAGGAAAGTTTCAGTCAGAGCTCAAACCTTGTTCTTCAGCAGGAAGTCCTCCCTAGAGAAAAAGCCTTTGATTGTGATGTGTGGGAAAAGAACCTCAGTCAGAGAGCACAGCTTGTTCAACATCAAAGAATTCATACCAAAGAGAAACCTTATGAATGTGCTGAACGTGGGGAGACGTTTAGTCACATTCAGGCTGCATTCAACATCTGAGAGTTCACACCATGGAGAAATACCATATGTGCTGAAGGTGGTGAAGCCTTCAGTCCTGGCTCACCCTTTAATCAGCATCAGAGAATCCACACCAGAGAGAAACCCTCTGAATGTGATAACTATAGGAAAAGTTTGTCAGCATTAAACTTCATCAACTTCCACAAACCCATACCAATAAGAAAACCTATGGATACCTTGTATGTGGCAAATCTTTCATGCTGTTTTCATATCTTAGTCGCCATTGGAGAATTCTTACTGAAATAAAATTCCACAACTGTAACAAATGTGAAATACCTTTCAGTCAAAGATACTACCTTGTTCAGCATCAAATTCATTCTACGGAAAGAATTCTGTGGAAAGCCTATGAATGTAATAAGCGTGTATGTGCATGGGAGGATTCAGTCATCTTCCACCCCTTATTCAACAAAGAGTCCATGCCCAGGAGAAGCCAGTCAAGTGTAGCAAATTTGACAAGTCTTTCAATGGGAGTTCAAGTCTTTCTCATTGTTAGAATCTCCACACCAAACCAGAATCTGGTACAATACAAATGGAAAGATGTACCTCCACATTTCAGGCTTTACTCAACATCAAAATACTGGAAAGAGAATTTTATATCAGATTGTTAATATATAGCCCTGATCTTTTTCATTGCAAAAGAAGATAGTCTGAGGAGACTTGGTGAATGCAATGGTGTTTCCTCATGGCATTCTTTTATTTAATAGGTGGTGTAAGTAGGTATATAAACTATTTATGGAACTCATTTAAACTATTTTTTTAAATATGGCCTATAAATGTTTTTATTTTTCCTGAAATTTGGTTCCTGTTACAGCTTCTCCAAAATATTGTTGATACACCAATGTAAGAACATAATTAACTTCTGGAAAGTAGCTCATTTAGCTTTTTCCGCTGTTCTCAGCCCAAGTTCTCTCCAAAACAGACTCTTAGGTCTATTGTTTCCTGAGCATCCTACTTCCTGTTCCTTTCCAGCCACAACATTTGGATTCCTGTTGATTTCTCCATCTTCTTAGCACCTTCAAGTGATGGTTTTCTAGTTTTAAGCTTCTCATCAGCAGGTATGCTGCCCCTACTTGATGTTGGTGTTCTTGTGTCTTCTTTCCTAAAGTGAAGCATCTTCCTTTAAAAAGAATTGGATTTCCACATCCACAAGTTTGAAGGATTCTGTCTCCCCTGTGTTTGTGGCAGGTGGCTAAACATTTTCAAACGACACCCAAGTTCTTAGCTGCCATGTCTGCATTCACAGCCCTCTAAAAGAGATGATAAGGACATCAGGGAGCCACAAGACTCCTGGTGGTCTAGCTACATTCACTCAGCGCCTGTTCTGCATGTCAAGTTTAGAATTATTTAATACTCTTCTGTTGAAGGCCAGCAAAATGCTCGGGTCTACTTTTGATAGGGGAAAATATAAAGAACATATACAAAAAATAACTTCATAAGAGAATGCAGCTTCTCAAAAAAGAAATTACTGTTCTTCTGTAATCTCTAGAGAGAGTATTTCAAGAACGTGGCAGGTCTGTTCCTGGTAAAATTTTAACCACTATGATTGCTTCTTTATCTGTTTGGATTTTTGCCCTCTCCACCCACTCTCCCTCATCAATCCTGGACCATATTTGAAATGTGGGGGTTTTGTGTATAGTTGTTTATTCATCACATTTTCTGTATTTTATGAGTCTACAGGCCTTATAAAAGAACTTAGGTTTTTTGATTGATAAAAGTGATCACATGTCAGGATGCCCAGACTTCAGGATCACTGTCAATACCTAGTCAAGAATTCATGATTATTTAGACAGGTGTCAAAGCATTTTATTGTATTTTTCCATCTTAAGCTTCATAACATTTTGTGAATAAGGCAAGGGTTACTTAAAATTCCTACTGTCATTCCAGCAAGTGAGGCCTTCATAGTTCAGATATTATAATATTCATTAGGGATCCTCAACAAATATATAAAAATTTATTGCTTCTTCTATAAGCCTCTTATGGCTAAGCTCTAAGATAGTTCTACCACCGTATTTTGCCTCTTAGCCATCAGCAAGCATAGGATCTTATCAGGTGCAAGTAGAGATCTAAATGAATTGATTTAAATGTAAAAGCAAATGAAAAATGCATGTTTTTTCTCTTTATTTCTGTGTATGCCCTTATGTACAGAGACCAATGGTCACTTCTGGTGATTATGAAGCAGATTAATCCCTAAATAGCAGAATATGTAAAAATCACATGTATGCATTTGGTTTAGGAATGTGCTTTTGTACTTCCACTTGAATAAAGGTGTGTTTGATACTCAGAATCTGTTTCAAAAAATATCTAAAGGCCTCAGCCGGAAGCATTTTGAAACTTGGAGTCACTTTCCTGGCTGCGACACATTTCCTCCCAGAAACCTCCTTCATGACAAGAGTGGAGTGGATCACCATCCTTCATACTGATACAGAGCTTGCTTTTCTACAGACTTCTGGAACAGTCTGAATGTTTAGGATTCTAAAGGTTATTTGATTGGGCTGTTGTTGACACATAAAAATTTTGAGGTTTTGGTAGAACTAGGCAGAGTTTTTTAAAAATAAGTAAAACATTTTAAAACAATGAGAAGCCAGAATAATCCTCGAGGACAATTAACTTGTCTCTTTAACCCTGGAATATTTAATCAGTCCAATATAACAGGAGTTTGTGTTTCTAGTCTTTTTATCCTGAAAACTGGGGAGGGAAGAGAAGAAATCTAATAGCTGAGGTACACCAAATGTGGTCTGTCTTCTGTCCACCTACCTACATGGATATGTATGTATGTTCATATTTAAACTTAATCCTCACAACTCTTCAAGGGAACTAGGTCTCTTTTACAGAGGAACTGAACTGTAGAGAGAGTGAAGAATCTGTTACGGTCACCCAGCAAGTTAATGGCTCAAGTCAGGCCTGACTCCCAGGCTTTTCATTATCATGATGGTATTAGACACATCCCAGAACCCAGAGAAGTTTTCTTTGATAGCTCTTCATTCTCTGTTTACATCCTCAGTGATGGACTATTACCAGTTTGCAATTGATCTTAAATGTTCCCAGAAGCTGTCTGGGACACTAGGAGAAAATATCCCAGTATCTTTTGGGAGCTAGTCAGAGACCCTCCCTGAAACCGGCTTAGATTAATTTTGACGATGACCTGCCACAGGTCAGAGCTCCCAAATTTCTTACCTCCTGTCAAGCTACCTATGCTTCTGTCACCAGATTTACAGTTCCATTTCTCAATGCCTAGAATGTGCTCTCTTTTTCTGCTAATTGGAACTTGCTGATTGATGGACATGTATTAGGTTTCCTACCACTTCTGGTTAAATTGTAGCAGTGAAGCAATGTGGGTAATGGGGAAATCAAGTTTGATTACTTGGTTTTTGGCTTGAACGAAAAAGTAGATGTAGACTGTAGACATGGGGACCCCTGGAAGAGGAGCAGGAAGAGTATTTCAGGCAAAAGAGCATGTCAGAAGGTCTTCAGGTGAGAGTATGGCATTTTTGAGGAAATAAGCTCTCTGGAGGATTGCCTCACCCTAGGAAGTAGTTTGGGAGCAACTGAGGAAGTCTAAGAATGAAGTTTAAAGGAGACCCCTGGGGTGTCAACAGCAAAGCCCAATGGGATTCTCACATCTGAAAATGTGACATCTAGTCTTTGATTCAGTAGTACAGTTGCCAGATACTGTGCTATTCAATGCTACCCCATGGGCACAGTTAATGTAAACGAATCAAACCATCTATTAGGTAATGATGACTATGACAGATTAAGGTAGTAGTCCTAGCAATGACTCTGGAATTTACATATCTGTGTTTGAATTTTGCTATTTATGGGCTGTGTGACTTTGGAAATTTTACTTAGCCTCTCTAGGTTTCCTTGTCTATAGAATGGTTAATAGCATGAAAATTAAGTGCGGTAATGTAAAAGGTACTGGTCATACATTAAATTCCAAAAAGTTATGAATATAAACACCAATATAAAAACCCATGAAAATATGTGGTTAGCATAAAAGCTAAAAAAAAAAAAAAAAAAAGAGGGAATTAAGGAGCAAGCATTTAGAAGTACAGGACTAGCATTGTCCAGGAAGGGATACCCTGGGTTTGGAGAACTTAAATATGGCTCTAGGGGTCATCAGGAATGGAGACCGGTAGGAACTGCCTCCCCATAGGCACTCCTTACTGGAGTCAGCAAACCTGTCTCTTCTTGCTAACGTTTGTACCCTATGGCGTCACATCTTACACTCCTTTCGAAATACGGGCTCATGAAGGAACAAGTGTTTCATCCAGGACTGGAAGGATTTTAAACAGCCCACCGTATGAGTCAGTGAGAAAATAAATACTGGAATCTTTAATTCTGTTGATGCATCCAATTCACCTTCACTTTTAGAAAATGGTTAACCTCTTACATTTGTATCCCATTCATGTTTATAAATTTACAACTTGGGCAGAATCACCGTGTCTGTCTTTTTCTTTCCCACACTTGCTCGGATTACAAATCTCAAACCAGTCTAATGTTTTCCTTCCCAAGGTGCAGTTTGAACTGGCCAGGGTTCTAAAGGCCACCTTTACTTGCTTGCCGAGTCTGCAGTTTTTAAAGGCATCTAAAATTGTGAAAAAGCACAAACTTTATGGGATCGTTGTGAAAATTAATGAGATAATGCCAGTTTACTCCATAACTGGTAACTGTTTCTGAGTTGAGCAGGAAACTCCCCCTATCATGAACAACTCATTTCCCTAACATTTTCCCTGCTTCAACATATCAAATATGCCTCTGGCAAACTCTTTGTCATCCTGGCACAGTAGGGGGTTTGAAATCTTGACCCTATTTCTAAGGCTTTTCTACCTCCTTTAGCCCACTGGTACTCATAGGATATATTACTCCTGCTCACCTACATACTCCAGGCACGATTGGTAGGCGCTGGAGTAGTGAATATCAAACAGGCTGGGATGAAGTGACCAAAGGAGAGGACAGGCTGGACTTCGGGCATAGATAGTGGATTTGGGCCCAGCAGGGTGATCCACGCCTTGTGATTTGCAAGAAGGGAGGTGGGGATGGGTGGTGAAACCGCAGGGGTCAAGGGAGAAGGCAAGTGGAGTGCACATGGGACAGTGGGGGTGAGGAAGAGGGAAACCACCAATTTAGATTCTAGGCCTACATGGGCGATGAAGGGCAAAGAGAAATCTAGCCCCACCCTCCCTCCATCCCTCCTTGGAGAAGGACAAACGCCAAAGGAAGCGCCATCCCCACGCTGCTCTGGGCCCAGCTCCCCAGCGGCCCCTGGAGAGCCCGCGATCGAGAGGAGACCTCCGAGCTGCCTAGACAGGACCCGGAAGTGCGCGCCAGGGAGCCCGAGGTTCCAGTGGTGCCCGGAGGCCGAGGTGGCCGCCGCTGCGCGAGTGAGTCCCGGAGTCCCGGGCCGTAGCGGAGGGGGCAGGGAGCGCGGGTTGCGGCGGGAGGCTCGAGCCGAGGGGACACGCGTGGCGTGGGGCTGGGGCCACAGGCCTGGCCGCGCCCTCGCGCCGGGGCCCACCTGGCCCGGGGACAGTGAAGTGGGAGCCTCCCCCGGGGAAGAAAGCTTCAGCTGCGGTTTTCCCTTCATCTGCCCTCTTCTCCCTCCCTTGCCCGCAGTGACTGCCCGTCGGTCGTGCAGTACTCTGAAGAAATTTTAGAAGAGGTCACGGCCTTGGAGCAGCACCGGGGATTGGACCCAGCCCATGGAGAAGCTGCGTGAGCAGATGTCCTCGGAGTCCCTGTGCCCATCCTCTGTGCAGGAGCCCCGACGGAGCAAGGGTGAGGAGCTGACCTAGCTGGCTTTCTTTGTCTAAACTTTGTCCTTCCAGCTGCAGCCTCAGATCAGATGGACACGATTGATCTTGAGCTTAGAATTGTCCTGGTAAAAAACTTTTTGAATCTCAAGGCTCTATTACATATAAATAAAGCCTGTAACCAACGTTTCCTCTCTTGACTGTGTGGAGCAGACCTGCTGCAGCAGCATGATACTAGCACTAAGTATTGGAGGATCTGTCATTCCAGCCACCTGCTAACTTGTTTGGCCTTTGGAGAAGCTCAGTAAATGCGGTGTGAATAAGTAAATGAAAGAACTCAGCCAAGTATGTCCCATCTCTCATGTACCAGGAAAAGAGCAGGCTCCTCCACTCATCCTACCCAAACTCTCCTTCGTCCTTAGGGAAGATACATTTACATCCAAGGTATAAACTCCAAGCAGGTTTATACCTGGAGTACAGTAGATAAGCCAGCCACCTGCTGATGGAAAGTGAGGTTAAACTATTTTTTTTAAAACATTTTATTTATTCATGACAGAGAGGCAGAGGGAGAAGCAGGCCCCATGCAGGGAGCCTGATGTGGGACTCTATCCCAGGTCTCCAGGATCACACCCCAAGCAGAAGGCGGGGCTAAACTGCTGAGCCACCGGGGCTGCCCCGAAAAGAGAATCTTAAGCAAGTTCCACATTCAGCGCAGAGCCCAACCTGGGCTTGATCTCATGACCCTGAGATCATGACCTAATCTGAAATCAAGAGTTGGATGCTTAACAGACTGAGTCACACAGGTATCCCTACCTTGATTAATTTTAGTAACTGATTTTCCCAAGCTAGAAAACTTGGATTCGTCCTCTACTATTCTCCTTCTGTCTATATTCAGTCAGCCACCAATCCTGTTAGTTTTTCTTCAGAAAGGCCAGATTCAGTTGCCTATAATTTCCTCAATTTAGGCCCATTCTATTTTTCTTGGATTATTGATACATCCCTATTCTATTGGTCACGTCCCCTACTCTAGGCTGTCCCTCAGACTGTTGCCGGAATGAATTTCCGTGGAAACAAATTTGATCATGTCAGTCTCTGCCTATAAAATAAAGTTCAAAGCCCTGGGCGTGGCATACATGCCTCTTCATATCTGGCTCTACTCTATTTTTCTTTTTGAGAGAGAGAGAGAGAGAGAGAGAGAAAGCACTGGGAGTGGGGGCAGAGGGAGAGAGAGAATCCCAAGTAGACTATACTTGGTGCAGAGCCCAACATGAGGCTCAGTCTCAGGACTCTGAGGTAATGACCTGAGTGAAATCAAGACTTGAATGCTCAACTATTGAGCCACCCAGGCACCCCATTTGGCTCTACTCTATTTTTCTACTACATCTCCTGGCTTCCTGCCCACATGGGGCATACATTTCACTCATATAATAGTAAAAAAAACATGGAGGGTTTTTTTTTTTTTTTTTTTAGTGTTCCCTTAAACTTAGTGTTCCCTTCTATGTTGCTGAGCCTTAGCAGATGCTGTTATGTTTGCCTGGAATACTCTTCACCTTGTTAATCTGGTTATAGTTCAAGATCCAGCTCAATGTCATTCTTTGAGGCTGCCACCTCCAGGTCACCTAGGTAGGGGTTGTTCTTCCAAATTGTGCTTTGAGGCACTGTTATAATCCCTCTACCAGTACCCTGCACATAGTGGTGGTATAGACATTTGCTGATTGGTTTAATCAAACAGGAAATGTATTCATTTCCTAGGGCTTTTGTAACGAATTACCATAGCTACATGGCTTAATAGAGCAGAACTGTATTTTCTTGCAGTTTTGGAAGGTAGAAGTCTAAGAGGAAGCTACCTCAAGGCTCTTAAGAAGAGTCACTCCTTGTCTGTTCCCAGCTTTTGGTGCTTCCCAGGATCCATGGTGCTCCTTGGCTTATGGCTGCATCAGTTAGTTGTGCCTCTGTTGTACATGACCTTCTTCCCTGTGTGTTTCCATTTCTAAATCTTCCTTTCCTTTCTGTTTTAAAGATACCAGTCGTTGGGTTTAGAGCCCACCCTAATCCATTATGATCTCATCTTAACTCTGCAAAGACTCTTCTACCAAATAAGGTCACATTCTGAGGTTCTAGCTGGACATGGATTGGTGGGGGTGGGGCAGGGAAACGACACTATCCGACCCAGTACAATAAGACCTGCTCATTTCTTTTGCTGTTAGAAGTGAGTATAGTGAGTATACTTGGGATCACACAACTTTGTAGTTAAACTACTTGAAGAACTGATTTTCCCCTTTCCTTTAAATTAGAAGCAGATCGGGCAGCCCGGGTGGCTCAGCGGTTTAGCACTGCCTTCAGCCCAGGGCATGATTCTGGAGCCAGTGTTACATCAGGCTCCCTGCATGGAGCCTGCTTCTCCCTCTGCCTGTGTCTCTGCCTCTCTTTCTTTCTGTGTCTCTCATGAATAAAAGAATAAAATCTTTAAAAATAATTAAATTAGAAGATCAGCGAAAAAACTTAAAAAAAAAAACTTTTGTTTACAGGGATATGTTTGATTTGCTTATTTCAGAGGGCAACTGCTTTCTACTTGGGTTCTCTAGTTGTGTCTCAGAATATCTGTTGAGGCATTCTAGGGGATCCTGCTATTTATCAGAGTTTGGATCCAAGTTTTTGATATTTTTTCGGTAAGTGGCTCTGACCCATGAGAAGATCTACCATATTCTCTGAATTCTATATGAGCCTCAGTCCTGAAGACGTTTTATAAATGGTCTCTTTGGGACTCTTAGCAACTTGTAGATTCTTCTCTTGATTGCTGGAAAATAATCAGGAGCATTTTGAAGCGCCTAATGTATGCAGGGTTCTTTATATAGTATTGGGCTTGGAGACAAAGAAATGGAATTTCTTAAAATATGAATTTTTATGAAAGAAATTTTATTTCATAAAATATATCTATATTTTAATATAGAGATGCTTTCAGTATAAATTGAAGCGAACACACACACACACACACACACACACACAACTAAAAATAATTCTGAGGAGAGGCCCAAAGACAATGTGGTTAAATGCCTTGAAGGATACAGGAAGTGAATGCTTTAGAGATTCAAAGAGATTCACTTCCAGCTGGGATTAGAGGAAGGTTTCATTTCAGGAAGGAGGCTGCCTTTGAGCTGGGTCTGTAAGGTTAAATAGGAGTTTTATAGGGGGAGGAGAAGGATGTATGTGGGTTATGCATGGTCAGGAAGCTGTTCACATTGACTGGTGTATAGAGAAGACGTGGTAGAAGAGGAGTCTGTGGGACAGAGTGGAATAAAATTATGGGGAAGGAATGCCAGGCCATAAGAGCTTAGCTTTTGCTTAGCAGATACTGAAGTACGTTATGTTAGCTTCTCTCTGCAGATGGCTAGCTGGTGAGCATGGTCTGTCAAGGCAGAGAATCTGATTTGTTCAGTGTGGTATGAGAGGTGATTACGGTCTGACTTTAGGACATTACCAGCGATAACAGGAAGGTAGGGACAAAAACCAAGAAGTGTGTTGGAGGTGGAAACAATAATACTTGTTTACTGAGTGCATGTGGGGGCAGAGAAAGGAGTCACTGCTCCTTGTCACCCCTTCCCTTTTTATTTTGAAGAATGCTTAAGCTACAGGAGGGTTACAAGAACTGAAACAAATACTAATACACCAGAAGAAAAAGTGGGTTTGAGACATACTGATCTCAAGAGACTGGTGCGAGGGGGCACCCGGGTGGCTCAGCGGTTGAGCATCTGCCTTTGGCTCAGGGCATGATCCCGGGGTCCTGGGATCGAGTCCTGTATCAGGCTTCTCCCTCTGCCTATGCCTCTGCCTCTCTCTCTCTCTGTCTCATGAATAAATAAATTTTTTAAAAAAGAAAGACTGGTGTGAGAACCATGTAGGGATGTTTTTGTAAATTACTGGAGATGCTGTAGCCTGTGATAAATATTCCCCATTTCAGGAGGTGGGGACACAATCCCTCCAGCTACTCAATCTAGAGAGAAAACTTTGTTCTTTCATATTCATACCCCTCAGTCAGTAATCCTATCCACACAGCCATAGACATTTTTTTTCCAGAATCCCAGTACTTCTTACTATTTTCTCTGCCACCATTTTGGTCCAGCGTGCCATTATCCCTCACCTGGATTATTGCAGTAGCCTCCTGGCTGATTGTCCTACCTCTGCCATTGCCTCTCTACTGTAGCCGGCAGCAAGATCCTGTTAAAATGTCAGGTCTTCCCTTCCTCTGGTCACAAGCCTCCCATAGCTTCATATCTTACTCAGTAAAAGCACACCTCTTACAGTAGCTTATTGGGTTCTATGTTCTCTAATTCCCTTTTTATATCTCTGACCTCATTTCTTACTACTCTTCCTCTTGCTCATTGTGTTCTAGTCATACTTGCCCCTTTGAACACTCAGGGCCTTTGCACTTGCTGTTTCTTCTTTGTGTAATGCTCTTCACGGAATGTGTAAAATTGCAACCCTTCTGCCCACTCCCTCCCTTTGGCACTGGACTTCTTCTCCCAGGCTTTTGTCTCTATAGCACTTGTTCCATCTAGTAGTATGTAATTTACAAGATTTCTTGTCCAGCTCCCTTACTATTATGAAAGATCTTAGAGGGCAGAGGTGTTTTTTTTTTTTTTAAGATTTTATTTATTTATTCATGAGAGACAGAGAAAGAGAGAGAGAGAGGCAGAGATACAGGCAGAGGGAGAAGCAGGCTCCATGTAGGGAGCTGGACGTTGGACTCCATCCTGGGACTCCAGGTTTGGGCCCTGCGGGCCGAAGGCAGTGCTAAACTGCTGAGCCACTCGGGCTGCCCGAGTTTTTGCCTGTTTGCCCCCTGATGTATCTCAACACCTAGAACTGTACCTGGCACGTTGTTGAGAACTGTACCTGGCACGTTGTTGGTGCTCAGTAGATAAATGTGAATGAGTCAAATGTCACAGGACTCATAAAGAGGAGGAGAATCACCTTCAGCTTAATGGAGAAGGTGATATTGAACAGGGCCTGAGAGCTTTAGGATTTATATTCTTGAAGATGTTGAGCAGGCTGTCAGATCTCTGGCAGTGGGCCACATAAAAGGCTCATCCTCTAGAACACCTAAGCCTTCACATATTGTGGGAGAGAACAAATAGAATGGTCCAACAGAAAGGAGAAGAGGTTTGGTATAGGGGAGGAGATGGGAGTGAGGCTGGAAAGACTGGAGCCAGCTAAGGGAGATGTAGAAGAAACCCTCATTTTAATATTTGTGTAAGCCAACCACAGAAGGCATAACTCCTTTCACGGAATCATCCAAGTCCAAATGGAGGCATGCCCGGCCTATTGGTCTTTCAGTTTTGATGAGCTGAGGAGACTTTGTTACCTTCTCCATCTGGTGTTTCACCTTATTAGTGAACCCAGTTTTTTTTTTTTTTTTTAAGATTCTATTTATTTATTCATGAGGGACAGAGACAGGCAGAGACTTAGGCAGAGGGAGAAGCAGGCTCCCCGTGGGGAGCCCAATGTGGGAATTGATCCCAGGACCCCGGGCTCACACCCTGAGCCGAAGGCGGATGCTCGACCACTGAGCCACCCAGGCATCCTATGAACCCAATTTTGAAGGGCCTCTATGTTTAGGTGCTCCCAGGCCTGGGGGGACAGATCTGGCAGATTTAGAAGGCTCTAGAGTTGTGCTGTCCAGTAGGGTAGCCCCAGCTACAGTGGGTTAACTAAATTTAAATTAATTAAAATTAAATGCAATTAAAAGTTTAGCTGCTCAGTTGCACTAGCCACATTTCAAGTGCTCAACAGACAGTGCAGATGTAGAACAGCTGCATAACCACAGAAAGTTCTGTTGGATCGTGCACAGAGAGTGACTTAAATTTATAGTACCAGTTCATTATGGTTTCTTGATAAAAAGAATTGGTCTGTTTAGCTAGTGTTTAGATTTGATTGATGCCTTTATCACTTTTTTATTTAAAAATTTTATTTTGAAGATTTTATTTATTTGAGAGAGTGAAAGAGAGAGAGAGAGAGCACAAGCAGGGGGAAAGGGAGAGGGAGACTCCCCACTGAGCAGGACCCTGAGATCATCACCTGAACCAAAGGCAGACACCTAACCAACTGAGCCACCCAGGCACCCCTGACTTTTTTTTTTTTTTAAGATTTTATTTTATTTATTCATAAGAGACACAGGGAGAGAGGCAGAGACACAGGCAGAGGGAGAAACAGGCTCCATGCAGGGAGCCTGACATGGGAATTGATCCTGGGTCTCCAGGATCAGGCCCTGGGCTGAAGGTGGCGCTAAACCGCTGAGCCACCGGGTCCGCCCTCCCCTTTCCTTTTCCTTTTCCTTTTCCTTTTCCTTTTCCTTTTCCTTTTCCTTTTCCTTTTCCTTTTCCTTTTCCCTTTCCCTTTCCCTTTCCTTTTCCCTTTCCTTTCCCTTTCCCCTTTCCCTTTCCCTTTTCCCTTTCCCTTTCCCCTTTCCTTTCCCTTTTCCCTTTTCGTTTTCGCTTTCCCTTTTCCCTTTTCCTTTCCTTTTTCCTTTCCTTTCCTTTCCTTCTTCTTTTCGTACCTAACTTGGACCTGGTTTGTGTTTCCAGGTGTTTGCAATTTGTGTGACATGGAAGAGAAACAGTTAAACACATGTGCAAACAAATGTAAGAACATTAAACTATTAATACATTCACAGCTGTTAGAATGGCTATCGCCTAAAAGACAAGAAGTAACAAGTGTTGGTGAGGATGTAAATTGGTGAACTACCAATAGAAGGACCATTTGATCCAGCAATTTCACTTCTGTTTATCTGAAGGAAATGAAGGCACTATCTTGAAAAGGTATCTGTGTCCCCATGCTTACTGCAACAGTACATATGACAGCCAAGATGTGGAAACAGCCCAAGCATCCATAGGTGGATGCATGGATAAAGCAGATGTGGTGTACATACAATTATATGTGTACATACACAGTGGAATATTGTACAGCCGTAGAAAGAAGGAAATCCTGACATTTACAACAACATGGGTGGACCTGGAGGGTATCATGCTAAGTGAAATAAATCAAAGACAAATATTGTGTGATCTGACTTAGATGTGGAATCAAAACAAACAAACAAACAAACAAACAAACAAAAGCAATGCAAACACAGAAAACGGACTGGTGATTGCCAGATGTGGAGGGTGGGAGTGGGGGAATTGGATGAAGGGGGACAAAAGGTAGATACTTCCATACACAAGTCCCAGGGATGTAATGTACAACCTGGCAGTGATAGTTGATAATGCCATATTGCATGTTTGAAAGTTGCTAAGAGGATCTTAAAAATTCTTCTCACAAGGAAAAACATTTTAAAAACAGTATCTAAACTGAACATACAGAAGTTGATGGCATATCTGGAGGTGTAGAACAAGTGTAAATATGGTTCTATGATAAAATATCATGGGTGATTATTAAATTCCTTTAAAATTTAATGAAAATTACCAAATAAAATCAGGGCTGTTTATGTGTTAGGCTTTCACTGCTAATGGAAATGCTGTATTGGCTATTTCTCAGCACCCTCTCCTTTCAGAAGATCCCTCTTAGCAGAAGGCCTACTTTCTTTAATATCATTGTAAAGCAACCTCTCTAGCTTTAATATTTCAATTAAAGTAAACAGGAGATGTTTTTCTATCATGTCTCCCTTAAATGCTGGGGTGCAGGATTTGTTTTTGTATATTTTCTTAGAGTCTACATTGACTTGGGAATATTTCTCTCTACTTGGTGGTTCATATTTGTTTTTAAAATTTTTTTTAATTTATTTATGATAGTCACACACACAGAGAGAGAGAGAGGCAGAGACACAGGCAGAGGGAGAGGGAGAAGGAGGCTCCGTGCACCGGGAGCCCGATGTGGGATTCGATCCCGGGTCTCCAGGATCGTGCCCTGGGCCAAAGGCAGGCGCCAAACCGCTGCGCCACCCAGGGATCCCTGGTGGTTCATATTTTAAAGAACTTTTCATCCTCCCCCTTCTTCCTTTATCAAATCTTCCCCATTTGCAGTATTTCTAAAGGAGCACATGAGGTCTGAATGTGTCTTATGTTCACTAGTGAGCATGTGAACATCTGTGTGTAGAGAGATATGGGAAGGTGTTAGTCTCTGCATGAAGGGAGTCTTGCCTGTTACCTCAGGGGACCATTACATGGTTGGAGTGCCATGTAGGCAGAACCTCTAGGGTGAGGCTTTCCTCTTTAATTTATCTGTTCAGTCCCTGCCCCTCCCCACACATAGTTCCCAGCATCTCCCTTCTGAAGTTCTGAGGTGACTCCACTTCCCTCAAATTCTGCCTCCCTTTTCTATTAATCCTGTTATGTCTTTGTATATAAACCTGAATTTTAGTTTCTCACCATTTTCTCCAAATCTCCCCAACTTGTATTCATCTTTTTCCTATTTTGCAAGGCCATTTTTCATACTTTTTTGAACTAAATACTTCTGGAATACTCTGATTCCTGTTCCCCACCAGGAGTTTTTCTTGTTACATTTTACCTTTTTTATATTTTCTGTCAGATGGTGAAACCTGGACTGAGGATCAATTAATTATAAAGCAGAAAACTCTTGAAGTAGGGCTACAACTATAAGAAGGAGATGATGGGATCCCTGGGTGGCGCAGCTGTTTGCCGCCTGCCTTTGGCCCAGGGCGCGATCCTGGAGACGCGGGATCGAATCCCACATCGGGCTCCCGGTGCATGGAGCCTGCTTCTCCCTCTGCCTGTGTCTCTGCCTCTTTCTCTCTCTCTGTGACTATCATAAAATAAAAAAAAAATAAAAAAAAAAAAGGAGATGAATGTGAACAAAACAAACATGAGGGGCTCTGTGAATATGGACAAAACTTCTGTAACATCACAAACTCTATCCAATAGCCACAAATTCTTAACTGAAGAGAAATCCCAAATGTGTAATATTTGTGGGAAATTATTCAGGCAGAACTCATACCTTACTCAGCATGGAAGAATCCATATGTAAGAGAAATCTTATGAGTGTCATGAATGTAGAAAAGCTTTTGGCCATACTTCAAACCTTATCTAGCATCAAAGAATACATACTGAAGAAAAACCCTATGAATGTAGTGGGAAAAGCTTCCGGCGTAGCTCACACCTTATCCAGCATCAGATAACTCATACAGGAGAGATGCCTTATATGTGTAATGAATGTAGGAAAGCTTTTGGCCAGAGCTCAAGCTTTGTTTGACACCAGAGAATCCACACGAGGGAGAAACCCTATGTGTGTAGAGAGTGTGGGAAGGCCTTCAGCCAGAGTTCAAATCTGATAGAACACCAGCGAGTTCACACCAAAGAGAGACCATATGAGTGCAATGACTGTGGGAAAACTTAGAGTCATAACTCTCACCTCATTGAATACCAGAGAGTCCACACAGTGGAGATTCCTTATGATTGCAGCGAGTGTGGGAAATCTTTTAGTAGGAGTTCACTACTTATTAAAACACGACAGGATTCACACTGGAGAGAGACCCTGTGAATGTTGTGAATGTGGGAGGGCCTTCAGCCACAATTCTCACCTTCAGCATCAGAAAACTCATGGTGGAGAAAAAGCTTCTGAATGCAAAGAATATGGAAAAACCTTCAAGTACAGGTCATACCTTTCCAACCATCTGGGAATCCACACAAGAAAGAAGCTGAATGAAATAAAGGTGGTAGAGCCTTTGGTCAGGGTTCAGCTCTGAGTGAAAGTCAGAGAGCTCACATGAGGGAGAAACCCTTTGGATTTCGTGAGAGTGGACAGCCTACAGTCCTGGTTTCAACTCTTACTAAGACATGAAAATCTAGATAGTGGACAAATCTCATGGATGGGTTCAATGCACAAGAGCCTTTAGAAGGAGTTTCTGCCTTATTCAGCATTAGCAGATTGACTTTGGAGGAGATTGTGTCAGATAGGAGGATGAAAGGGACATAATGCAGCATGACCAAGGTGATGGCTAAGTGGAGCCTTCAGTTAGTTAGCACCACTGTTGATTTGATGTTGAGGATCTGCATGGGAGATTCTGTGGTTTGCTTTCCAGATCTTCATAGTTGTCCTCTGAAAATGGAATGAGTTGGGTTCCATCCCAGGGAAGAAAGAATTGGGGAATTCTTTTTTTTTTTTAATTGGAGTTAAATTTGCCAATATATAGCATAACACCCAGTGCTCATCCCATCAAGTGCCCCCCTCAGTGCCTGTCACCCAGTCACCCCCACCCCCCCGCCCATCTCCCTTTCCACCACCCCTTGTTTGTTTCAAATTGGGGAATTCTTGATTCAGACTCATAGGTCAGGAAAACAGGAGGGTGACCTTTGAATCCAGTTGCTGTCTTTCTATCTCATCTATTCCATTTGTTGTAACTATTATTGGAAGGGGCTCTTGGGTCTTCTTGGATCACCATTCTGCTCCTCCATGTCCTATAGACTATTGAATCTCATTTTGTTTAATATGACATAAGTGCACTTAAACGGGCAAATTTTCTAAGCCAAATAATTTTTCAGTATGACATGTCATGGGCTTTGTTATGTGTCAGCTAGGGTAGGCTGAACTACATTTGCCAGAATTCCCTTTCCTGTATTTTTTGGTTCTTTTGGGCTAGAGGGAGATTCTTAATCAGGAGGGCAGAAGAAAAGCAGCAGTTATTTTGTGCCTCACCCATGTTATTGCTATCTGCTGATTCAGCTCACTAAGGAGACATAGCAGCTGGGCGTGCAGTTGGTCTCTCTTCCTCCTTTGCTTTTGCTGGGCTGTGAGAGTGTGTGTATGTCCTCGTGGTTTTACTTCTCTGATTGAATCCTAGCCATATGCATGCTTACTGTTCTTGTGACAAGTACACATTTGTTTTAAGTTTAGGTAGAGAGAAATGGTTAAGTTCTCGCTGTTTTTTTTTTCTTTTTAAAGATTTTATTTATTCATTCATGATAGATGCACACACACACACACAGAGGCAGAGACACAGGCAGAGGGAGGAGCAGGCTCCATGCAGGGAGCCTGATGTGGGACTCAATCCCGGGACTCCAGGATCACGCCCTGGGTGGAAGGTAGGCGCTTAAACCGCTGACCCACCCAGGCTGCCCAAGTTCTCGCTGTTTAAAGAAAACAAAAAAAAAAACAAAAAAAAAACAACAACTTAAGAATTTTCAAGATTTCCTATGAGAAAAAGCCACAGCTCAAGCTCCTTTATAACAAAAATTCCCTCATAACCTAAGGCAAGCTTAATTATTGTGTAATTATCGAGGAAAAAGTTGAATAGTGAAGCAGTTGAATAGTGTGATACATAATTGATAAATTTTTTTAATAATAAATTTATTTTTTATTGGTGTTCAATTTACCAACATACAGAATAACACCCAGTGCTCATCCCGTCAAGTGCCCCCCTCAGTGCCCGTCACCCATTCACTCCCACCCCCCGCCCTCCTCCCCTTCCATCACCCCTAGTTCATTTCCCAGAGTTAGGAGTCTTTATGTTCTGTCTCTCTTTCTGATATTTCCCACACATTTCTTCTCCCTTCCCTTATATTCCCTTTCACTATTATTTATATTCCCCAAATGAATGAGAACATACAATGTTTGTCCTTCTCTGATTGACTTACTTCACTCAGCATAATACCTTCCAGTTCCATAAAAAATTTTAAAAGACTTTATTTTGGGGGTACTGGGTAGCTCAGTGGGTTAAGTGTCTGCCTTTGGCTGAGGTCATGATCTCAGGTTCCTGGGATCGAGTCCTGTGTCGGGCTGGGCTCCTTGCCCAGTGGGGATCTGCTTCTCTTTCTCTCTGCTCATGCTCTCTCTGTCTCTCTCAAAATAAATAATAAAATCTTTTTTAAAAAAAGATTTTTTATTTATAAGAAATTTCTACACCCAATATAGAGTTCAAACTCATGACTTCAAGATCAAGAATGACAAGCTGGGCAGCCCGGGTGGCTCAGTGGTTTAGCGCCTGCCTTCAGCCCAGGGCGTGATCCTGGAGACCTGGGATCGAGTCCCACATTGGGTTCCCTGCATGGAGTCTGCTTCTCTCTCTGCCTGTGTCTCTGCCTCCCTGTGTGTGTGTGTGTGTGTGTGTTTCTCATGAATAAATAAATAAAATCTTTAAAAAAAAAAAAGAAGAGTGACAAGCTCTACCAACTGAGCCAGCCAGGCACCACCATAAAATTAAAAACAAAAAACCAACAAACTTTTGAGCACTCATTTACTATGAATATTTTAATCATTAAAAGAAATTCTAAAAATACCTGTAATAGGTAGTATATTGTTAGATTAGGTATCTGAGAGAAATACCTCTTTGTAAATGCTTTTTTTTTTTTTTAAGTAGCCCCTTTGAGGGGCTCAAACTCACTACCCTGAGATCAAGACCTGAGTTGAGATCAAGATTTGGATGCTTAACCGACTGAGCCATCTAGGTGCCCCAACTAAATGCTTATTTTTGGTTACAAAATATCAGATTATTTTTCCTCCATGTAGTCTAGATTAATGATCATCTAAAATATCAGTGAAAAATATACTTACATTGTGGACTTTTTTTTTAAGAGTTTATTTATTCACAACGGACTCAGAGAGAGAGAGAGAGAGAGAGAGAGAGAGGCAGAGACACAGAGGGAGAAGCAGGCTCCATGCAAGGAGCCTGACGTGGGACTCGATCCCCCCTGTCTCCAGGATTAGGCCCTGGGCTGAAGGCAGCACTAAACCACTGAGCCACCTGGGCTGCCCATGTAATGAGATTTAAAAGGATTATATGATAGTGCATCTGAAAATGCTGTCATGGCCTGCTGTCATTTCTCCCTTCTGAGAACACCATCCCTCTTCCTTTAAGAAAGTTTTTATGTTGCTCCAGATAGGTGATCCAAATTGCTGGCTTCTCAGTGACCCTACCTGCTTGGTCACAGTGGAGCCACAGCTGACTTATCTTCTCTGACCAGAGTGGAAGGAGCAGGTGACCCAAGCAGATCTTATTTTTTTTTTTTTTTTAAAGATTTTATTTATTTATTCATGATAGTCACAGAGAGAGAGAGAGAGAGGCAGAGACACAGGCAGAGGGAGAAGCAGGCTCCATGCACCGGGAGCCCGACGTGGGATTCGATCCCGGATCTCCAGGATCGCGCCCTGGGCCAAAGGCAGGCGCCAAACCGCTGCGCCACCCAGGGATCCCCCAAGCAGATCTTATAGAGCTTCCCTGGGAAATTTTGAACCAAGTAGGGGTGAGAATGGAGTGAGGGAAGCATCCTTTTCCTCCAAGGTGGCTAACTAAATATGAGCATGAGACTAGTTAAGCCAGTAGAAGCCCTCTCTGGTGAGTGTTTACAAATTGAGCCCTGAACCTTTATGACAAATAGAATCCTGAACAGTACAGGGGCCTGTCACATGCCTCTCACAGGTGGTCAGGGAAATTAGTGGTCCATCCCACCTCATCCCTTCCTGTTGTCTTCGACTATGTCTAGGGCTAGTGGAGAGGTGTGAGGAGGTGCCAGATATGGTACTGGCTTTTTAAAATCTTGGTGTTATCAATGTATTTTTTGGTGAGGGCAGACTTAAAGCAGGGTGGGGGATGAGGGTTGGGGGTGGGGGCTGGTGGCTTATCTAGCTCCAAGTGTGGCCACTTTTGCCACTAGAACCACCCTCTACCAGTCTCCTAAAGCTGAAGCCAGTCCTGCCTCCACACAGTGTCCACTCTTGGAAGAGTCTTTCTGGGGTTTAAAACCAGTGGGGCTGGTGAGAGGTGCTGCCAGCCTTCTTAGGGGAGGAGGGCAGAGAAGGGGAGAGGGATGGAGGGTGAGGGAGGCCTGAAGATGATCAGGCCCACCCACAGGACAGGGGCTTGGGAGGCTGCACAGGTGGGGTCATGGGGGATGAGGGAGAGTGAACTGGCAGGGCCCTGAGGAGGCAATGGGTTTTCTTCCAGTCACTTGTCATTGGACGTGCAGAGCCATCCAACAGGAGGAGTTACTATTATTATTCCTGTTTCACAGATGAGAAAACTGACACCCAGGAAGCAGAAGTAACTTACCCAGGGTCATCCTGCTGGTAATGGCAGAGCTGGAATTCGAATTCAGATCCGCTTGGTTCCCAATCGCTCCCACCCCCATCCCATTCCGTGCACGGGTAAGTGAAACCTGGTGAGGAGGCGGGTACCGCGAACTCCGGGGCGGAGGGCTAGGTGAGCTGTGGGCGTGGCCACAGGGTCTGTGGACCCCCTCGCCTCCTCCAGTGTGTGGGCTCTGCCAGCAGACAGAACGGCGCACTTTGCTCAGGCCTCGGGGCCAACGGAAGCTCTGGGTAGCGGGACCAAGGGGCGAGAGAGGGGCCAGGGGCGGGGTCCACTCCGCTGCATGGGGGACCTCCTAGAGGGAAGCCCTGCCCCTAGAGGGAAGCCCTGACCCGAAGGTGCCCAAGGAGTGGGGGAGGCCATGGGGGAAGGAAGGGAGGCCATGGGGGGCATGGGGGCGGGCGGAGGGCGGGGTGGCTTCACCGACTAGCGGGCATGGAGAAGGCCCCCAACCCCCCACCTCCAGGCCACACAGAAAACTACTGGCTGTTGGGGCCCACTGCGGGGGTGGGGGCGGATCGTCAGATCTGGGTGAATTTTGGGGTCTGGAGAATGTCCCTGTGGCTTTGGGGCCAGTGAAGGGCTGAGGAGGTTTGTCAGCAGTAAGAACCTCTGACTAGCCCTGGTCCAATCTGCAGCCCAAGTTGTCCCGAATCAGTGGCAGGAAAGGGAGTGAGGCTTCCTGCAGCCCTGACCGTGCCCCCCACCATTCTAACCCAGATTATGTCGCCCACCTCTTTCCTCCCTCCTATAGTTCCTATCTGACCCCGGGGCTGCACGGGCCTCGGGAGGGGACAGGGAACACAGGTTCAGGCTGCTGCAGGGTCGCTCAGGGACTCTCCCAGAGGGAACCTGCATGAGGAAGATTCCCCCCCCCCCGCCCCCCCTGTGGCCAGTTCAGGCCACACTGAGCTGAGCTGGCAGCTCTTTTACTTTCCAGTGTCCTGGGTCCTTTCTAAATAATAGTTAATGCACTCAGCATGATGGCAGCTGACAGTTGTTTTTGTTTGTTTTGAATGCTTTTGGCAAAATAAAAAGTTGGCAATTCTATACCCTTCACCCCTCCTTCACTCTCCTCTTCTCACATGTGCTAATGAGCACACCCAGTAGGACGCATTCACTAGTTCCACGAAATTCCAGATTTGGGGGACACCTGGGTAACTCAGTGGTTGAGCATCTGCCTTTTACTCAGGGTGTGATCCTGGTGTCCTCGGATCGGATCGAGTCCCACATGAGCCCCACATGAGTCCCACATCGGGGCTCCCTGCGTGGAGACTGCTTCTCCCTCTGCCTCCGTCTCTGTCTCTCTCTTGAATAAATAAATAAATCTCTAAAAAATATATATAAATTCCAGATTTGGCAATCTCCAGACTGAGCTGCTAGCCTACGGCCTGAAGTGGGTGTGAGGGGCACCGCCCTGTGGGATTCTGGTCCTGGTGCCAGCGCTCACTGGCTATGGGATCCTGTTTTCTATTTCAGCAGGACAAAAGGATCTACAGATTTCCTGTTGTATTAACATGTCTGTGGTCCTTTGAGTCTGGCCTGGATCAGTGTGTTCCCTAAGTTATATGTCTGTAGAGCACAGTTGTCCAGTCTCCATGCTAAGTGCTGTTGCAAAGGCTGGGAAGGTCCACCTCACTGGAGAGCAGCGAGGCAGGGTGGGTGGGGCAGATGGGAGGTAGCACGTGAGGGTATGCCTGGCCCCGAAGTAACCCAGGCAGGGGAGAGGAAACCATTGTACTCTGTGACATGTTTTTGTGTCTCTCTCTCTCCCATAGATTCCAAGAGCCTGCAAGTTCCTGTCTTCTTTTCATCCCTGAATTGCTCCCACCAGCCTAAGCTGAGCATGGGGCGTCCGGTAAGTGTGGAGGGAATGATGGAGAGTGGCTGGTGGCTGGGAGGGCTGCGTGCAGTGGATGGGGCCAAGCTGAGTTTTACAGGAGAGGTGGGATTTAAATGGTTTCGAGACTCAGAGAGGGCACCCCTGGGGAAGGAAGGCATACATGGAGGCTGGAGGTACTTGGGAGGAGACCTCTGGCCGTGAGGCAGGAAGGATGGGGGCTTGGGGACTTCCCGAGAGGAAGGCTGATGAGATAGAGGCATTGTAAGAGGAAGAAGCCAGCTTGAGCTCCAGGCCAGTGTATGGTGACAGGGAAATGGGGGAAGCACAAAGGCCAGTTTTAGACAACTCGAGGTTGTTGGGGGACAGGCAGGGGCACAGAACATCTGATGATAATGTCCAGTGTATTCTCTCCCCTCTGGAGCACGAGGGTCAGGATGGAGCCATGACTCCTACTGGAGAGTTTTAGAGCTAGAACTGCTCTCAGGGCCAACCAACTCTGTCATTTTAGAGCAAAGGAAACTGAGGCCTGAAAGTTCAAGTGACTTATCAGTGTGGCCTGGAGGGTGGAGGGAAGATCCAAAGGGGAGCTTTGGAGAGAGAGAAAGTTTAAAGTATTCAGGTGGGAAGAATAGAAGCTAGTGAAGGTGAAAGCACTCCAGGATGTTTCCAAACCAGTCTGAGGGCACTCAGAGGACTAGCTATTTACCTGTTTACAAGAGGCGTATTTGGGTGGGAGGTGCAAGAGTGCACCCACAATCTCCCCTCTGCCATTAGGCTGGTCCTGCTATTGTGATCATTGGTTCCCACAGCCTCAAAGACACTCCTTGCCCTGGCTGCAGTGAGAAGGTCTGCATCAGGACCAGAGAGAGGCCCTAATGCCTGGGCATGAGCACAGATGTTTGCACAGGGGTGGGCAGGAGAAAGCAGCCTCAATCTGAAGGCCTTATCTTCTGCACTTCAGATCATGGCCTCAAGATCTGCCCCCCCCACCTCCATTGTCATCCTGAAATCCCCAAAGCTATTGGCTGTTAGTTTCCCGCAGAGCACGGTGCAGAGGGTCTTTGTAGGTGGGATGATTGTTAACAGAATTGAGCAATGAGAACCTTAGGGTTGGCGGGGGTTTGGGGATGGCCTGGTCCATCTTCATTTTATTGAGGTGGGAATTGGGGCTCAGAGAAGAGACCCTCCTTGCCTAAGAGCACCCAGTGACTTAGTGGCAGAAAATGTTTTATGCATCTTTTAGGTCTGCTCAAGAGGTCTGTAAGTTTGTAAAGTTTATCTAGGCAAAGAAATCATCATTTCCCAAGCCTCACGTATGTGATAACATTTCTGCAAGCGTCCTCTGCTTTGCTCTGTTCTGCATGAGAAGCCCTTATGTTTCCCTTGAACAGGTGGTGCTGACTTTAGACAACAAGGACATGAAGGGGTTCACATGGGCCATAGCTCCGGCCTTGACCTCCTTGGGCTACCTGCTCATACTGCTGGTCTCCATCTTTCCTTTCTGGGTACGGCTTGTAAACGAGGAGTCCCATGAAGTGTTTTTCAGTGGCCTGTTTGAGAACTGCTTCCATATCAAATGCTGGAAGCCTCGACCCTTATCAGGTAAGGAGAGATGGAGGGTTAGAGGTGGGAACAGGGCAGGGGGAGATTATTTAATTTAATTATAAGCCCATCAGGGCATTTTTTGAGTCTCTACTTTCAAGATTAGAAGAAAGTAGGTGATCAGCAAAAGGTTCATAATATCAAGTTGACCCCCAGGGTCAGGAGCAAATGTGTCAGCAACAAAATTTATTTCTGGGGTAGGAGTGGCTCCACCTAGGATGAAGGACTGGGGGTCCTGCCCTACCCCTACCGCTTGGGGCTGCTGTTAGCTTCCCCACACAGGACCTTTTTGGGTGGGCACAGCTCCTAGCCAGGGAACAGCTTCATTAGTAGAGTACAGGCCAGATTGCAGCCCCCACTTGTCCTCTCTGCCAAACACCTGTCCAACTGTGGGAGGCAGCCCTGTGGATAATGTGCTTAGGCCCAAGTATCACATTTTCAAGGGAATGCACAGAAATGTGAGCTCCATGGACTATGGCTGCACTCAAGGTCATGTTTTACAAGCACTTTGGGAAGGTCGGGAGGATGTCTGTCTTGGAAAAGAGGTGAGCCTCTTTGGGGAAGAACCCTTAAGGGTTCACTCTGGGTAATAGAAGAGGAGAAGCCTCTTTGGGGAAGATGGGCCACAGTGTGTGGGCTCTCTGTTATGGAGTTCCTCAGCCTCCATGCTACTGACACTTTGGCTGGATAATCTTTGTTATGAGGGCTCTCCTGTTTCTTGCAGGTTAGTTAACAGCACCCTTACCCTCTACTACCCAACTGACAATCAAAATTACCCCTTACGTAAATATCCCCAGGCGTTGGAGGGGGGTTGCAAAACTGCCCCCAAGTTGAGAACCGTTGGTTTTACCCAAGAGTAAATCCTAAAACACTTGGGTCTTCAGCAGTATCTTTGTCTTTTTGTCCCACTCCCAGCTGTCCATGTCTGCATGCCTAGGAGGGTTCACAAACTTGTTTTAACATGGGCCTGAGTCACACCAGGAGTAGGGGAATGAATCACCTGGTCATCAAGACCCTGGCTCTGCTATTTTGGGTCTGTTTTGCAATTTCTGTTAACTGGGGTAATTAAATAAGCACCCTCACCTCCAACCCCCCCCGCCCCTGAGTTCAGAACATCTTAACCTCTCAAATTCTGATTTTCCACTGGTAGCTCATTAAGTGTGAAGAGTACTGATGCAATGCTTCATGTTTTCACATGCAACTTTTTTTTTAAAGATATATTTATTTATTTATGAGAGAGAGAGAGAGAGAGAGAGAGAGAGAGAGGCAGTGACACAGGCAGAGGGAGAAGCAGGCTCCATGCCAGGAGCCCGACACAGGACTTGATCCCAGGACCCCAGGACTGTGCCCTGGGCCAAAGGCAGGCGCCAAACCGCTGAGCCACCCAGGGATCCCCCACATGCAATTTTTATCATTTATAGTGTTTATTAAAATGACCTTTTGTCCATCGAATTTTTTTCCATACACTTCCTTTTTTTTTTTTTTTTTAAGATTTTATTTATTTATTCATGAGAGACACAGAGAGAGAGGCAGAGACATAGGCACAGGGAGAAGCAGGCTCCCTGCAGGGACCCCAATGTGGGATTTGATCCCAGGACTCTGGCATCACGACCTGAGCTAAAGGTAGACGCTCAACCACTGAGCCACCCATGTGCCCCTTTTCCGTACACTTCTGCGTCACAAACAAAACAAAATGTTGGGATCAGTGCATTCTTGGGGGCAGAGTGTAGGGTTGGAGCCATGGTCCCATGCCACACTGTAGGACTGAGGGTGGTGAGCTCCAGGGGCCTTCTCTGCGTAGGCTCTGCGGGGCTCTGCCCCTTGTCAGGGGTCAGGGTGCCCAACTGCAGCCCAGCCTCCCTCCCCTGCAGTGTACATCATTCTCGGCCGTGTCTTCCTGCTGTCTGCAGTTGTCCTGTCTTTCCTTACTACCTTCATCCTGGTGTCCTTTGCATCTCAGCTGTTTCCAAGGACCCGGAAGCACAATTTGGTGTCGGCCTTCATCAGCTTCCTCACAGGTGTGGAAGAGGCAGGCAGGCCTTGTCCTCAGGCAGGCCTCAGCCTTGGGGAGGGGCTGGCAGGGGGTACCCAAAGGTGGGGAGATGGTTGGTCTCTGTGATGTCAGGAGAGAGGGAATATTTAGGGCTCCTCTAGCCTGCTGCCTTCTCTTAGGCAGCCTGCCACCCAGGATGACAGTCCCTCTCCCTGGGGATACTTGGCACCCTGCACTTCCAGCTAGGACAGCCCTCACTACACTGGCTTGGGGTCATCTGTCTGGGGGTCTTTTTACTGTAATCTTTATCCCAGCAACTGTCATAGAACCTAGCACAGAATGACAATATGGAAGGAAATATGTAAGTGAAATATAAGTGTTTTTGGATGAATGGATGGAAGACACCATCTCTGCCCTTTGGAACCTTTTGACTTTAAAAGGCTGGCCAAGGCCCTACCCTGGGAGGCTCCCATCACATGGAGGAGGTGGAACGCTCACAGTGGGAAAATCAGGTTGAGTTGCACCCAAAGCGTCACACCCAGGGGGGCCCATCTGTAGTCAGCCAACGGCATGGGCACAGAGGGTACCGGGGAAGGGATTTCTGGTTCCGGGGCCCGTGGGAGGTGAGGCACGTGGGCTTTGAAATGAGTTGGGAAGGAGGGCAAGACAGGCATGTGGGGTAGAGGTTATTGGCTCTGAGAGGGCACAAGTGTGGGCTGGAGAAAAGAGTCTCCACACAGGAGCCACACAGGCTGCAGGCCACGTGACTCTGATTAAGAGCGAAGGTGGGAACCATGGGAGGAGAGCCAAGAGTGCCTCCCTGTGACCCTGCAGGGGTCTGTGCCTTCCTGGCCTTGTTGCTGCATGCCCTGGAGATCCAGAATCTGAGGATGAAGCCCAACCCCCCCCAGTTCTCCGTACAGTGGCCTTACTACGTCCTTGGCTTTGCCATTCTTCTGTTTATAGTGGCTGGTGAGTGTCCTGGGGCTGCTGCCCTTCTCCCTGCCTACTGTCTGAATGCAGGAGCTGTGGACAATCTAGAGTGGTGCTGTCCTAAACTGTAGTTACTAGCTACTTGTGGCTATTTAATTAATTAAAATGAAATAAATAAAGATTGAGTTCCTCATTCATGCTAGCCACATTTCAGGTGTTCAGTAAGCACATTCTTATGTGTCTAGTAGCTGCCATATTGAATGGTGTAGATGTAGAAATTTTCATCATTGCAGAAAGTTCTACTCAACAGCACTGCTCTAGAGCCTCAGCCCTACTCCCATCCTCATCCTCCCTGACTTTTAGAACCAACCTCCAGATTTCATATTCTATCTTACTTTGTCCTGACTCCTACAGATTTCTATGCCTGTCTCTATCTCTATATTGGAATCTATGATCTTATTTACCTCACCTTCACCTGTCTTTATATACCATCACCATCTAAGCACTGAATCCTATCTAATTTTGTTCTTTTAAAAAAATTTTTGTTTAAAGATTTTATTTATTTATTCATGAGAGACACAGAAAGAGAGGCAGAGATGTAGGCAGAGGGAGAAGCAGGCTCTATGCAGGGAACCTGATGTGGGACTCCAGCCTGGAACCCCAGGATCACACCTTAGCCAAAGGCAGACGCTCAACCACTGAGCCACCCAGGCATCCCTCTGATTTTGTTCTTTTTCCCTGCTCTTCTTCCTGCTATATTAACCTCACCCATGCATGACATAATCTATTTTAACTTGACTTTAATATACATTGAATATATGCAAATATTTATAATATATAAGAGATAGGTAATTAAGAATAAACTGTATGCCCATTTCCACCTTCTAGTTTAAGAACTAGCCGTATTTTCGTGGAATCCATTATTTGTAAGTTACATTCTTATTTATGTATCGCTGAGGAAGAAAAAGGATGCCAAGAATAATTACTAAGGTCCTATAGCTTGTAAGGCACATCCTCATTTCAGAAATGTGAAAAAAATGGGCTTGCCAACATTGATGAAATATGGTAGAATATTAAGTATCTTTGAAGTCTTCCCTCCCTCAACCATGTGGTTCTTCCTGACCCCATCCTCTCTCTCCCTGCAGGAACCAATTATTCTGGTGTTTATGATAATCATATTTGCTACACAAATATTTATCCTTAAATGATATATTGCTTAGTCTCACATGTTTTATTTTATTTTTTCACATGTTTTAAACCTTAGTATAATCGTACTGTGTTTGTTCTTCTGGAACTTACTTGATCGACATTATAACCTCTATGTTGATAACGAGGAACTCTAAGTTACATTCATTTTTACCATCTTAAGTATTTAATTGTATAACTAAGCTTGTCTTTAGGAGCATGGTATTTCCAGAGGTTTTTTTTTTTAAGATTTTATTTTTTTTTATTCATGAGAGACACAGAGAGAAAGGCAGAGACACAGGCAGAGGGAGAAGCAGGCTCCCTGTGGGGAGCTAGATGTGGGACTCTATCCTGGGACTCCAGGACCATGCCTTGGGCCGAAGGCAGATGCCCAACCGCTGAGCCACCCAGGCATCCCTCAAAATGTTTTCTTTTTTAACTTTGTCTTGTGATGCATCTGTAGTTATGTGCTTCTTTTTTCATACTTAATTTTCATTTTTCATTGCCAGTTTTGACAGGTTTGCCATATTTTTAGTCTTTCAAAGAACCAGCTTTTAGCTTTCTCGAACCTTCATATTTTATGTTTGTTTTCTATTTAATTAATTTTTGCTTCTTATTTTGCACTACTGCGTTTATTCTGCCTTTTTGTTTTGTTTTGTTTTGCATTTATTCTGCTATTCCTTTTCCAGCTTTTTTTTTTTAATTTTTATTTTTCCTTTACCAGCTTCTTAAGTCAGGATCTAAACCCATTGCTTACTTCTTCTTTTCTAAGTAGGCAATTAAAGCTTAGTTCCCCTGTAAGAATTGCTTTATTTGTAGGTCCTATTTTCATAGGTAGTATTTTATGTTAGTGTTCTTTTCAAGTATTTTCTAGTTCCTTTTGTGATTTTTTGGATCCATTAATATTTTAAAGTATACTTTTAAAATTCCAAGATAATTTTTATTGTATCTTTGTGTTATGATTTTAACTTAATTTTGATGGAATGAGAGATCATGGTCTATATAATCCTTATGTGTTCAGATTTATTAAGAACTTGTTTTATAGCCTAGTTTGAGGTCCATTTTCATGTTTTATGTTGAATGCAATTTTTAATTTATAAACATTAGATCAGGCTTATTAATTATATTATTTAAATCTTGATTTAGAATTGTTCTATTTTGGGGCACCTGGGTGGCTCAGTGGTTGAGCATTTGCCTTTGGGTCAGGTCATGATCCTGGGTCCTGGGATCAAGTCCTGCATCAGGCTTCTTGTGGGGAGCCTGCTTCTCCCTCTGTCTATATGTCTCTGCTTCTTACTCTGTGTCTCTCATGAATTAAAAAAAAAAAAAAAAGTTCTATTTTACTGGTGGATTAAACTTCAATCATTATGCTGTGACCCTTTTAATTTCTAGTAATCCCTTTTGTTCTGTTTTATCTGATACTATTCTAACTACTTCTACATTCCTTAGGTTAGTATATGCCTGTTATATATCTTTCTAATTTTTTGTTTATATTTAATCACACAGCTTATATCTTTTTCATCTAGTCTTATAATCTTTGTCTTTTCACAGGAGCATTTATTATTGATTTACTTATTGTGACTACTGATATATTTGTATTTTTTTCCTACCACCTTACTTTGGGTTTTCAGTTTTTTTCTGCTTCCCACCCCCCACCTCTCTTGCCTTGCTTTGAATTGACTGACTTTTATTGATGCAATTCTCATTATATTTCTCTCTTTAGAAGTTACACAGTCTATTTATATTCTTACGGTAGTTACTCTTTACATTTTTATGTGCTTAGTAAATGAAGTTGAAAGTTCATTGACATATTTGTTCTTTTTATAAATAATACAGCGTATTATTAATACAACGTAATGCCTTCCCAATTTATATGCTATTTTGCATGTTTTAGTTTCTTTTGTTTTCTTTTTAATTCTGTATATTTGACATTATTATTTTATGCATTTAATATTTGTTGATTTAAATTTAGCCACAATTTACCAGTTTAGGTGCTCATCAAACCTTCTCAGACCTTCTTTTTTTTTTTTTTTTTCTTCTCAGACCTTCTGTCCTTCTGCCTGAAATACATCTTTTATAATGGATTTTAGTGAGGGTCAGTTAGTGATATACCCTCTCATATTTTGTTTGTATGAAATAATCTTAGTTTCATTTTTTAATTAAAATCAGTTTTGAACTTATATATTTTTTCAAACTTATATTTTAAGTTGACACTATTCTGACAGCATTCAAAATATTCTATTATCATTATTTTACTACTTCCATTGTTATTGCTGACTCTGTAAAAATGTCATTTTTTTTTGAAGCAATCTTCTTTTTCTCTCTCAGACTTTGATACTTTGTAGGATGTGGATATTTGTATTATGATTTGTGTTGTGAATGGAGTCTGAAGAGTGATGTCTTTCAGAATTTTTTTAAAAATATTTTATTATTTATTCATGAGAGACACAGAGAGAGAGAGAGGCAGAGACACAGGCAGAGGGAGAAGCAGGCTGCACGCAAGGAGCCTGGGACTTGATCCCAGGTCTCCAGGATCAGGCCCTGGACCGAAGGTGGCACTAAACCGCTGAGCCACCCGGACTGTCCCATGTCTTTCAGAATTTATACACCATTTGTATCTCTTTTTTTATCTCTATGTTCTTTCCTTCTTTTTTCTTTCCTTCGTGGAACTCCAGGAGGACATCTGTTAGACTTTGTCACTCTACCCTTTGTATTTCTCTCTTTCTTTTCATGCTTTACATCTGTTTGTCTTTCTGGGCTGCATTCTGAATAACTTATATAGATGTATCTTCAACTTCATCCATTCACTTTACAACTGTGTCTGGTCAACTGCTTAACCTATCCATTAAGTTTTTATTTCAGTCAATCTGTTTTTATAACTGAAAATTATATTTTCCCTTAAATCATGTTATTTTTATATTCTTTTTCCTGACTTATATTTTTAATCTATTCTCTAAATCTATTTTTAATTGTACATGTTAAGACATACTTTGCATTCTGTGTCATATAAGTTAAACAACTGAATGATATGCAGTTCTGAGTCCATTGGCTGCTTGTTTTGCAGGCTCTTATTTGTGGTGTCTTCTTTCTTAGTATGTTTGTGAATTCAGTTTCCTTGGAATTTTTTTTCGAGTAGAAATTCTTTGAGGCCTGTATTTAACATGTTTTTTTAAAATAATTTATTTGAGAGAGAGAGATTGAATGAGCAAGTGGCAGTTATGGGCAGAGGGAGAAGGAGAAGCAGGCTTTCTGCCAAGCGGGACCCAGGACCCTGAGATCATGACCTGAGTTGAAGGCAGATATTTAACTGACTGAGTCACCCAGGCACCCTAAAGTATTTTTTCTTTTTAAATATTTTATTTATTTATTCACGAGAATCACAGAGAGAGAGAGACAGACAGACAGACAGGCAGAGGGAGAAGCAGGCTCCATGCAGGGAGTCTGACCTGGGACTCAATCCCAGGTCCCCAGGATCACCCTAGGCTGAAGGCGTCGCTGAACCGCTGAGCCACCCGGGCTGCCCTAAAGTATTTTTTCAAAAAGAAATTTGCATTTGCTTCTGCTTGAGTGTTTGGGTGCACAACTAGCCTAAGATCACACTTGATATTGTGAATTTAGTTGCAGATCTATGTAACAGCTGGCCTCTGTTTATGAATTCTCAGTTAATACAGGTAACTTTGAAGTTCTAGCTTCATATGGCAGACCCTTATAAGATTCCTCATCCTGAGCAGGCCCTAGGCTTTTCCTTTCATTTTCTGTGTACCGGATGGCCTACAGAATGGAAACTCAGGGTCACCTGGGTTGAGTGTATGTCTCCAAGGTGCAGGCCCATTGTGTGCTTGCTTAAACTCTGAGTTTCTGTTTTCACTAGGGTTTTGTTTGTAAGAATGCCTTACCCTGATGCCAGTTTGATGATGTATTTACAAAAAAGTTTTGAAGAAATATTTTATATAGGATTTTTATTGTTTTTAATGGGAAAGTATTTAGTCTGCTATAATGCTGAAAATAGCAGTTATCCTTTATCTCAGTCTTAACCTTAATACAGCATTTATTATTCACTCAAGATATCTTCATTTGTTTAATGACATCAATTCTATTTTTCCTTTCTTTTACTTTACTGAGGATCTTGAGTTGGGCATTAAGAGGCCTTGGTTTTCCTCTCTCTCTCTCGCTCTCTTTTTTTGTTTTGTTTTGTTTTTTGGTTTTCCTCTCTTAAAACTTGTTTTCTTACCTATTAATAATTGGACAGTTGTTAAGATGTCTTCCAACACTGGCTATGGTTCTGTGAGCTTATCCATCTATTTGTATGCCTTGTCTTGTGATGCACTCTTGTTTGCTGTCTGTCTCTGTAATACTTTGCATTGGGTGGGGGAGAATGAGGGAAGGTGGGTGCAGGGTGGGGGTGGGGGTCACATTAGAGAAGGGAGTTCCTGACCTTTAGTAGGGTGCAGAGCTCTACACTCTAACCTGACCCAAACTTTTCACTGTCACCCAGGTGCCATCTGCCTCTTTCAAGAAACAGCCTGCCTTGGCTGCCATTTGTTGCCCAACTCCCAGAGTATGGAGGAGACCCAAGGGGTCCCACACCTGGAGAATCTGGAGAGTTTGGGAGGAGAACTGAGCTCAATACAAAAGGAGACACTGCTGAAGGAAGAAACAATTATCTAGTCCAGGAGAGCATCCTCCACCTGTCATCCGCTGTGTGAGTGGATTTGTGGAGGCCCGAGTGGCAGCCAATCTCTGTGGCTTCTGTTGAACTTCCTGAGTGTCACTTCCCCACACTCACAGTGATTCTGTCTGGCTTGTATTTGCAATTTGGTAAAAGTTTTTTTGAATTATTCTGTTTCCTGAGTGGGTGTTTTTTTTGTTTTTTTGCAGGTGTTTTTAATAAAAGAAAGACTACTGTCTGTTAATCCAAATCTTAAAAAAAAAAAAAAAAAAAACAGCCTGGAGGAAAAGAGGGGAGGAAGGAATATTATCAAATGATCAAGTGAAGTGAGCTTTTGTAAAACAAAAACAGAATATGACCCCAACAGAGGGTGTTTGAGTTAGTGACATTAAAAATAAGTGATGTCCCCAGACAAAGGTGTGACCAGTTCAGGAAAATTGAGTATGTGTTGGAGGGAAGAGTTGGGAGTGGTTAAAAGTGAATGCTTCTCAAGATTGAGCTCCCAGGTCTGCAGGTCTGAGGTTAATGGGTCTGTGCCACCTGGGAGGGAGGACGGGAAGCAGAGGCAAGTTAGCCAACCAACATACAGGTGTTCCAAACTCTCCCTAGAGCCAGGGTATCTCTAATGTGCCCTCCCTTCACTGTCCTGATAGTGCTTTCAGACTGGGGATCTCTCAACCCCTCAGCTAGGATGGGTGTAGCTGGAAATATGAATGCTTCTGGGCAGTTGTGGGGGGTAGCTAGAACAGTGATCCAAGCCCTCTGCTGGCTTCATATCCACTCTTCATCCGAACAATACCCACCAGCAATGCCTCACCATTTTACTGTCTAAAGAACACAGAGGTGGGAAAAGCTCCTATAACTTAAACAGTGCAACTTCAGAAGCAAGTATGGGAAGCTGTATAGGTCTTTCTGGAAGGGCATCTGATGGACATGGCTAGAGTTGTGTGGGCTTTGTTCTGTTAGCCAATGTTCATTATAGGTGGACCTTATGCAGTGCACCTTGGAGGTTAGTTCTTGTTCTCCAGAGGCTCACATCCAAGCAGAGAATCTAAGACATGTGTACCTAAAAACAGCCACTTGGTGTTTTTATTTATTGTTATTATTATTTTTATTTATTTTTATTTATTTTAATTTTTAAAATTTATTTTATTTATTTATTTAAAACATTTTACACTTGGTGTTTTTAGATTTTTAGTTTTCTTTTTTATTTATTTTTTATTTATTATTTTCTTAAAAAAATTTTATTTACTTATGAGAGACACAGAGAGAGGCAGAGACATAGGCAGAGGGAGAAGCAGGCTTCTCACAGGAATTCTGATGTGGGACTCGATCCCTGAACTGGGATCACGCCCTGAGCCAAAGGCAGATGCTCAACCACTGAGCCACCCAAGTGTCCCTCTTTATTTGAGAGAGAGAGAGCGAGAGCAAGTGAGAGAGTGCAAACTGGGGGAACAGCAGAGGGACAAGGAGAAGCAGACTCCCCATGGAGCAGGGAGCCCAATGTGGGGTCATGACCTGAGCTGATGGCAGACGCTTAACTGACTGAGCCACCCAGGCACCCTAGTTTTTAGTTTCTTAGTACATTTCTCTCCAAAAGGTATCTTGAGTTTCTTTTTTTAAAGATTTTATTTATTTATTCATGAGAGACACAGAGAGAGGCAGAGACATAGGCAGAGAGAAAGAAACAGACTTCATGCAGGGAGCCCAATGAGGGACTTGATCCCAGGACTCCAGGACCACACCCTGGGCCAAAGGCAGATGCTCAACCACTGAGCCACCCAGGCATTCCTCTTGAGAGTTTCTTATTAGAGATATGATGACAGCCTAGTTCCAGTCTCCTCACTTTTCCTCTTAAAGAACAACAACAAAAAACCGGGAACTATACAGGAACTATAATTAGTGAAACTAGGAATAGAGAAAACTTATAAACTCTAAAATGTGTAACTGTAGCCCAAAACACTAAACCAGCAGAACCAGTATAGGAAGCCACAACTGGGACACTGGTATGGTGGGCAAAGAGAGGTGCACCAGGGAATATATAGAGGCCCAAGTGGTAGGAAATTTAAAAAATCATTAACAAATATAACCTTCAGATATCTGAGAAAGATCCATCCTGAGAGGGAATGGCTATGAACAGGATAGGAAAGAAACAGAGGGTGTACAGGGGAGGCAGAGAAGGCATGGAAAGTACATGGGAGTCTATAAAAGGAAAGATTTAAGGAAGCAAAGCACCACTTTATTTTTTTTTTAATTTTTTATTTTTTTAAAGCACCACTTTATTTAAAAAATATTTTATTTATTTATTTAATAGTGCACAAGCAGGGGGAAGGGGCAGAGGGAGAAGCAGGGTCCCCATTTAGCAGGGAGCTGGATGTGGAACTCCATCCCAGGACCCCAGGATCATGACCTGAGCCAAAGGTAGATGCTTAACTGACTGAGCCACCCAGGTGCCCCAAAGCACCACCTTTCAAAAGAGAGACCACTTTGGAAGGTTAGTGACAGTATGGCTTGGGGAAAGAAAGTGAATGGTAGTATGAGCCCTCTGAATCAAGTTAGTATGTAAGAATCCAAGGAATCCTGACTACACAGGGAACTATTCTTAAAGAAAGTATCCCTCCATGTAGCGAAGAAAGAGTCCTCACACTGAGAAGCAGGGAATGCTTTGCTTCCCTGACTCCCCTTCCACAGGCTCCTGCAAGTAGCTGACCCAGGAAAACCCAACTCATTCAAATAAGAGTAAAACAGCAGTATCAATACAAAGGTATTATTACTAAAAAAAAAAAAAAAAAGTGGAAAGAGAAGTTGTAGAAGTCTGGATATGAAGAAAATTCACCAGAAAAGTGTTGGCACAGACTAAAGGAACATTTCAAGATAAATTTAAAAACTTAATGAAACAATTGCAGCTAGGGGGAACCCCTCCCCCCACAAACCAGAATCATAGGAACTCAGAGAAAAAACATCCTGACAACAGAAGGTGAGGGTCAGATAATGGGAATTTGACATGAGAATGGACAGAATTCAAGAAAGGACTGGAAAAAGTCAGGGATGAAGACTAACTTACAAGAAGTACCAGAGTAGATCCTGGAACAGTGAGAGAAATAAAGGATAAGTGAAGGAAATGAAATACCCAAAAAGGATTAGCAAGAAAGTGGAAGCAATAAAAGACAAGAAATGGGGATCCCTGGGTGGCGCAGCGGTTTGGCGCCTGCCTTTGGCCCAGGGCGCGATCCTGGAGACCCGGGATCGAATCCCACGTAGGGCTCCCGGTGCATGGAGCCTGCTTCTCCCTCTGCCTGTGTCTCTGCCTCATTCTCTCTCTCTCTCTGTGACTATCACAAATAAATAAAAATTAAAAAAAAAAAAAAAAGACAAGAAATGGAGATTCAAGATGTGTGAAACTGGAGTCCCCAGGGTAGGGACTGAAATAAAGAGACAGAACTGATAACTTAAGACTAAAATTCAAGAAAAATCTCCTGGAGTAGATTCCTTTCTACTGAAGGGGAGTAACATTTACTTGGGGTAGTTGATAAAAAAGTGATCAACCCCTTCCATGATGGGGCAGTGATTTTTTTTTTTTAAGTCGAAACACATACTTTTGAATGAAGCACTGTCCCTATTTTAGAAGACTCGGAGCCTATTTGCTTCCTTTATGCACAAATACTGACATTTGATATGAAATTACCAGAGACATGCAAAAATGTGACTCAGACAAAAAAATAACCCATTGAAGCAGATGCCATGTTCAACCAAATATTGGGGTTAGTGGACACAAACTTTAAAATCGCTATTATTAATATGTTAAAGAAATTAGAAGAAGTGCAAAATTTTGATGTAACGTGTTGGCTAAGCTGTAGGATATTGGGCATTGTCACATGTTGTGGATGGAAGTGCAAAATGAGATAACCCCTGCTGAGAGGAATCTTGCAACGTGCAAAACTACAGAAGCATTACTGCTTTAACTTTAATTTAAATATTTATCTAACAGATATACCTGCACACATGTTTAAAACTGACATACGTACAAGGATACTAAGTGCTGCATTTGTCACATCAAACGAGCAACTCAAAACTCCATTAATAGGGGACATGTTAAATTATGTTACATTGGTGTGCCTGGGTAGCTCAGTGGTTGAGCATCTGCCTTTGGCTCAGGTCATGATCCTAGAGTTCTGGGGCGGAGTCCTGCATCAGGCTCCCTGCAGGGAGCCTCCTCCCTCTGCCTGTGTCTCTCATGAATAAATAAATAAAATCTTTAAAAAAATTATGTTACATCCACCCTAACTTAAGAAAAAAAAGTGAAAAAAAAAGAAAAAAGTGAGAAAGATGTCTATATATACTGACATGGAAAATTTTCTAGGACACACTACATGATAAAAAACAAGGTGTCTGGTATAGTCCCTTTTCTTTTTTTTCTTTCTTTCTTTTTTTTTTTTTAATAGTCCCTTTTATGTAAGAAACGAAGGGGGGAAGATAGGGAAAAATATACAAATATTAGTATTTGCAAATAAATACTTGAAGCCCATACAATAATATGTCTTTGGAGATGGGGGTAGATTAGGGAATGGGCTGGGAGGAACGAGCAGAGGTAGGAGCAATAATTTTTGTGGTTAAACCTTTAATATGATTTTGACTCTCAGATCATGTAAATGTTTTACCTATTCAAAAACTCATATTAAATCTTAAAGGTTAAGTAAGGGTAATATAAGTAAAATATAGATATACCAGATACAATTCTATCCACTTTTCTTATCAAAGAACCAGAGAGATAATTTTCTTTTGTTAGATAATTTTCTTCTTCTCTCCCTCTGCCCCTCTGTCTCTTTCTCCCTTCCTTTCTCCCTTTTCCCCTTCTTTTCTCTCAGGCCCTTAGAATGATCTCCACTCATTTGGTACCCTGTTCCTTGCTAGGAAAAAATGCCCTCCTTTATTTAGTATCCCTGAAATCTGTCTTCTTTTTGACAATGCCATTTCCCCAGCAATCCTTTGGCTATATTCTGATCTTTCGGGGCTAGAAGCATGAGGTTGGAATTTGTCTGATATGCTTTGTAGTTTTCAGACTACTGTTTTTAATTTTTCTCCAAAAATCTTTTCTTTAAATCATGGGAAAGAAGGGACAGTGATGTAGAAGAGCTCTTTCAAATACAAACAAGAAGTATAAAACAATTTGGCAAGTTCTAACATAGGATCCAGATAGATTACAGGAGTCCAAACACAGAGCCACCTTTATACAGGAAAAAATAGAGCCATCAACAAATGGCGTTGAGGAAAACTTGATAGCCACTGGGAATATGGAAGGCACAGAGATTTTTCTAAAAAGATTGAATGAAGGGCTCAGTCGGTTAGGCATCTGCCTTCTGCTTAAGTCATGTTATCAGGGTCCTGGGATGGAGGTCTGTGTGGATGGAGGTCTGTGTCCAGCTCCCTGCTCACCAGGGAGTCTGCTTCTCCCTCTGCCCTTTCCCCTCCCACGCCACCCCCTGCTTGTCTGTACATGCTCTTTCTCTCTCTCAAATCTTTAAAAAAAAAAGGGTGAATGAATTTGAATACATAAAACATACAATCTTTTGCTATGCATGAAGTTCATTAAGAAAGACAAATGAGAGGTGCCTGAGTGGTGTAGTTGGTTAAGTGTCTGCTTCTTGGTTTCAGCTCAGGTCATGATCTCAGGGTCCTGGGATGGAGCCCCGCTCGGACTCTGTGCTCAATGTGGAGTCTGCTTGAGGATTCTCTCTCTCTAAAATAAGTCAATAAATCTTAAAAAAAAAAAAAAGACAAATAGGAAAATATTTGCAAGACATTTGGAAAAGGGGAGTACCTTGGTGGCTCAGTGTATTAAGTGTCTGCCTTCAGTGCAGGTCATGATCCTGGGGTCCTGGGATTGAGCCCTGCATCGAGCCCTGGATTGGGATCCCTGCTCAGCAGGGAACTTGCCTCTCCCTTTCCCTCTGCCACTCCCCCTGCTTATGCTCTCTCTCTCAAATAAATAAATAAAATATTAAAAAAAAAAAGCAAAGTGCAGAACAGAATCTAGCATGATTCTGTTTATGGAAAGCAAACAGGATATGCATTTTATGCTTAGTTTGCCTATAACATTTCTGGAAAAGTTCCTGAAACCTGCTTCATGGCCTCTCCCAACCTCTGATTCCTCAGCTTCTCCTTGTTCTTGTTGGTTTCCAGCCCTCATCTCTGCTCGGCTTGGACTCCTAGTCACTCAATACAAACTCCTCCCACTAGAGTCTTCATTCCTTCTGCCTTGGCATTCTCTTATATGTCAAATCCTGACATTAGGTTAATCCACCTGTTTGCCTTAAGCAGATTTGCCCCAGATTGTACAAACAATTGTGTGGATTGAGTCTATCATTTATTTTTTTTAAAAAAGATTTATTTATTAGAGAGAGAGAGTACAGCAGGGGTAGGGGCAAAGGGAGAGGAAGAAGCAGACTCCCCGCTGAGCCTGATGTGGGGCTCCATCCCAGGTCCTGAGATAATGATCTGAGCCAAAGGCAGATGCTTAACTGATTGAGCCACCCAGGCAACCCAGTTGTTTTGTTTTCAATCTCACTTGGGTGTTCAGTGTTGCTTTCTAATCTTTCCATTCAACCTTAAGATTTTTTTCTTACATCATTCTTCACAATAGATATTTTGGTTTGTACTCCATTATTTGAGCCCATCATTGCCCCATGTGTTCTCAGTAGGTAACATCACTGGAGAAAGAGGCCAAGATTGAACTCCTTATACACCTCTGTATATAAATAAAAAAAATAATTTTATTTTATTTATTTATTTTTAAGATTTTATTTATTCATGAGAGACACACAAAGAGAGAGAGGCAGAGACACAGGCAGAGGGAAGAAGCAGGCTCCATGGAGGGAGCCTGACGTGAGACTCGATCCCAGGTGTCCAGGATCAGGCCCTGGGCTGAAGGCAGTGCTAAACCACTGAGGTATCCGGGCTGCCCTGTAGAATCATTTTAAAACCATTGACTTCAGCAAACTACAGCCCTTGTGTCAAATCCTGTGCTAGCTGTGAGCTAAATAGGGTTTTAATCCTGTAAAAATGATGGTAAAAATGAAGAATATGTGAAAATATGTCCAGCAAAACCTGGGATAGTTACTTTCTGGCCTTTCATAGAAAAAGTTTGCTGAGCCCCAACCTTTGATCATGCATCTGTGATTCTTTTCTTCCCAATTCAGAGGAGCACCTTACCCTCCCCAAAGCTTAACTGACTGAGCCACCAGGAACCCTTGAAGAAAGTTTTTTTTGATAGCACTATGAATAGCTCAGTTTTCCCAGACAAACTGAACCAATCAGGCATTTTCATTTGGCCTTGGATGACAAGGTTGTTTCATACCCCTCAGGTGTGAGTGTATGTTAATGGACTGAGGCTATCTGACACTATTTCCAAGGTGGATTGATCACGTAATTTGTAACATAAAAGAATCTAAGATCCTGTGAGCCCAGCTGGACTTGGTTCTGGATGCAGTATAAGGTATGGACAGGGCATTGTCTCTTTCCAGATGACCAATCAGTTGTCTGCTTTTTAAATGTCCATTCTTATTGATATGGCCTTTGACATTTACTAAATTATTCCATCTTCTCTCTCATTCTCCAGATCCAATCAATCCTCAAACCTTGTTATCCCATAAGTTTCCTATCGCTCCTTGCAATCTCCGGTCTCACCGACCGCCCCAGGTCTGTCTCATCCTCTCTCTCCTGGACTGCCTTTCTTAAGGCTCGTTTACCGACAGTCGTCTCATGTCTCCACCCCTCTCCCTCCTTGCTCAGTCTTTCTCAAAGAGTTCTCAGCAGCTTCCTTCCAAAATTTGTCCCTTCTCGCTTTTAAACCTTTCCAGGCTTCCCACTGCCTTTAGATTATCATCCGAAATGCCTTGTTTAATCGTCTGCTCCAGTGGCCAGGGTGGTGTCGCAACGCCGTCAATCCCTCCACATTTGCTGGGGACACTCACCTCACTTTTTGGTCCATCCTTCAAATCTAAGCTGAGGAGCCAGCCTTTCCTGACTCCCTTCTCCAACTACTCGGGTGGAGGTCCCTCATATGCGAGCCTACAGTATTCGGTGCTTCCCTCCGTCACTCTCGGCTCTGGCGCCTCACACAACGTACAAGAAGCGCGGAGTAAGCACGTGTACACCCATTGGACTCTAAAGTTCCTGGAGGGAGGCTTCGTGTCTGGTAGTATGTCTGCAGCATCCTTCTCACGGTGGGAAAGCAGATGCAAAGGCACTGAGGTGCCCAAGGGCCTGACGACCGCGAGACTCCCCAGGAACCGGGGCTGCGGACTCGCGGCTGAGCTCCGGGACGGCGCCAGTAGCCCAGTGATCATAGAGACGCACCGGCCTCCGAGAGTCCTAGAGAGGAAGCGGAAGGGGCTCTTTCCTCCCGCACCTGTCTGACAGCGTCCGTGGCCCACTTCCGGTCCGGTGAGGGCTTGGGCCGGGCTGGCGAGGCTGAGGGACCGCGGTGAGAGGCGGGTTGGGGGGGCGACTTGGGCGGTGGGGCAGAGGCGGACGGGGCGGCTCGGCCGGGCTTCGGGGCAGCTGCGGGCCGCGGTGGCGGTGGCGGTGGCGGCGGCGGGGCTGACGCAGGGGGCGGCGCGTCTCCCCGGAGCTGCCTCTCGCGGCTCGGAGGCCTGGCGGGGCGGGACGCGGGGGCTCAGGTGGGGGCGAGGTTGGTCTGGTCTGGCCCGGATTACCTCAGCGCCGCGGGTGGCCACGAACTCGGGTCCCGGAGCCAACCGCGGATCTCTCAGAAAATTGAAAGTAGTCATTTTAGAGCGAGACGTGGGATGCTTACGTAAAGAATGGCTTCTCTCTCTCTCTCTCTCTTTTAAAGATTTTATTTATTTATTATAAGAAACAGAGAGAGAGGCAGAGACACAGGCAGAGGGAGAAGCAGGCTCCATGCAGGGAGCCCGACGTGGGACTCGATCCTGGGTCTCCAGGATCACGCCCTGGACTGAAGGCGGCGCTAAACCGCGGAGCCACCTGGGCTGCCCTGGCTTCTCTTTAAGCCTTCTCTTCGCGAAGTGCCAGGGAAGAAAGATGAATGAGGAGGACCTTTCTCGCCCTCAGGGAATCTGGTAGTCGGAGACACATTGGTAAACATTTGCGCTGTGATGCGATAAATTCAACAGGGGAGTGAATAAATACAGTAGCTGAAAAGTCAGGAAAGAGAAAGCTCAATTGATGCAGTAGAGAAAACGAGTTGACTGAAAATATAAAATAGGTTTAAGAAGGATGTAGAAGAACACAAACACCTGAGAGAATATTAAGTAGAAGCTTTTAAAGTACCTCCTGCCAGTTGCTTTAACTCTGTGGTGTTAAGAGTGAACTTTCCCTCCTCTAAAAACCGGGCCTCTTCCCCACTTTGGACTCCTAGGTCTGTCTTCCCAGCTTGGGTACCCCCCCCCCCCCACTCCAACTTGAGCCCATCATGAAATTAAATAGTACTCATCCTCCAGTCTAGTATAAGCCTCTTCTTTTTCATGAGTACTCGAACCGACATTAACCTTTCTCTCATTTTGGCTTCCCCCGGGTGGCTTTTCTGTGCCCTATCCTTTGGGAGGTGAACCTTGGCCAGCCATCTAACCTCTGATATCTTCAGTTTCTTCATTTGAAAAGTAGGAGGAGGGACGCCTGGGTGGCTCAGCGGTTGAACATCTGCCTTTCACTCAGGGCATGATCCCAGAGTCTGGGGATCGAGTCCCACATCTGGCTTCCTGCATAGATCCTGCTTCTCCCTCTGCCTATGTCTCTGCCTCTTTGTCTCTCATGAATAAATACAGAAAATCTTAAAAAAAAAAAAAAAAAAAAAAAAAACAGAAAAGTAGGAGGAGTAATATTCCCTATACAGAATGGTTATTAAGTCTTAAGCGAGAGTGTGTTCACAGGTTTTCTAACTGGTAAAACCTATACAAGTTAAAAATCTTTAAAAATTAAAAAAATTTTTTTTTTGAGACAGCAAGAGAGTGTGCACAGGAAGGGAAGGGGCAGAGGGAGAGAGAATCCTGAGGCAGACTCCCTGCTGAGTGCGGAACAGGGTGCAGAGTTCAATCCCAGGACCCTGAGGTCATGACTTGAGGTGAAATCAAGAGTTGGTGCTTAACTGATGGAGCCACCCACCTCCCCCACAAGTTAAAAATCTTTTGATCAATTATAATGATTATTTGTTACTCTATTGTTTCCTCTAAGCTGAGCACACGGTCACATCCAAGCCACTGGCAAGTCTGTTGGTTTTATCTCCAAAATTTATCTTGACTCTGCATCTTTGCCACCATCCTGAGCCTCTCCTGCTTGGACCACTGTAAGTGCTGCTTCCCTTCTTGCCCCTGTGACCTATTCTCTTTGGACACATAACAGGCAAAATGACCTTTGTAAAACATAACTCCCCACTAAATAAGATTAAGCCATAATTTTAGTGTGTCCCAGTTCCTGGATAATCTGGTGCTGCCTGCCTCTGCCACCTATTGTGCAGCTGTGTCCCTCATTTAACTCTGTAAAAGCCATACTGTACTTTGGCTTGTTCTCAGATATACACAGTAATTTCTGGCCTCAATCCTTGTGTCTGGAAAAAAATCTTGAATGACTGACTCATTTTCATCCTTTCGGTCTCAGACTACATGTCATCTTTTTAGAAAATCCTTCTTCAAGTTCATCCTCCATTAACAGAGCACCCTGCATATTTCCTTTCTAGAATTTAACTCTATTTATAATTTTAATTAATTAATTATTTCTGTCTACTGCACTAGTATATGAGTTTCAAAGTGCAAGTGCCTTGTTTGTCTTGTTCTGTATTATATTTCTAGTTTTTGCAGGTCTGACATATGTGTACTTAAAGTGTATTACACTTTTGGAAGAGTAGGCCCAGGTGACTGATCTAATTATAATGTGTTTTATATTCTCTGATTTTAGTTTTATCTTCCTAATGAGATCCTGTGTGTTTGTGGGTATAAAGTAAACCCATAATTTTTCTGCACATACTAGGTGGTTAGCATATACTTACTAAAGTGAATCGACATGATTTGCAGAATATATGTTGAGTCTTTTGAAAGTAACTGTCATGTCCTCCAGCAGAATATCCATTGATGTAGACACAACTGTGATGGATTGACTTTCCCTTTGACTCATTTATGCTGTCTTTATTGTTTGGTCTTCTCAACAGACCCTCAGTCTTCTGGGAGGGGTGTGAAGATGCTTAAGGAGCGTCCAGGGATGGCAGAAGACCCTCAGCAGCAGATGGGTGTTCCTGTGGTAAAGCTGGAGAAAGAGTTGCCATGGGGCAGGGGAAGGGAGGACCCTAGTCCTGAAACTTTTCGACTGAGGTTTCGACAGTTCCGCTACCAGGAGGCGGCTGGTCCCCAGGAAGCCCTCAGGGAACTCCAGGAACTCTGTCGCCAGTGGCTGAGGCCTGAGCTGCACACCAAGGAGCAGATCTTGGAGCTGCTGGTGCTGGAGCAGTTCCTAACCATCCTGCCACGGGAGTTCTATGCCTGGATTCGGGAGCACGGCCTGGAGAGTGGCAAGGCTCTTGTGGCCATGGTGGAGGACTTCACAGAGAGAACATTGGAGGCCAAGGCGGTGGGTGAGAAGGGGGCATCTGGGTCTTGTTTCATTGGTGTGAGAAGGGGGGATTTAATGAATTGAAAGGTTTGAGGAAGCCATGGGAGTAGATGAGGTGTACAGTCTCCTTTCTCTGTTCCCAGACTCCTTGATGTACTTTCTGGAAGACAGTGGAGTTTTCAGCAAGAAAAGCCATTCTCAGGGAAGAAGCAGGGCCTGTAGAAGGGCCTTTAGCTTCCTTTTTGGTCATCAGGACAGAGGTCATATTTCCCTTGTGATCCTCAGTCCTAAAAAAGGCAATCATGACCAGTTTAAGGTCCCCCATAGACTCATTTTTCTTTGGGCAGAGATGCATTTTGGAATGCAGGGAATTAAAAAAGAAACATTGTGAACAGTGCTGTTTCCATATCTGGGGTGTCGGCTCAAATGGCTCATATTAGCGATTCTGTGGTGGTGTGACACCAGGCAACTGTATCTCAGATGCTTCTTTGGGACTTGACCACGTGTCTGTGACTCTTCGGTATAGTCATCTGATTGTTGGCTGGGAAAGAAGAAAGCAGGACTTAATGTTAACTGTTTTGCTTGCAAGTAACCATCTTTCTTCACTTTATCCTTCCTTTTCCTACTGCAGTCACTTCTGACTTCCTCCACAATCCTAGGATTTTTTTTTTTAATATATTTTAAAGATTTTATTTATTTATTCATGATAGACATATTTATTTATTTATTTAATTTTATTTATTTATTTATTTATTTATTTATTTATGAGAGAGAGAGAGAGAGAGAGAGAGAGAGAGAGGCGGGCAGAGACAAAGGCAGAGGGAGAAGCAGGCTCCATGCCGGGAGCCCGACGTGGGACTCGATCTGGGGACTCCAGGATCGCGCCCCAGGCCAAAGGCAGACGCTAAACCACTGAGCCACCCAGGGATCCCTGTTTTTTATTTATTTAATTTATTTTTTAACTCCCAATTTAGGAGCTTAAAAGTGGACCAAGAAAGACCTGTTATTGTGAGTGTGTCTCAGTGTGAGTTGTCCTGATTTTCCTTGCTATTTTTAGAGCAAGTTTTTCTCACTAGCTAATTCACTGCAGAATTGAGGCTTTGTATTTTTTACTGTCAGCATTTATAATTGGGGGATTTTTTTTCTAGTAGGAAGTGTTTTGGGCTAAAATTCTCAGCCACACAATATTTAGCCTGTCTGTGATACTTTCTTGGTAGAATTTGGTCAGTATTGAGGCCTTGGAAAAGGGCATGGGCGCATAATAGTTGCTCAGATCCTGATAAAGCGAGGTTAGCCTCTTTTTCACCTTCTCACTGATGTCCTGGGGAAGAGCCTAACCAGCTTTCTTCCTCTCCCTTGTGGCTGGAATGGTTCTTTTCTTGGTTCTTTCTCTCTCTCTTTTTAAAAATTTTTATTTATTTGACAGAGTACAAGCAGAGGGAGCAGCAGGCAGAGGGAGAGGCAGAAGCATACTCTACTGAGCAGGGAGTGTGGTGCGGGACTCCATCCCAGGACTCTAGAATCATGACCTGAGCTGTAGGCAGATACTTAACTGAGCTACCCAGGCACCCTTGGTTCTCTTGTTAGATTTTAATTCAGCTCCCTCACAGGGGCTCGTTCTAATAGGTGTTGGGGACTGTCCTTAGGTTCCATGCCACGTGCAGGGAGAGCAGCAGGAGACAGCACTTGGCAGAGGCCCTTGGGAACCAGGTGTTCACCTGGGGCCGGTGGAGGTCAAGCCTGAGTGGGGGATGACCCATGGGGAAGGAGTTCAAGGCCTAGACCAAGGCACCGAGGAGCAACTCAGTCAGGACCCTGGAGCTGGGACGCAAGCCTTCCAGGAGCAGGGTAAGATGTAAACCATAAAGAATTAAGGACACAGAAAACCGCTTTGTGACCCTGTTCTTTACAAGCCTTGCAATTGATAAATTAAGTGACCTGTGAGCTGCAATTACCAGTTTTCCTGGTTACTTCCTTGACTTCAGTCGGAAACAGATGAAGTGAGAAATTGTTTTCTATCTCTCTGATTTCTGCAGGGGATATCTAGGATTATGCTCTCTTACCATTCTCTTCTCATTTCCTTCACATCCCTTTCTAGAAACCTCCTGGAAATATGCAGTTGACATGTAGGAATATTTTTTAAGTAGGCAGACAAACCATATCCCTAAAAGTAATATATGAAATTATTGTTACTGAATTTCAGAAGGGGTTATTCCCAGTGTGACCAGGGAGCACAGCTGTATTTCAAGGGACAGGGCATATTGGATTGGGACCATCTTCCCATTTGAGAACAGGGTAGGCTGTACTCAAACCCCTAAATGTATTGAGTCTGCTTAAGGTTCCTAGTGTTCTATTTTTTTTTTTTTCCTAGTGTTCTATGTATCAGGCAGTGGACACCTTTGAACAAGCTAACTGCAAGACAGAGCTAATCTTTCTCATGGTCTTTTTCCCTTTGCTTAGCTCTGCCAGTTCTTCAGGCTGGTCCTGGCCTCCCTCCAGTGAACAGCAGAGACCAAGAGATGGCAGCTGGGTTCCTTACAGCTGGACCCCAGGTGAGCTTGTATCTCTGACCTTCTGGGTATGTTACTTTGAAAGAGGAATGAGGTTCAGTTTCCTCAAAGTATCTCTGCACAACAAAGCACCATCCACAAGTTGAATTATTCTACTTTTCTTGTTCTGATGGATATGACAGCTTTGTTTTCTCTACTTTATCATCCTCAGTTGTTAACTTGAGTCTTATTTATGCTTTAGGGTCCAGGCATAAGGCTCAATTCACTTGTTTTTATTACTCTGTGACTTTTTTTTGGATTGACTCAGGATTACTCTTTTAATTGTGAGGAGAAAGACATTGATAGAAACCCCATAGGCTCGATCTAGGCTGTCACGGTTGCTCAGTAACCCTTTGTGGGTAGCCTTTATGGATACTTCTGCTGCTACTCTTCCTCTGAACCCTCTCCTCCCTTGTCAGCAAGAATGTAGCTGTCTTAGGGTTGGGGATTCCCTGGAGCACTAAGCAGAGTGGTTCCTCTGGCCCCTACCCTGGCTATACGAGGAGTTTTGGCCATGTTTGCACTTGCCTGCTGTAGATAGAAGTAATGAGCACAGTGTGGCACTCTTGCCATGTCCGCTGGGTGCTGAGCATTACCAGGGACCTGGGGGATTTCTACTGTGGCACCTTTCTGAAGAGGACAGTGAGTTTTATAGTGAAGAGTTCCTATAGAAGGAAAGCTGTCATTTGGCAGAAAAAAACCTGAATCAAGTGTGGTCTAGCTAAAACAGTGTTTGGGCAAGGTTTATGCTTATGTCATTTCTTATTCCTGTTTTCCTAGGATGAAGACAAAAGATGATAGCCTGTTTTAATTTTGCCAGACCCTCCCCTTCTGCTATAATAGTTCTTTAAGGTGTCACGAATGACACTGAATTTATTTTAACACAGCATTGTTCTTAAGACAAAGCCTCCCCAAATATTTACTTAGCTCTGAGGGAAAATCAGGGTTTTTTTTAAAATTTTTTTTATTGGAGTTCGATTTGAAAAATCAGTTTTAAAAAAAAGAAAAGAAAAATCATTTTAGAAGAGGGGATAAATAGCACCTCTGAAGCTTGATCAAACTTGAGGATTGAATGGAGGCAATTGAAAAATGGGAATTGGGTGCTGTGGTTGTTAGGGTACAAGCTCAGTGACTGCAGCAGAGACTCAGAAATACAGTGGCTCAGATGAGTCCATTACTTCCCTGACATTAACTGTCAAGAGGTAGACCCTTCTGCTCCCAAGACCAGTAGCAACTTGGTTTCTTCCATCTTCTTGCTCTCTTCTTTCCTAGTGTTTTCCTGATTTCTCTCCTTCTTTTAGACTCTTAACTCTGGGATTATTTCTCTATCTATAGCAATCTCTTGTTGTTTCAGGGGTTAGGGTCATTTAAAGATATGGCCCTAGCCTTCCCCGAGGAGGAGTGGAGGCATGTGACCCCAGCCCAGATAGATTGCTTTGGGGAATACGTAGAACCCCAGGACTGTGGAGTCTCAGCTCCAGGTAAGACTGTTTCCATTCCAAAGGTAAGAAACAGGAGTTTTGAAATCTCCAGGTCAGGGTTTTTGCCTTTGCCCCAGATTTCAGAACCTGGTGCTACTGACACAAGAAGATGAGTAAACAGGTCCAAAGAGAGAGTGTGGACCCAGGTTTAAGAGGCTGGCCGTGTGCTTTCTTGCCAGGAAAGGAGTGAACAAGGGGGCAAGAAAACACAAGGTAGTTGTTCTGATTGTGATGAGACAGGTCAGTCATTAGGATTCCTGGAGCACCTACTCTGTGACTGAGGAGTACCCAGTTCAACATATGTTACAAAGAGCTGTAAAATTTCTATAATGGTAGAGGGTGTGGAAACCCTTGGACATAACTGTGCAGTGTGGGAGTTCATGCAGTGTGCCCCAAATGGTGGTACTGGCATTTCAGCACCTTGATCCCCCTCAGGGACAAAATTCTGCCAGTGATGCTGCTGTGTGCTTCAAGGATTCTGCCCTCCTATTTCCAGAGGAAATATGCCCCTGGCCATTCTGACTGTTCTAGAGACTCTGGCCATATGCTTGTCCTCCTCTCATTGTTGCTAACAACTCAACCCGGTGTTTATGCTGAGTCTGGGTGGGCCATGGTCTGTTTCCCATGCAACTGTTTACTGGTCATCTCAACCTTCAGATTATCCCGGGATTTATTCTTATGTACCTGTGACTCCTGTATTGACAGCTATGTAGGATTGGGCCTGGGAAACCAGAATTTCATAATATGTAATACCTGGCACATATTTATATCTCCTTAGGGCCCAGGTAAGGTTCGTGCATTGTGTGTAGTTTCAGTTTTACTATGTAAATACCTCAAAACTGGAAACTACCCAAATAAATATCAGCCAGGTTAGTAAATAGATTATAATATGGTCTTACAGTATAATACATACACCAATGAAAAAGAACATAGTTTAACTATAGGTATGTTCCACATGTGGGTGAATCTAAAAGCATAATAACAGAAGTAGCCAGAAACAATGTGTGAATCCAGTGCATAAAGACAAGACCAGGCAAAAGCACTTCATGATGATACAAGTTTGGATAGCATGTTTGCCTGGGGGGCAGGATATAGTCACCGGAGGGCATGGGAGAGGGCTTTCTGGATGCTGGTAATGTTTATTGAGCTGGATGCTATTTACATGGTTGTGTTCATTATGAAAATTCTTTGAACGTTAAAGTTAAGCTTTGTGCACTTTTACTTTCCTGGGAAGTTTACAAAAGAATCCATTAGAGGTGAGGGCTATGTCCTTCAAATTTGTTTGGATCAGGAGGCATGAGATGTTTTTCTTTTTGTGTTTTAACAGCCTCACCTGAAAGAACCCTTTCTGACCCTAAGTGCTACTTGTCTTCTCTCTCTACTTTAAAGTTTTATTTTAAAGTGATCTCTATATCCAAAGTGGGGCTCAAACTCACAACCCTGAAATCAAGAGTTGCATGCTCTACTGACTAAAGCAGCCAGGTGCCCCCGTTGCTCTCTTTTCTTCTGTCTTGGCTACTTTGCTCCCTAGAGCCTTCCCTTTTTTTTTTTTTTTTTTTTTACTTCCCCTTCTTTCACCTCCCCTTCCTCCTATTCTTTTGTTTCAATTAGCAATAATCACGCCTCGGATAAACTTCATTGGCTATGATACTGCCACTGCGCAAAGCTCTTCCTATTCTTTTGTAACAATTGTTCTGTTAATTTAGAGAGAGTGAAAGAGGGATCAGAGGAAGGGCTGAGGCAGTTTAGTAGCATTCATGGGTATTTCAATCTGGTAGAAGTCAGTGCTAGATTGGGTTTCTTCATTCATTCAGTAGTCAGTAAGCCTGTGCCAGGCTCCCAGGAGACCCAGATTAATAAAACTTGGTTAGGTAGGAGCTGCAGAGTGAGCAGGGACCACATGCTGAGCAGGATTGTGGAGGATATGGAGAGTTCCAAGTAGTTCATCATTGTTGGAGTAGGCCTATAATCTCTAGGGAAGGCAAAACGCCTTTATGAATGTAAAGTAGCATTTTCAACAGGGTTGTGTATAAATAAGTGCAGGATAAACAAAGTGCTAATTCAGTATACATGTATTGAAGACACTGAGGTAAGAGAATAAGCAGGGCATATTTCTTCAAGGTAAGCATTGAGTTAGATTTAGAGGGAAATAACAGTTCAAGTTAGCCTATTCTGTAAAAAGGCGTGGAGATTGTTTTAGCTTGGGCTGCTACAGTAGAATATTCTGGACTGGGTAGCTTAAATAACAGACACTTATTTCTCAGAGTTTTAGAGGCTAGGAAGTTCATATCAAGGTTCCTGCAGATACAGTGTCTGGAGATAGCCATCTTCTGGCTTGCAGCCAGGTGCCACCTCATTGTGTCTTCACATGGCAGACAATTGAGGGATCCATCTTGTGTCTCTGCCTCTTTACAAGGGTTATAATCCCATCATGAGGTATCATGCTCACATGACCTCCGTGCAAAGTGCTGTGGTTTCTCTTCGTTTTGTTATAAGGACACTAATTCCATTGGGGGGTGCTTCACCCTCTTGACTGTACCTTATTACTTCTCGATCACCCTGTCTTGTGATAGCATCACATTGGGGCATAGGACTTCAGCTTATGAAGTTGGGGGGTGGGGGACATAAATAGTCACAGAGATGGAAGGAAGTAGAGCAAAGTCTGGTTTTAGAGTCAATGAAAGGAAACTATATTGAGGTTTTTGGTCAAAGGGAAAGAGAAGGAATTGTTAGAGGACGCCCTTAGGAGCAAAGTTCTAACAAATAAATTTATTTTCATAGCTTCTGTAGAATTAGCTTGTATCTCCTTTGTCCTGTAGGCATTGGGAGCAAGGAAAAGGAGGCTAAAACCCAGCAGGTAGACCTCAAGGGGGCACTTGCTCGGGTGACGTCAGAGAGGTTTGGGGAAGCCACGCTTCAGAGTCCTGAACTTGGAAGAACCTGTGAGCAGGAGCCCAGTAGCTCTGTGGGAAACATACCAGGGCCACCGCCTCCTCAGCATGGTGTCGTACCCCTGCCTGATGACCTCAAGACCCACAGCTCCTTCTGGAAGCCTTTTCAGTGCCCTGAGTGTGGAAAAGGTTTCAGTCGGAGTTCAAATCTTGTCAGACACCAGCGAACCCACGAAGAAGAGAAATCCTATGGGTGTGTCGAGTGTGGAAAGGGATTCACCTTGAGAGAGTACCTCATGAAGCACCAGAGAACACACCTAGGAAAGAGACCCTATGTGTGCAGTGAGTGCTGGAAAACCTTCAGTCAGAGGCACCATCTTGAGGTCCACCAGAGGAGTCACACGGGGGAGAAGCCCTACAAGTGTGGTGACTGCTGGAAAAGCTTCAGCCGGAGGCAGCATCTGCAGGTGCATCGGAGAACTCACACGGGGGAAAAGCCCTACACCTGTGAGTGCGGCAAGAGCTTCAGCAGGAATGCAAACCTGGCAGTGCACCGGCGAGCCCACACAGGCGAGAAGCCATATGGGTGCCAGGTGTGTGGGAAGCGGTTCAGTAAAGGGGAGCGACTGGTCAGACACCAGAGGATCCATACTGGCGAGAAGCCCTACCACTGTCCTGCCTGTGGGAGGAGCTTCAACCAGAGGTCCATCCTCAATCGGCACCAGAAAACCCAGCATCGCCAAGAGACCTTGGCACAGTAAAGATGCCCTGCTGAAATGCCATCCTTTTTTGTGAATGGAAGGTGCAGGACCTGTCAGGACCATCAGCTGGAGGGAGACTTATTGGGAGGATGCATTGGTCTTTAGTCACTGAAGGGCTTTGAGGTGGGCATTGAAGAGTGATGGGGTGCAGAAAGGCATTTTGACCCATTTTCTTTCCATTTGTTGTCAAACAGAGGCAGGGCAAGGCCTGATACATTTTGAGTTTCCAGAGCGCAGTTCCTCATGTCTCTTATCCAAGTGGTGCGAATAGTTTTTCCTGCCATCTTTTGGGGAAATGATATCCTGAATTTCAGAACATCCTTTGGTGGGATGTTCATATCTGCCTCGCGAGCAAGTCTGATAGTAAAGGCAAAATTTTGTCCCACGGTGGCAACGTAAACCTCATTTTTATGAGGGCTGTATCTACCTGCAAGATCATTAGTTCAGATTCTACCTTCCTTTTCCATTTAACAAATATTTATTGAACAATTACTTTGTGCCTGATACTGGGAACATGGTGAATGAGACATAAGAGACCTGGGTCTCCTGGAGCTTGTGATTTATAGCAGTGGAAACACACAGAACCATTAATAACCCCAGGCATTCTAAGTTATGTTTGTGGTAAGAGCTGTGTGAGAGGATAGTCTTCTGGTGGTCACTCGTTTTGCTCTGCTGCTCAGGTGCTGGATCTTTCCCTCCCCAGTTGGGATCTCTCAGTCAGCTTTGTTTATTTTACTTTCTTTGTAACCTTTTTCTGTCTCTAACATTGTACCCTTATCTGTAAAGTTTCCCCATTATTCCTTGTACTGTAACAGCTATTTACCCATCCATTAGGAAATTAATATTTTGCTATTGATCACTGAATAAACATGAAAGTATTTTTAAAAACACTCAGTTCTGTATAAAGATCTAATTAAATGAATCTGAAAGATGAACTAGTATTAATTAATACCTGATATTTGATGACACTTTACAGCATATTTAGATGCTTTTATTCTCTATTCTTACTTTATTCATTCCACACATATTTATTGAGGCCGCACAGGAACTTGGCTAGTTGCTTGCCATATATCAGTGAATAAAATAGGGGGAAAAGATCCCTGACCTTGTAGAACTTATATTTTAGTGAATATATTGGATCTTTAGAACCACGTAGAGTGGAACCTGTGGATACTCCCATAAACACTCTGGCCCTGGGACTTGAGCCTTTGTCCTTGGTCCTGTGTCAGTTTCTTGCCTTGAAATGCATTTTACCACCTACTTCTTGTTACTGAATAGTCTCTGTTGATACATCTGGATCCGTGTCTGAGAGGCTTTTGGTCTCCAACTGGGAATGATGAGTTTTGCATGAGTGCTAATTCAGGAAAGATAAAGATGTGTGCAGGCATTTAAAAATACGTAATACTGAGAAGATACAGTATTTGTAACCTGTTTACCCTTTATTTTACCATCACTAAAGGGTTTCCTTTCTGTTTAAAATTCTGGAATAGTTTGCTTAAAATTCTGTGGAATGAGCATGGACCACACTGCAGAGTCGTTGTAGTGCTGTGCCTTTGAATGCTGGCTGCTGAGTGAGTTACTCTATCTTTGGTTGACAGTACTATAATTCTAAGATGTGATTTGACTTGTGGTGCATTTTTATTTATTTTTCTTAAAGGTTTTTAAAATTTATTTGAGAGATTGAGAGCATGAGTGGGGGGAAGAGGGCAGAGGGAGAGGGAGAAGCAGACTTCCTGCTAAGCGAGGGAAGCCCAATGCTGGCTGATCCCAGAACCCCGGGATAATGACCTGAGCTGAAGGCAGATGTCTGACTGAGCCATTCAGGTGCCCCTTATGGTGCCTTTTAATATTAGATTCTTTTACTGTTTTTTTTTTCTCTACATTTTTCATTGTACATAAGATAAATAATGATTTCAACATTATTTATCAAATAACAATATTTATCAAATAATAATTGCAACAGAGAGTTGCATTACTCAGTCTACTTTGAAACATATTGTTTTATTCCATGTTTCTTAGATGGCCTTGGTAGATAGCCATGATATTTAATTTTGAATTAGCAGATGATTTCCTGGTCTCTTAGCTGTCCCCACGAGCCTGCAGTAGCCAGGGCCTAAGTGTATCTGGGATGTCATCCACTATCTGAAACACTAGGTGGCTGCTGCTTAGCAATGTTGAGATCCAGATGCAAAATCAGCTTTTTTTTTCCCCCCCACTTCCCAGACAACCTTGGCCAAGCTCACAGCCACCTTGCAGCCAAACCCAGGGGGTAGGCTTTTCCTAAGTCTCTGGCTTCTGGTCTGTAGGACCCAGGACTGATGTGGCCTGAGTTTGGCCTTCTCTAGGAGGTTCATTTCCAAAACTAGGCAAGGAGTGTTGGGTATAGGCTGGGAGTTGCTTATCAATGGTCTTTCTGTTTACCTGAATTAAATTGTGGATTCTCTTTGATCATATCCTTAGCCAAATAGGACTGTGGGGTTTTAGCCAATTGAAATCTCTTCAGAGAAGCTTTTGTAGGAGCTGGGGCTTGCTAGCTTTTTCTCTTGGATTCCCCTATCTGCTTTGATACCAAAGTTTATGGATAATGCCTCAAAAAAGCCTCAAAAGAAATTTTTTTCTCATAGAATTTTAGTAACATTTTTTTTCTATTTAGGTTTTTTATATAATAGAAAATTTCAAACATATATAATGACTCCCTATGTATTCATTGCTTGGCCTTACCCATCATAAACTCATAGCTAATCTTGTTTTATTTCTACCCTCTCTTCCCTGTCTTCCACCCCTACCGAAGTATTTTGAAGCAATTTCCAAATATAACCTATAAATATTTGTGTGTACCTCTGAAAGGTAAGAACTCTTTGAAAAAGAAAACTCACATTATTATCATACCAATAAAAACGAACAGTTCCTTAATTTGTAATTAATGTTTTCTTAACCATGTGCTTTTTAAAAGCTTTTTTAAAAAAATTTATTTATTTGAGACAGAGAGCATAAGCTGAGGGGAGAAGCACAGGGAGAGGGAAAAGCAGGTGCTCAATCCAAGGATCCCAGGATTATGACCTGAACTGAAGACAGACAACCGACTGAGCCACCCAGGTGCCCCTTTAAAAGCTTATTTGAGTTATGGTCCAAATAAGATCCATAAATTGCAAATTGGTTGCTTTGTTTTCTAAGTCTTATAGTCTATAGTTCCTATTCTTTTTTCTCTTGAAATTCATTGAAACAACTAGATTCTGTAGAATTTCTTATCTTTGAATTTCATATTATTTTCCCCTCCTTTTCCCTTTGATTCCATTTGTTTCCCTTTGATCAGTGAAACCATATGATAATTGTCCTTCTCTGATTGACTTATTTAACTCAGCATAATGCCCTCCAGTTCCATCCACGTTGTTGGTGTAAATGTAAGATTTCATCCGAAGCCCCCTTTTTTTTTTTTTAAATTTATTTTTTATTGGTGTTCAATTTACTAACATACAGAATAACACCCAGTGCCCGTCACCCATTCACTCCCACCCCCCGCCCTCCTCCCCTTCTACCACCCCTAGTTCGTTTCCCAGAGTTAGCAGTCTTTACGTTCTGTCTCCCTTTCTGATATTTCCCACACATTTCTTCTCCCTTCCCTTATATTCCCTTTCACTATTATTTATATTCCCCAAATGAAGCCCCTTTTTCAGCAGCTAGAAGGCTCATCAGGGAGGCTGAGGAAGAAACAATGACATCGCATTGCCCCTAGTGGCCTTCCTGATAATGGCAGTCATCTCTAGCTATTGTGCCACCCAATTGCATGCAGTCCCATTGAATTCACTTAGAAATTTGACAAGCCAAACAAATTCACTGGGGCTTCATACAGTTTTGCGTTCCTGTCTTACTTTTTTCTACCTTTATTATGTCAGTTTCTGAAGACCAAACTTCTAGAGAGATGTATCGTGTCCAACCTGTCCCCATTATTGACATGTTTCAGTAAAAAAAGCAAAAAGTTTGTTACGATAGGGCAAGCAATGTTCTTCCTTGTGTTTGTCACTGGGAATTTAAGCTGCTAGGAGAGTGAGGCTGGAAAGGATTGGGTAACATAAGAGTTGTGTCTTGACAAACAGAGGGACTTGGGAGAAGCAATTTTAGTTTTCTGAAAGTGCCAATAAGCTCCAGTATAAAGGCTGCCGTCGTTGTCACATGCTCTAGTCATAGCTCCATCATCTGAGTGGCCAGAGAGCAGAGAATGGCAGCAAGCAAGCCTTGGAGCTCACCTCATATGTTTTTCCTTCCTTAGTAAAAACTCCAGTCTCTGGAGAAGGTAGTAGATTAACCTATAGATAGTTTGGGAAAAAGAGGTAATACAAGTCCATTTATGCCTTCTTGACACCCACCTCTGGAGCTATTTGTGCTTACTCGATTTTTTAAAAAGATTTTATTTATTTGAGAGAGGGAGATAGCAAGAGAGAGCATGAGCAGGGGCGGGGGAAAAAGAGAAGCAGACTACTTGCTGTGCAGGGAGCCTGAGATCATGCCCTGAGCTGAAGGCAGATGCTTAACTGACTGAGCCACCAGGTGCCACCTGCGTTTTCTTTCTGTGAAACAGTTGAGAAAAACTAGATCTATATCATCTAGAAATGTCACTGACTCCTGCTCAGCATGTTGTATGAACAGAAGTAGAATGATGTTAAGTAGTTGATCATTTAGAGCCAGTATCCTCATGAGGCCCAGCCTTTATTTTGAAGTGTTCCTGCTACCTGGACTGAGGCGCTAATGGAAGGACTGGTAAATAAGTGATGGGAAAAACCCCAGCAATTAAAACTGTGGGATTCCCGCATAAATAGACCAGTGAGTTAGCACAGAAGGTTGAGAAATAGCCCTGGCTTTCTATAGTGATCTAGTATGTAGTAAAGATGGAATCTCAAATCACTGGGCAGAGATCAATCTTTTTTTTTAAATTGATTGGGATAGTTGGACAGCTATTTGGAGAAAAATAAAAATAGATCCATTTCTCACATCGTATTTAAGAATAAACTCCAGGGCAGCCCGGGTGGCTTAGTAGTTTAGCGCCGCCTTCAGCCCGGAGCATGATCCTGGAGACCCCGGGATCGAGTCCCACGTCAGGCTCCCTGCATGGATCCTGCTTCTCCCTCTGCCTGTGTCTCTGCCTCTCTCTCTCTCTCTCTCTCTCATGAATAAATAAATAAAATCTTAAAAAAAAAAAAGAACAAACTCCAAATGAATCAATCAGGAATCTGTGAAAAATGAAACTACCCAAGTACTGGAAGACAATGTGGATGTGAATTCCTCTAAAATTCATGTTCAGGGAAAGAACTAGGACTCAAAATCCAGATGCAATAAAAGAAATGATTATTTTTTTTAAAAGATTTTATTTATTTATTCATGAGAGAGAGAGAGGCAGAGACACAGGCAGAGGGAGAGGCAGGCTCCATGCAGGGACCCTGACGTGGGACTTGATTCCGGGACTCCAGGATCACGCCCTGGGCTGAAGGCAGCGCTAAACCACTGAGCCACCTGGGCTGCCCGATTTGATTCATTTCTACATAAAAATTTTAAGAACTTCTGTATGGCAAAAACAATAAGCAAAGATAAATGTCAGTTTGGAAGAAAGTAATTGTAACATAAATAACACAAAATTCTAATATTTCTAATATATGAAGAACTTTAAAAAAAAGAGCAAAAAAAAAAAAAAAAACCCCAAAAAACCAAGCAATCCCATTGAAAAATGGACAAACTGGAATTCACACACACACACACACACACACAACAAAAGTGGCTATTAACCATATTTGAAGATGTTGACCTTCACTCAAAATATTCCAATTAAAACTACATGAGAGATTTCCATTCGATTGGCCAAAATTCCAAAACTTGACAGTACATGCTGTTGATGAGTTTGTGAGGAAACAGAATTTTTATGTGTTGTTAATGGCATGCAAAATAGTACAACGTCATATGGAGAATTTAGCAATATCTAACAAAATTATGGGTGAATTTAAAGAGACCTCTAACAATATGAAAATACATATGTACAACATTCATTATTCATTACAGCATTCTTTTATTTTTATTTTTTAAAGGTTTTATTTATTCATGAGAGACATAGGGGCAGAGACAGAGGGAGAAGCAGGCACCATTTAGGGAGCCTGACATGGGATTCAATCCTGGGACTCCAGGATCACGTCCTGGAGCGAAGGCAGATGCTAAACCGCTGAGCCACTCAGGGATCCCTCGTTACAGCATTCTTACCACAAAAATATTGGAAGCTGCATAAATATCCAGGATAGGTGATTGAAAAACTATGGCACATCCATGCGATGTAGTGTGCAGCTTCAAACCATTATTGGGTCAGTTTTCACAATTGGAATATGGATCTAGATGAGATAAAATTATCGTATTGATGTTAAATATACTAGTGTTGATAAATGTTACGTAAGAGAATATCTCTGTTCTTAGGAAATAGAAGTATTTAAGGATAAAGGACCATTGTGTGTGTGTGTGTGTGTGTGTGTGTGTACACACATATATACACAAATACACAGAGGTGAAATGGAGGCAGGTCAGAGGAGGAGGGAAGAGAAGAAACAAGGTAAAAATGTTAATGATAAGTGAATCTGGGCAAAGGATATATGGGTAATTTGCACTATTGTTTTTGCAACTTTTCTGTAAGCTTGAAGTTATTTCATTATAAAAATTTAAAATAAAAACAACAACAGCAGGATTTACTAGTTATGAATGTGGAAGGAAAAGGGCAGCAAGTCTTTGTCCAATGATAATGGCCCTGAGGTGGGGGCAGGAGGGTGATGCAGCATTTAGCTAATGAGATGCACTGAATTAGTCATACCTCATTTTGCACAATAGCTGCAGATTCATTCCCATGCTCTTTTTCACTGTGCACACTGTTGTCCAAGGCTTCTTCATGCAGTGACTGAAGGAAGATCTTTGGTGTTGCAGTTTCCATAATGGAAATTCAAATTTTCAGTGATTTCATCCCTGGGCTTGGTTTTGTATAGGTGTACTAACAGGATACTTTCCACTCAGCCTTTACACTGGTCATTTGCTTAAGGTTTTGTGGCCTCTACGAATGGTTTCAGCTACATTTTACCTCTGCCTCAAATTGAACCATTTCTCCCAAACCTGGTTTTAGCCCATTGCTATTTCACGATTTGTAATTCATTTGTGCTCTACAACAGGGCAAAACTGATGGTCAAATAAATGAAATCTGGTTTGAGCAGCAATGAGTTAAAAGGGAAAAGTGAGTCTAATTTTAGAATTGTGGAAGATGAGGGGCACCTGAGTGGCTTCCTTGTTTGAGTGTCTGCCTTCAGCGTGGGTCATGATCCCAGGACTCTAGGATCAAGACCTCCCTCTGCCTCTCCCTGCCTATTGTGCACTCTCTCTCTCACTCTCACACTCTCTCAAGTAAATAAATAATTAGAATGGATAAAGAAGATGTGGTTTATGTATACGATGGAATATTACTCAGCCATTAGAAATGACAAGTACCCACCATTTGCTTCAACGTGGATGGAACTGGAGGGTGTTATGCTGAGTGAAGTAAGTCAATAGGAGAAGGACAAACAGTGTATGTTCTCATTCATTTGGGGAATATAAATAATAGTGAAAGGGAATATAAGGGAAGGGAGAAGAAATGTGCGGGAAATATCAGAAAGGGAGACAGAACATAAAGACTCCTAACTCTGGGAAACGAACTAGGGGTGGTGGAAGGGGAGGAGGGCGGGGGGTGGGGGTGAATGAGTGATGGGCACTGAGGGGGGCACTTGACGGGATGAGCTCTGAGTGTTATTCTGTATGTTGGTAAATTGAACACCAATAAAAAATAAATTTATTAAAAAAAATAAATAATTAGAATCTTAAAAAAAAAACCTGACTCATTAGAATTGTTGAATATGAAATGACAGAAGGGTTGTTAGATGTTGGGGACCGGTCTTAAGAAAGTCTATTTCTTGGTGTATTTTGTTTTGTTTTTTTAGATTTAGCTGATAGGTGGGACTTAGGCACCCAGAAGGCATGTGGTTGACACTCCTAGTGTGTGCTAGAGTTTATGTACCACTCAGTGACCATGAATGTGCATTGGGAAGCTCTCCTAACATGAGGCCCTAACAAACCTCAAAGAACCTCACTCCAGCCCACAGCCAGTGATATTAGAACATCAGGAGCTGTTAAACCTAAGACCCATAATATTCCAGTGTCCTCACTGTTCACTAACTTCCCTGCCCTCCCCCACTCTAATTTTAGTATATGTGCTGCCAAGGGAGTACCCCTCCCCCACTCCAAATGTGACCCAAATATCTCTCTAGTAAATCCCACCTGGGCTCTGATCATACCTCTACGTTGAAGTACTTTCTACTTTAGCAAGCTCAGGGAACAGTAGGATTGATAACTAGATTGTGTAGGATTGGACTGTAGAAGATCATTTGCTAATAGAATCATGACATCTGGCTCAAAAGATTCAATGTAGCAGATCAAAAAGCAAGTGATCCAGCTCCATTGTCTTAAGACCTTTCCCCTGCTTTCCATGATCCTGCAGAGGAAATTGCTGCCTCTGGGTGGTAGTCAACACTCAGTAAAGTCAGCTTTATCAGGTTGCTGAGCTGTATTCATACCTTTGCTGGTGGTGGAGTTGGCAAGTCCTTGTCATACTAATGCTCAAGGTGAAAACTATCCTTAGGAAATTTCAGATTGAGGTTTTGTCCTTCATGCTGTTAAATTAATTAAATTAATTAAATTAAATTAATTAAATTAATTAAAAGGCCATTAGGCATTTTTTTAAAATTGGAATTCAATTTGCTAACACATAGCATAACACCCAGGGCTCTTCCCATCAAGTGCCCCCCTCAGTGCCCGTCACCTAGTCACCCCAACCCCTTCCCCCGCCCCCTTTCCACTACCTCTTGTTCGTTTCCCAGAGTTAGGTGTCTCTCATGTTCTGTTACCCTCACTGATATTTTCACTCATTTTCTCTCCTTTCCCCTTTATTCCCTTTCACTATTTTTTATATTCCCCAAATGAATAAGACCATATAATGTTTGTCTTTCTCCGATTGACTTACTTTACTCAGCATAATACCCTCCAGTTCCATCCACGTCGAAGCAAATGGTGGATATTTGTTGTTTCTAATGGCTGAGTAATATTCCATTGTATACATAGACCACATATTCTTTTTTTCTTACAAGTTTATTTTTTATTGGTGTTCAATTTGCCAACATATAGAATAACACCCAGTGCTCATCCCGTCAAGTGCCCACCTCAGTGCCCGTCACCCAGTCACCCCCACACCCCGCCCACCTCCCCTTCCATCACCCCTAGTTCATTTCCCAGAGTTAGGAGTTTTTCATGTTCTGTCTCCCTCTCTGATATTTCCCACTCATTTTTTTCTCCTTTCTCCTTTATTCCCTTTCACTATTTTTTATATTCCCCAAATGAATGAGACCATATAATGTTTGTCCTTCTCTGATTGACTTATTTCACTCAGCATAACACCCTCCAGTTCCATCCACGTCAAAGCAAATGGTGGGTATTTGTCGTTTCTAATGGCTGAGTAATATTCTATTGTATACATAAACCACATCTTCTTTATCCATTCATCTTTCGATGGACACCGAGGCTCCTTCCACAGTTTGGCTATTGTGGACATTGCTGCTAGAAACATCGGGGTGCAGGTGTCCTGCCGTTTCACTGCATCTGTATCTTTGGGGTAAATCCCCAGCAGGGCAATTGCTGGGTCATAGGGCAGGTCTATTTTTAACTCTTTGAGGAACCTCCACACAGTTTTCCAGAGTGGCTGCACCAGCTTACATTCCCACCAACAGTACAGAGGGTTCCCCTTTCTCCACATCCTCTCCAACATTTGTGGTTTCCTGCCTTGTTAATTTTCCCCATTCTCACTGGTGTGAGGTGGTATCTCAATGTGGTTTTGATTTATATTTCCCTGATGGCCAGGGATGCAGAGCATTTTCTCATATGCTTGTTGGCCATGTCTATGTTTTCCTCTGTGAAATTTCTGTTCATGTCTTTTGCCCATTTCATGATTGGATTGTTTGTTTCTTTGCTGTTGAGTTTAATAAGTTCTTTTTTTTTAAAGATTTTATTTATTTTTTAACGAGAGACAGAGAGACAGACAGAGATAGAGAGAAGCAGAGACACAGGCACAGGGAGAAGCAGGCTCCATGCAGGGAGCCCGATGTGGGACTTGATCCTGGGACTCTAGGATCATGCCCTGGCTGAAGGCAGCGCTAAACTGCTGAGCTACCTGGGCTGCACTAATAAGTTCTTTATAGATCTTGGATACTAGCCCTTTATCTGATAGGTCATTTGCAAATATCTTCTCCCATTCTGTAGGTTGTCTTTTAGTTTTGTTGACTGTTTCTTTTGCTGTGCAGCAGCTTTTTATTTTTTTTAATTAATTAATTAATTAATTAATTAATTTATTTTGCAGCAGCTTTTTATCTTGATTAAGTCCCAGTAGTTCATTTTTGCTTTTGCTTTTGTTTTCCTTGCCTTTATGGATGTATCTTGCAAGAAGTTGCTGTGGCCAAGTTCAAAAAGGGTGTTGCCTGTGTTCTCCTCTAGGATTCTGATGGATTCTTGTCTCACATTTAGATCTTTCATCCATTTTGAGTTTATCTTTGTGTATGGTGTAAGAGAATGGTCTAGTTTCATTCTTCTGCATGTGGATGTCCAATTTTCCCAACACCATTTATTAAAGAGACTTTTTTCCAGTGGATAGTTTTTCCTGCTTTGTCGATTATTAGTTGACCATAGAGTTGAGGGTCCACTTCTGGATTCTCTATTCTGTTCCATTGATCTATGTGTCTGTTTTTGTGCCCGTACCACACCGTCTTGATGACCACATCTTTGTAGTACAACCTGAAATCTGGCATTGTGATGCCCCCAGCTATGGTTTTCTTTTTTAATATTTCCCTGGCTATTCGGGGTCTTTTCTGATTCCACACAAATCTTAAGATAATTTGTTCCAACTCTCTGAAGAAAGTCCATGGTATTTTGATAAGGATTGCATTAAATGTGTAAATTTCCCTGGGTAACATTGACATTTTCACAATATTAATTCTTCCAATCCATGAGCATGGAATATTTTTCCATCTCTTTGTGTCTCCCTCAATTTCTTTCAGAAGTGTTCTGTAGTTTTTAGGGTATAGATTCTTTGCCATTAGGGATTTTTAATGCCTTGACAGCCCATATAAGCAATACAAAACCTAAACCTGTCAATGCCTCAAGGTAAGAAATTGAAACATAAGGATGAACAATCACAGATAGCCAACTAGGCTTTCCCCTATAAAGCAACCTTAAGTTATAGCTAAATAGTGTCTTTGCTTTGCTTCTTATCTTTCTAAATGTTTTGCTATTACCTCCTGTGCTCCTAGCCACTTCTGGTTTGGTACTGTCTAATAGGAATAGATTTTTGCTCAAACTCATAACATTTTTAAAATTTTTATTTAATTTCAATAATTAACATATGATATATATTTATATATATTTTTAATTGAAGTTCAATTTGCCAACATACAGTATAACACCCAGTGCTCATCCCTTCAAGTGCCCTCCTCAGTGCTCATCACCCAGTCACCCCATCCCCCCACCTGCCTCCCCTTCCACTACCCCTTGTTCATTTCCAGGAGTCTGTCATGTTTTTTAACCCGCTCTAATTTATTCCACTCATTTTCCTTCCTTTCCCCTATAGTTCCTTTCACTATTTCTTATATTACATATGATGTGTTTTGGTTTCAAAAGTAGAAGTCAGTGAGTCATCAGTCTTACATAATACCCGGTGCTCATTACATAGCATGTCCTCCTTAAGGTCTTTCACTCAGTTACCCCAATTCCCTACCATCCTCCCCTCCAGCAACCTTCAGTCTCCCTTTCTGATTTTATCTTTTTTTTCTCTCTTCTCCTATGATCCTCTGTTTTGTTTCTTAAATTCCACATAAGAGTGAGATCATATGATAATTGTCCCTCTCTGATTGATTTATTTTGCTTAATGTAATATCCTTTAGTTCCATCAACATTGTTACAAACAGCAAGATTTTATTCTTTTTGATGGTTGAGTAGTATTCCATTGTATATACATAGCACATCTTCTTTATGCATTCATCTGTCGGTGGACATCTGGGCTCTTTCTGTAGTATGGCTATTTTGGACATTGCTGCTATAAACATTGGGGTGCAGGTGCCCCTTCAGATTGCTACATTTGTGTCTTTGGGGTAAATACCCAGTAGTGCAATTGCTGGGTCATAGAGTAGCTCTCTTTTCAACTTTTTGAAGAACCTCCATACTGTTTTCCAGAGTGGCTGTACCAGCTTGCATTCCCACCAACAGTGCAAGAGGATTCCCCTTTCTCTACATCTTCGCCAACATTTGTTGTTTCCTGTCTTGTTATTTTAGCCATTCTGACTAGTGTGAAGTAGTATTTCATTGTAGTTTTGATTTGTGTTTCCCTGATGCCAGGTGATATAGAGCATTTTTTCATGTGTTGGTTGGCCATTTATATGTCTACTTTGGAGGAATGTCTGTTCATATCTTCTCATTTCTTGACTGGATTATTTGTTTTTGGGTGTTGAGTTTGCTAAGTTCTTTATAGGTCTAGGATACTAGGCCTTTATCTGATATATCATTTGCAAATATCTTCTCCCATTCCGTAGGTTGCTTTTTAGTTTTGTTGACTGTTTCCTTTGCTGTGCACAAGCTTGATCTTGATGAAGTCTCAGTAGTTAATTTTTTGCCTTTGTTTCCCTTGTCTTTGGAGATGTGTCTAGCAAGAAGTTGTGCAGCTGAGGTCACAGGGGTTGCTGCCTATGTTCTCCTCTAGGATTTTGATGAATTCCTGGCTCACATGTAGGTCTTTCATCCATTTTGAGTTGACCTTTGTGTATGGTGTGAGGAAATGGTCCAGTTTCATTCTTCTACATATTCAATTTTCCCAACATCATTTATTGAAGAGATTGTCTTTTTTCCATTGGATATTCTTTCCTGCTTTGTCAAAAATTAATTGACCATAGAGTCATGGCTCCTGTTCTCTATTCTATTCCATTGATCTATGTGTCTTTTTTTGTGCAGTACCATACTGTCTTGATGATTACCACTTTGTAATAGAACTCGAAGTCTGGAATTGTGATGCCATCAGTTTTGGTTTTCTTTTTCAACATTCCTTTGGCCATTCGGGCTCTTTTCTAGTTCCATACAAATTTTAGGATTATTTGTTCCAGCTCTGTGAAAAATGTCGATGGTATTTTGATAGGGATTGCACTGAATGTATAGATTGCTCTAGGTAGCACAGACATTTTAACAATATTTATTCTTCCAATCCAGTCCATGGAAGATTTATCCATTTCTTTGTGTCTTCCCCAGTTTCTTTCATGAATGTTCTGTAGTTGTTAGAGTACAGATCCTTTGCCTCTTTGGTTAGATTTATTCCTAGTTATCGTATGATTTTGGGTGCAGTTGTCAATGGGACCAATTCCTTAATTTCTCTTTCTTCAGTGTCATTGTTAGTGTATAGAAATGCAACTGGGGGGTGGGAGTGAATGGGTGACGGGCACTGGGTGTTATTCTGTATGTTAGTAAATTGAACACCAATAAAAAAAAAAAAGAAATGAAAAAAAAAAAAAAAAAAAAAAGAAATGCAACTGATTTCTGACATTGATTTTATATCCTGCCACTTTGCTGAATTCCTGTATGAATTTTAGCAATTTTGGAGTGGAGTCTTTTGGGTTTTCCATATAGAGTATCCGGTCATCTGCAAAGAGGGAGAGTTTAACTTCTTCTTTGCCAATTTGAATGCTTTTATTTCTTTTTGTTGTCTGATTACTGAGGCTAGGACTTCTAGTCCTATGTTGAACAGCAGTGGTGATAGTGGACATCCCTGCTATGTTCATGATCTTAGGGGAAAAGTTCTCAGCTTTTCTCTATTAAGAATGATACTCACTGTGGGCTCTTTGTAGATGGCTTTTGTGATACTGAGGTGTGTTTCCTCTATCCCTACACTATGAAGACTTTTTTTTCACTATGAAGACTTTTAATAAAAAATGGATGCTGTACTTTGTCAAATGCTTTCTCTGCATCTATTGAGAGGATCATATGGTTCTTGTATTTTCTTTTATTAATGTAACATATCACATTGATTTGTGAGTGTTAAACCACTCTTGCAGTCTAGGAATAAATTCCACTTGGTCGTAGTGAATAATCCTTTTATTGTACTGTTGGATCCTATTGGCTAGTATCTTGGTGAGTATTTTGGCATCCATGTTCATCAGGGATGTTTTCCTTCCATTTCTATTTTTTGAGACAGCTTCAGTAGAATAGATATTATTCCTTCTTTAAATATTTAGTAGAATTCCCCTGGACTCTTGGGCCTGGACTCTTGTTTGTTGGGAGGTTTTTTTTTTTTACTGCTTCAATTTCCTTGCTGGTTACGGTCTGTTCAGGTTTTCTGTTTCTTCCTGTTTCAGTTTTGGTAGTTTATGCATCTCTATGAATACATCCATTTCTTCCAGATTGCCTAATTTGTTGGCATATAGTTGCTCATAATATCTCTTATTATTGTTTCTCTTATTGTTGTATTTCTTCGCTGTTGGTTGTGATTTCTCCTCTTTCATTCATGATTTTATTTGTTTGGGTCCTTTCTCTTTTCTTTTTGATAAGTCTGGCTGGAGGTTTATCAATCTTATTAATTCTTTCAAAGAACCAGCTCTTAGTTTCATTCATCTGTTCTACTGTTCTTTTGGTTTCTATTTTATTGATTTCTGCTCTAATCTTTATTAATTGTCTTCTCCTGTTGGGTTTAGGCTTTATTTGCTGTTTTTCTCCAGCTCCTTTAAGTGTAAGGTTAGCTTGTGTATTTGAAACTTTTCTTATTTCTTGAGAAAAGCTTGTATTGCCGTACACTTCCCTCTTAGGACTTCCTTTGCTGCATCCTAAAGGTTTTTTTTTAAAGATTTTATTTATTTTTTCATGACAGAGAGAGAGAGAGAGGCAGAAGCAGGCTCCATGCGGGGAGCCTGACGCAGGACTCGATCCCGGGACTCCAGGATCATGCTCTGGGCCAAAGGCAGGTGCTAAACCACTGAGCCACCCAGGGATCCCCCTAGAGGTTTTGAACAGTGTATTTTCATTTTCATTTGCTTCTATGAATTTTTAAATTCTTTAATTTCCTGGTTGACCCATTCATTCTTTAGTAGGATGCTCTTTAGTCTCCATGTATTTGAATTCTTTCAAATTTCCTCTTGTTTTAATTAATTAACTAATTAATTAATTTTGTATATTTTTTATTGGAGTTCAATTTACCAAAATATAGGAAACACCCAGTGCTCATCCTGTCAAGTGCCCCTCTCAGTGCCTGTCACCCAGTCACCCCATCCCCCTGCCCACCTCCCCTTCCACTACCCCTTGTTCATTTCCCAGAGTTAGGAGTCTCTCATGTTCTGTCACCCTCTCTGATTTTTCACATTCATTTTCTCTCCTTTCCTCTATAATCCCTTTCACTATTTTTATATTCCCCCTGTGATTAAGTTCCAGTTTCAAAGCATTGTGGTCTGAAAATAGGCAGGAATGATCCCAATCTTTTGGCACCGGTTGAAACCCGATTTGTGACCCTGTATGTGAACTCTTCTGGAGACTGTTCCACGTGCACTTGAGAAGAATGAGTATTCTGTTGCTTTAGGGTGAAATGTTCTGAATATATCTGTGAAATACATCTGGTCCAGTGTGTCATTCAAAGCCCTTGTTTCTTTGTTGATCCTCAGCTTAGATAATCTGTCCGTTGCAGAGTGGGGAGGAAACAAATGCCACATAGAGCAATCTGGTGCAGATAGATTATTTAGCCTGGCCCCCTGGAAAGGGTGGTGCAATTTTGCCTTGGGCAAAGACATTTGAGAACCAACACAACAAGCTCTTCTGCCAGAAGATCAGCAGGAACATCCAGCCAAGACCAAGTTTACCAATCACTGAAAACTGCAGAAATCCAGCACTAGGGAATGAAACATATAGAATTCATGGGTCTTTTTCCCCCCATGATTCTTTAGTCTTTCAATTTTAATTTTTTTCTCTTTCCCTTTTCAACCAATTTCTTATTTCATCAACTCTTTCTAAAAAATCTTTTTAAATTTTCATTTCATTTTGCAGTTATATTCTATCCTTTCATTGTATTTAATTTTTTTTACATATATAAATTTTTCTTTTATTAAAATTTTGGGATCTAGTTTTCTAACAAATGGACCAAAATACACACAGGATCCAGTGTATTGCGCTATTCTGTTCAACTGTCTGATATATATATATATGTAAAAATTATATGTATGTATATGTACATATATATACACACACATTATATATATAATTTTTTAAAAACTTTTATTTTTCAGTTTTGAGTCCATTCTGATTTGTTTAGTGTATATTTCTCTGGGGTTGTTGTTGCCATTTTAGTATTTTGTTCTCCTGTTCTTCTCTGGACTGAGTGACAAGATGGAAAAACTCACCTTAAAAAAGAACAAGAGGGCTTCCGGGAGAGGGGTGCGTGGGAGAGGAAGGTCGCGAGTAGGGCCTCTTGCTGCTCAGGAAATGTCTTCCCTTTCAGAATATGCCTTGCGCATGACTTGTCTGAGCCCCCGCCTGTTGGGTGAAATTGCCAGGCCTACTGACTCCAAATCAATGAAAGTGGTGAAACTGTTTAGCAAGCAGCCTTTGGCCAAGAGGAAGGAGACTTATGACTGGTATCCAAATCACAACAATTATTTTGCACTCATTGGGGATACTACGTTTCCTTGGCCTCTATAGAGATGAGTATCAGGACTTCAAGGATGAGCAGCTGCGTCTCAAGAAGCTTTGTGGCAAAGGAACACCTAGGAAAGGAGAAGGGAAAAGAGCCACAAAAAAGAAATAGTGCTGGTCCATCAGAAGAGAAAAGTTCTTCCTTAGCAGCTGACCACAGAAGAAGGTGTATTTATCTTTCTACTTGCTGGAGGAGTGTGAGCTTCTGAGACTGAAGAGTATTTGGAGGAACACGATCATTTCTGTGTTGAAGTCCAATTCAGTTGAGTTGTAACTGGTTCCTTGGACACTTTCTAATTCTGCAAAGTTATTCTGGCTTTGGTTTTATACTGTGAGGTTTACCTCTTTCTCTGGAGAAATGAATGCATAGGTGGTTGAAGACAGACTCATTTGGGGTGGGAATGGAAGGTTGGGATCATGGGAGGAGACTCATTAAATGAGCATCGTTTCATCTCCCCAGGATCCCATTACACCAGCCCTTACCTCTGCCATCCCTCTGGCCCTTCAACCACTGTCTCCACCACCAAGCTCACAAAGTTTCTGAACCGTCCACTCTCCTTGGAGAGTAGTATCTACTGAGCTAGATTTGGGGGAAAGGCTGTACCTGCTAAGAGAGTACTGAGTGTACATGACCTGCTGTACATAAGGTACTGGGGCCCTAGTAATACCATGGTTAGCAAGAGAAAACAGTCCCTACCTCATGGAACTTTGAGGCTTGTGTGAAAGAGTAATATCATTACATAAATAAAATTGTTTAAATGCTACAGAGGATCCCTAGATGGCTCAGCAGTTTAGCACCTGCCTTCGGCCCAGGGTGTCATCCTGGAGTCCGAGGATCAAGTCCCACATCAGGCTCCCTGCATGGAGCCTCTTCTCTCTCTGCCTGTGTCTCTGCCTCTCTCTCTCTCTCTCTGTCTGTCTCTCATGAATAAATACATAAAATCTTAAAAAAAAAAGAACAAGAGGCAGTACTGACTGCCAGGAACCTAATCATTATGGATATAAGAAGATATTGGAACTAGATTTCAGAATAATGATTATAAAGATAGTAGCTGGGCTTGAAAAAAGCATAGAAGGCACTTTCTAGAGAATCCCTTTCTGGAGAAATAAAAGAATTAAAATCTAATCAAGTCAAAATAAAAAAGGCTATTAATGAGATGCAATAAAAAATGGAGACTCTTAACTACTAGGATAAATGAGGCACAAGAGAGAATTAGTGATATAGAAGACAAAACGATGGAGAATAAAGAAGCAGAGGAAAAGAGAGATGAACAACTACTGGATCATGAGGGGAGAATCTGAGAGATAAGTGATGCCATAAGGCATAACAATATTATAATAATTGAGTTCCCAAAAGAAGAGGAAAGAGGGGAGCAGAAGGTATACTGGAGCAAATTATAGTGGAGAACTTCCCTAATCTGGGGAAGGAAACAGTCATACAAACCCCGGAGGCACAGAGAACTGCCTCAAAATCAATAAAAATAGATCAACACCCTGACATATAATATATAATAGTGAAACTTGCAAATCTCAGAAACAAAGAAAATCCTGAAAGCAGCTCGGGGGAAAAGAGATCTGTAACCTACAAGGATAGAAACATTAGACTGGCAGCAGATCTATCCATAGAGACCTGGCAGGCCAGAAAGGACTGGCATGATATATTCAGTGTGCTAAATGAGAGGAATATGCATCCAAGAATATTTTATCCAGCTAGCATGTCATTCAAAATAGGAGAGATAAAGATCTTCCAGGACAAACAGAAACTAAAAGAATTTGTGATCACCAAACCAGCCCTACAAGAAATATTAAATGGGATCCTTTAATTGAAGAGACAGCCCAAAAGTAACATAGATCAGAAAGGAACAGAGAGACAATATACAGAAACAATGACTTTACAGGTAATAAAATTGCACTAAATATCTTTCAATAGTTACTCTGCATGTAAATGTGCTAAATGACCCAATCAAAAGACACAGGATATCAGATTGGATAAAAAAGCAACACTCATTGATATGCTGTTGCAAGAGACTCATTTTATTTTATTTTATTTTTTAAAGATTATTCATGAGAGACACAGAGAGGCAGGGACATAGGCAGAGGGAGAAGGATAGGCAAGGATCGCAATGTGGGACTCCATCCCAGGGCCTCAGGATCATGCCCCGAGCCAAGCCGAAGGCAGATGCTCAACCACTGGGGCACCCAGGTGCCCCATAAGAGAATCATTTTAGACACAAAGACACTTCTAGATTTAAAGTGAGGGGGTAGAAAACCATTTACCATGCTAACAGACATCAAAAGAAAGCTGGGATGGCAATCCTTATATCAGACAAATTAGATTTTAAGCCAAAGACTAATAAGAGATGAGGAAGGACACTATATCATAATTAATGGGGCCTATCCAACAAGAAGATCTAATAATTGTGAATAATCCCTTAGCATGGGAGCCCCCAATTATATAAGCCAATTAATAACAAAATTAAACATATTGATAATACTTTAACATTTTTAATATACCTCAGTTTATCTTTTTTTTAAAGATTTTATTTATTTATTTATTCATGATAGTCACACGGAGAGAGAGAGGCAGAGACATAGGCAGAGGGAGAAGCAGGCTCCATGCAGGGAGCCCGATGTGGGATTCGATCCCGGGTCTCCAGGATCGCGCCCTGGGCCAAAGGCAGGCGCCAAACCGCTGCGCCACCCAGGGATCCCACCTCAGTTTATCTTTTAATAATGCTTCTCAACAGAGATTCTACAGTATTCTTCGAAGCCCATTTAACATCAAAATCACCTGGGGAGCTTGTTTAAAATGTATTTGTGGATGGAATGCTTGTCCACAGGGAATCTTCATTTTATGCAACCCCTCAGGTGATAATAATGTACATAAATTCCAGGAATGATAGCTCTATTGTGGGGAAGATGTGGCTTCACCAGAGTACTCATTCCAACATTGGAACGTGTCCTGAAGTAGGAAGGAATAGCAAGGAATGACCTTCCATAGCAAAGTATTATTTGAATGATTGAAGCCACAGCACAGGAATTTCTTCAAAAATAGAGGATACTTACATCTTAATATCTTTACTAGAAAAATAGTTTGATTTTGATTTTTTTTTTGGTCAGAAATCCACTCACTACTTTGTCTCAGCACTCACCATGATGCCCAGCTTAATAAATGTGCTTAATACAGATTTCCTTAATGAATCTGTAGTGGCCATCCACCCACCTCCCGCCCCAATTTTCTTGGTCGCCATTGCTTTACTTCACTTTTATGTCTCCATAATGGGTAAGGTGGTTGAAGCACTTTCCTCTGGGCATCCCAAGGGTGCAGTTTAACAGAAAAATGCTTCAGTCATGAAGTAGATGAGGTTGTGCTTATCTCTGACTAGGTGCTGGGCTGGGTGTGAAGAGTGCAGCAAAGCAGGTGTGATGCAGCTGAGAGAGTCTGAGTGTCACAGAGGATTTGTTAGGAACTCTTTATTTTTATTTTTTTTTAAAAGATTTATTTATTCATGAGAGACACACAGAGAGAGGCAGAGACAGGCAGAGGGAGAAGCAGGCTCCCCATGGAGCAGGGAGCCTGATGTGGGATTCAATCCCAGGACCCCAGGATCATGACCTGAGCCAAAAGCAGATGCTCAACCACTGAGACACCCAGGCACCCCTCGTTAGGAACTCTTTAACAGAACCATATCTGTAAGTTGTTCTGAGATCTGTGTCCATAAAAGATCTTTAAGAGTATCCTTTTAAGTAAACTGGTAAGTCTTTGTTCTATATAACTATAGAGGACGACTTGGAAAGTATCAAGGACATTGATGGAGAGACCACTGAAATGATACAGAAGAGTTTGGAAAAGAGTACAGCTTCTGTGACAGAATCAGTCCTGATCCAGAAATTGAGTTCAGCAGTAGACTGGATTCTGGATAGTTTAGATCTCTATCCAAGAAAAAAAACCTTTTCCTTTCTTTTGAATGAGGTGTTGTTTCCCCTTATTTTACCTTGGCTTCTTAGTAAAATATCTTAAGGTATCATTCTTTCTTGCCTGACTAAAGTAAAGGGATGTCTTGATTTTTTGAAGGAAAAAGATCAGGGAGAGGAAGATAAGGGAGGGAAGGAGTGAGTGCAGGGCCATTTGTAGATTTGGCTGTTACTTTGTTAGGAGAAGCCATCACAAAAGATATTGTGTCCTTTGTTATACAGAGATAGCAAAAATAACTCTTCTTATCTTTCTCACCCCCTGGATCTTTTCTCCATATTTAATTTAATTTAATATAATTTAATATAATTTAATTTAATTTTAATTCCAATGAGTTAACATACAGTGTTAAATTAGTTTCAGGTATACAATATAGTGATTCAACTATTCCCTACAAAAATGCAGAATGCTTTATGAATTTGTGTGTCATCCTTGCACAGGGACCATGCTAATCTTCTCTGTATTATTCCACTTTTAGTATAAGCACTGTTTAAGCAAGCACACTTATCCAAACTGTTCCATTGTCCCATCTAACTTATTTGTTTACTGGGAGCTGACCCTGGGTGCCATCAAAGGGGAGATCCATTCCTAGACCTCCACTTGTATAGACCATATCATGGTCAGAATAACTCCATTCATACAGAAAACACTGATACTTTGTCTCAACATTGGATCTTTACTCCATGTATTATATCCTTGCATTTCATTTTCCTTTCCTAATTTAGTAAGTGTAACAGCAAAAAAGAAAAAAAAAGAATTAGATTAACCTCAAAATAGAGACAGATAGCAAAAGATGTGCAACTTTTCACTGAAGATGTTTAACAGAGATCTCAAAAATTTTTTTTTTAGCTCTTAGTTTGGATGTGGAGAAATTGGAATACCTGTACACATTTGGTGGGAATATAAAATGCGAAAAGTACTTTGCAAGACAATTTGGTAGCTCCTCAAAAAATTAAGACTAGAGTTATCATTATGACACAGCAAATTTTCTTCTGGATATAGACCCCCAAAGAACTGGAAGCAGGGACTCAAAGAAATATTTGTGTACCCATGTTCATAGCAGTGTTAATTCACAATAGTCAAAAGGTGGAGGCAAGCTGTGTCTATCAGTGGATGAGTGGATAAACAAAAAGTGGTCTGATCATACAATGGGTTATTCAGCCTTAAAAAGGGAATAAATTTTGCCATGCTGCAACATAGATGAACCATGAAGATATTGCGCTAAGTGAAATAAAAAGGCAAGTGATGTGTGATTCCACTTACATGGAATTCAAGTTCATAGAGAGAGAAAGTAGAAGGGTGTTTGTCAGGGGCTGGGTGCAAAAGGAATGGGGAGTTAGTGTTTGATGGATATAGAGTTTCAGTTTTGGAAAATGAGTTTTTTTTTTTTTAAGATTTTATTTATTCATGAGAGACAGAGAGAGGGAGGGAGAGAGAGAGGCAGAGGGAAAAGCAGGCTCCTCACAGGGAGCCTGATATGGGACTTGAACCCGACCCCAGGATCATGCTCTGAGCCAAAGGCAGATGCTCCACCACTGAGCCACCCAGGCATCCTGGAAAATGAAGAGTTCTATGGATGGATGGTTGTGTGGCTGCACAATAATGTGAATGTGCTTAATGCCACTGAACTGGACATCTTAAATGTTTAAGATGGTAAATTTTGTATTATCCATATATTTTAGCACTAATAAAAAAAGGCTGAAAAATGTGCATTGGCTTTATCAACTTGGAGAATCATTGGTGAAAATGGTGAGAGCTGTTTCAGTCACATAGTGGCGGGGAAGCCAGGAGGCTTTGAATTCCCTCATTAGTTCTAACTCACGATACAACTACTCAGTTGAAGATCAAGTAGACATCTCAATCTTATCACAAAACCCAACTCTGTTTTCTCTCTACCATTCAAACGTCTTTTTTTTTTTTTCCCTCATCTTATTGGATAGATCTTGCATCTCCTCAGTTGCTCAGGCCAAAAAGCCTAGAACCCTTTCTCTCACACCCCAAATCCAAACCATCAGTGAATTCCATCAGTTCTATTTCAAACCACACACAGTTTAGCAGCATCTTACTATCTCCAGCACTTTAGGTCCAAGCCACCATATTCTCTCTTGGACTACTTCAGCAGGGAGTTGCCTCTATTCTTTCTACTCTATAGCCTCTTCACCATATAAGAACCAGACAGACAATCTTTAGGAAATATAAATAAGATGATGTCACTTCTCTCTTCAGAAATTTCCAAAGGCGTTTCTTCTTGGAGTAAAAGCCAAAGACCTTATTTATAGCTAACAGTTCTTCCTGGAGCACGTTAGTCAACATGCCAAGAATGCTCCCTCTTAGGGACTGTGCTCTTGTTCTCTGTGCCTGACCCTGTTCTCTCAAGACGTTTTACAACTTTCTCTCTTCATGTGAGTTTCTGTTTTGAGAGACCTTTCCCAACTACCTGTGATATTTTTAAAACATGTCTGCAAATTCTCTGACATTCTTCCCGTCAAGAATTGAAGTCTTAAAAAAAAAAAAAAGAAGTCTGATTCCTTTCCTCTTGAATATTGTCTGGCCTTGGTGACTCACTTTTAACAAATAAAATATGAAGTCAGTGATGCTGTGTTACTCATCAGACTACATCATGAAAAGCAGTACTTGGGATACTTGCCCTTGGGTTAGAACCATCATGCTGTGAGGAAGCCCATGTCACACAGACAGGCCACACATAGATACTCCAGCAATGACAGCCCTCACTGTGGTCCTCACTGACAGCTAACATCAACCGTTAGATATGTGAATGGGGAATCCTTCAAGATAACTGCAACCCAACCCTGTTTGTCTATAACTACATTATAGACTCTGAAGGAGCATTGCTGAGCTCAACTCAGTCACTCCCAGAAATATGAGAGATAAAATAAATGTTTGCTGTTATTTTTAAAAAACTGTTTTCACTAACATTTACTGAGTATCTACTAGTTATTACAGGCCTTTTATATACAAGAACTTGCTTAACCTCTGTAATAGCCCTGGTTAGATAAGCATTATTTATTTTTTTATTGTTTTATTATATTTTTATTTTCAGTAGGCTCCACACCCAACATAGGGCTTGAACTCTCGACCCTGAGATTAAGCATCATACATTTCATTGGCTGAGTCATCCAGGTGCCTGTTATTTTAAGCTACTAAGTTTGGGTGGTTTGTTTCTGCACAACAGCCACTTGAAGCACCACCCTGCTACAATTACACTCCTTATCAATTGCTAGTCCCCAACCTGGATATGTTTTTCTTTATAGTACTTGGAGCTTTCTGACATATTATATGTATATATATATATATATATATTTTTTTTTTTTCTATTCTTCTCCCCATGCCCTGGAACATCAGCAACATGAAAGTAGAAACTTTGTTTTTGTTTGCTGATATATTCCCAGGGCCTAGAATATTGTACTCAATACAGAGTTGTCATTTGAGCTCAAATTGTATGTGTTAAGTGAAAGTAGCTGTGGCCCTCTGATGTGGAAAAGGCATCCAGGGTGAACAAGAAGGTATTGATGTTAAAAGATTATATGTGACTTGGAAAATGTTGTATAGGAAATATTTATTATTCTCATTATTCTTTTTCTTTTTTTTTCAAAGTTAGGGCTCTTTATTCAGACAGTAAAGCACAGCAAAGTGGGAGAGCTATGCTGTCTCCATGGCAACAGAAAGTCTCATAAATGTAAGGTCCTTGGCTTTTATCAGGCAGACTCTTCCTGGATCAGGAGAAACATATTTTAACTTGATGTATTCTCATTATTCTTGAAGATATTTCCACTTTACTACCAGTCGTACTTAATAATGCTATTTTTAAAATGTAGAAAATAAAACTATTTTGTTTTTTTTACTTCTTAAACACTTTATTTTTTTAAATTGAAACTAATGTTCTGGTATGTTCATGGGATTGGGTTTATGCTGGCAAGTCTGTGAGGGTGATTGATCAACTTTTCTTCACATAATTTTTACAGGTTTGAGGTGAGATTTTGCTATTACTGTGGTTTTATGATCAGAGACCCAGGAGAGCCTATATCCAGCCCTGCCAATCATCCCAACTCCTGAAGGCTCCCAAGGAAACAATATGCTCAAAGAACAATAGCAAACTTTGAGCCAGAGAGCCATGTTGTTAGTGTCTGAGTCACACCAGTTACCTCAATTGTGGACTCATTGGTCAAAGGTGAGCTGGAAAATAGTCTAGGCCTACTCACTTCCCAGTCTCAGCCCCAAATCTGAATTGAGGATCTCTGTGCTCAGCATGGTGTATAGAGGAAGAGGGGTGACTGGGCTCAAAATGGGGACTCCAAGCAGACTATGAATAGAAGAGGACTAACCAGGAGGAGGCAGAAGGAAGGAGGGTTCATCTCTGGTTGCTGGCCCTTTAGGGGACACTGCCCTTCATAAAATATGCACCAGTGAACTCTTCCGGCTCTGACCTGGTAGTTCTTTTTCCTTGGAGGAGGAGGGGGAGACATAAAAGTATTGGTTAAGACTAAGTCATGGAGTGAAAGGACTGAAGTGTTCTTTCTCCAGTGTATGATGCCATGTCATGGTCATCATCAGCATCTATTAGCAGGATACTTTTATTAAGTCATTATTCTAAACCCAGCACTGTGATAGAGTCTTCTGAAGATGAGTTTCTTTCTTTTTAAGATTTTATTTATTTATTCATTAGAGACACACAGAGAGATCGGCAGAGACATAGGCAGAGGGAGAAGCAGGCTCCATGCAGGGAGCCAGATGTGGGACTTGATCCCGGGACTCTAGGATCACGCCCTGGGCCAAAGGCCGGTGCTAAACCTGCTGAGCCACTCAGGGATCCCTGAAGATGAGTTTCTTAAGATGAATAAGACCTTCTATAAAATCTAAAAAGAACCCAATCAATGTCCATGGTGGCCAAACTGTGGAAGGAGCCTCAGTGCCCATCGAAAGATGAATGGATAAAGAAGATGTGGTCTATATACACAATGGAATATTACTCAGCCATCAGAAACAACGAATACCCACCATTTGCTTTGACATGGATGGAACTGGAGGGTATTATGCTGAGTGAAGTAAGTCAATTGGAGAAGGACAATCATTATGTGGTTTCACTCATAAGGGGATTATAAAAAAAAATAGGGAAAGGGTGACAGAAAATGAGACTCCTAACTCTGGGAAATGAACAAGGGGTAGTGGAAGGGGAGGTGGGCGGGGGGATTGGGTGACCGGGTGACGGGCACTGAGGGGGTCACTTGACAGGATGAGCACTGGGTGTTATGTTGGCAAATTGAACTCCAATAAAAAAATATACAAAAAAAAAAAAAGGACCCAACCATCCTGCTTGGAGTGGAGTTGTGGTGAACATGAATCATGCAAAGCCAGGTATGAAAAGGGTTGCACAGAGTTAGAATTATATGGCATTCCAGGGGAGAGAAAATTCTCTCTCTCTTAGCTGGGGAGATGTGAGATGGCTTCATGAAGGACATGGTATTTTATCTGATCTTGAAGGACACCTAGAATTTTGATAGAAATGGGCAAGTTGGGATCCCTGGGTGGCGCAGCGGTTTGGCGCCTGCCTTTGGCCCAGGGCACGATCCTGGAGACCCGGGATCGAATCCCACGTCGGGCTCCCTGCATGGAGCCTGCTTCTCCCTCTGCCTGTGTCTCTGCCTCTCTCTCTCTCTCTCTCTGTGTGTGACTATCATAAATAAATAAAAATTAAAAAAATTAAAAAAAAAAGAAATGGGCAAGTTGGGCATGCTGGAACCACAAAAGTAGAGACTAAAAAAATAGTGTTTGGTAGAATGGTGAATTTAAGATGGACTGGGTCAAATGTCCAGTCACTATGGGGCCAGGACTAGTGACCAGTGGTTAGGACTTTCTGTGTAATGTTCTTTCAAGCTCTACCATACCCCTTGCTGCCTGCTTAGGTGTTCAGCTGAAGTATTGCTGCAGGCATTCCTGATGCAAGTACCTGGAGTATGGAACACCACCCAGCAGCATCCAAGGCCAAGAATGGGATAGCTTTGAGGACAATCAAATCTGTCCTCAGAACTAGATTCAACCCAGAATGTGGAGATGGTGGTTGAGGAAGTGGGGGTGTAGCACAGGAGTTTAGAAATTGGGATGCATGAGGGTTAAGGATTTGCGGAACTGGGGGTGCATGGGGCTCCCAGAGGGCATCCCTTTGGCACAGGCTATCAGCACATGCACAGATTCCTATGAGTTCACCTTTCTCACACGAGCCTTCTCCAGCAGTTCTGCAGATAAAGCTAATTTTCATCTGTTAAGTGTTTCTGTCTTTAAGGGAGAGTTTATGCCCCTCGGCAGTCTGTTGGGGGGCCAAGAAGGGACTTGCAAATTATTTATGGAGTGATGAGAGGACTCCCTGGCCATGGAGACCCAGGACAATGAGGTCTGTGTTCTTCCAGCCTTCTATATGTGGAGCCTGTCCCTGGCTCATCCCCTTCCCAGCACAAAAGTCCTGAGAGGGGTCTTTGCTGTCACAGCCCACAGGATAAAGTCTTCACTCCAAATAGTTTTCTTAGAGCTCCCTTCATGTCCTTGTTCCTCAGGCAGTAGATGAAGGGGTTCAGCATGGGTGTGACCACCATATACATCACTGAAGCCAGTGAATCCTTGTCAGCTAAGTGGGAGGATGAGGGATTCAGGTAGACCCCTGTGATGGTCCCATAGAAGAGGAGGACTACCGTGAGATGAGAGCCACAAGTGGAAAAGGCCTTTTGTTTGCTCTGGGCAGATGGGACTTTGAGCACAGCAGACACAATGCGGATGTAGGACACAAGAATGCTGAGAAAAGGAATGAGGACAATCAAGCCCCCCACCAGCAGAATCATGAGCTGGTTGAGCTGGGTGTTAGAACAGGAGAGCTGGAGCAGGGGAATGAGGTCACAAAAGAAGTAAGGGATGATGTTGCTGGCACAGAACTCCAGCCGAGCCATGAGGGCAGTGTGTAGCAGAGAGTGGAGATTGGCAATGAGCCAGGAGCTTCCCAGCATCAGGGCACAGATTTGCAGACTCATCATAGTGGAGTAGTGCAGGGGGTGGCAGATGGCCACGTAGCGGTCATAAGCCATTGCTGTCAGGAGAAAGTTGTCCATGTTGGCAAGCAAAATGCAGAAGTAGATCTGGGCTAAGCAGCCGCCATAAGAAATGGACTGGGTCTGCATCTGGATATTCACAAGCATCTTGGGGACAGTGGCAGAGATGAAGCAGAAATCCACCAGGGAAAGGTTGCTGAGGAAGAAGTACATAGGTGTGTGGAGGAGGGAGTCAGAGCCAATGGCCAGGATGATGAGCAAGTTCCCTGCTGCCCCAACCAGGTACATGACAAGGAAGAGCCCAAAGATCAACTCTTGCCTTTCAGGCTGGCTGGAGAGCCCTAGGAGGATGAACTCAGAGACACTCGTGTGGTTTTCTCCCTCCATGATTGGCTGGTCCTGCTGGGAGATCCAGAACAGGCACAGGCTATAAGGAATAGGGGATGGCACCCATGCCTCCCTCCTTCCCTCCTACAACCCCTTAACTCACATCTGGCCAACTCACATCTCTTTGTTCATTTGGTATAAACTCCAAAGAAGGCTCTCCACCTACCAAAGGAAAAGCTTTGACCAGGGAGTCTTATGGCCCTAACAGACCCAAAGTCAGGGTTTTAATTATTTCACTATTTTAATTATTTCACAAAATGCTGCTGATCTAAAATCTGCAGAGCCCCATCTGACATCCTTCTAAGGAGAATCCTTGTGACATATGGCCAGGTACTCAGTGGTACCAACAAACAAGGAGTGCTTTGGTTTTTTTGCCCTCCAAACTTATGTCATGCTCTCATCTTTTGATTTGAGCACTCAATGTTGTCTCACTAGTAAGCGAAAAACTATGGAAATACAGTTTCTTCTTACTCCCAATAAGATTGCCACCTGAAGGCCCTTTCTCTACAGAATTCTGGAACCACATGGTACATATATAGAACGAGAGGGTATTATTTGTACATACTTTGTCTTCCTTTGTTCCCCCAGTCACAGATGGCCTGGGGCTTAGGGGGCCCTGGCTGCCACTTGTCACCAGCTCTGGGTCACCTTGGTCCTGGTGATGATGATATGGATGGGGTATGTCAGAACAAACCTGGACAGAAGAGCCTGCTGACTGGGACAGCTCAGCCAGCGCTTCCGTTTGGGTTTATCCCAGAAGGGATCTGCCTCTGGAGCTTAAGAGTTGCCCCTGCAGATAATAAAGAGAAACTGCAAGTGTAATATTGCCCACAGGAATGGAGTGGGCAAAAAGGAAACAATAGGACCCCACTAAACTAGAATTCATAATAGTTCAGTGTGATCTCAGCTGAAGTCTCATTAGATATAATGTCAATTATTTTCTACTGCTTCACAAGATATAGTTGGGATTTGGGTACTATAAGAACATAAATCACAAAAAGGGAAGGAGAGGGAGAAAGAACTTGACTCGGTGTGATGATGGAGATGGAGGAAGAGCTGATGGGGAAAAACAATCTGGAAAAGTCATGGGGCTGTGATTATGGCCAGGAACTAGACAGGGAGTGACAAGGGGAAAATCATCTTGGGAGGTTGCCTTTGTCCACCCCACCATTTTGCTGAGGTGGGGCTTGCTTGGAGGAAAGGACTTACCAGTGCAGGTGGGGAGGGTAAAGGAGTGATGGAGATTTTGACTATGCTGCAGATCCCAGTTGAGTTCTTGGCCTGTGTTTAGAACTATTCCTTGGTGTGGAAGATAAACGTGCTCCTTCAATTTCACTGCTTTGATTTCTCCAAAAGACTGAAAAGTGCCACCATGTGAACTTAGACTTGGAACATCTGTGTAAATAGGTCAAGGCTTCCTGGAATGGCCAGCACTGGGGCAGAGGAAGGGACATGTCGAGCAGGTGGAATGGGGCAGGGACATGGGGGGGAGAAGATCACCTGTACTGGGAGAGAGATATTCTGAGACTGGGAACTATGGTGTGTGTAGTGGCAAAAGCTCTATCCCTTCCTTGACTACTACCCCCTTCAAACCAAGGTGACACCACCCTCTTTTCCTTCCAATCCTCCACTTCCCCAAAGGTGTGGGAGAAGAAAAATATCTTGTTACTACCTGCCACTTTTTAGGGAAGTACTCTTCCCAAGTACTCCTCTTTGAAGAAAACTCAAGCTAAGAGATCTAACTTAAAATGAAAAGGATCTTTCTCCTACCTCCTGGATCATTCCTGTCAGCATGAAAACATCACTCAATTTTAAAAATCCACCCTTGACCCACTTTCACTTTCCCCTCTGGCTTTCAGCTTACTTCTCTATTTCCCCTTTCCACAAAAGTCCTCAAACTGTGGCCAGTATCCATATCCCCATTCCCTTCCTCCCTTTTGCTCATGAAACCCCTTTCTCATGCTTCCCCACAATCCATGTAACTTCCCTAGTCAAGGCCACCATTGCCACATCTGAGGTTGGGTCTCAGGCTCCATCTTACTAAGACCAACAAGCTCTATTTGGCAGGGTTGGTCACTCCCACCTTCTGAAAACATGTTCCTCACTGGGTTTCAAAGTACAGTTTTGTCATGGCACCTCTCCTGCCTCAGTGGTTTCTTGCTCTTGGGTCCTCCTCATTCTTCTGACCTATTCTTTCTATCTATCTATCTATCTATCTATCTATCTATCTATCTATCTATCTATCATCTATCTATCATCTATCACCTATCTATCTACCTACCTACCTATCATCTATCATCTATCATTCTGTTTCTCTAGCATATAAGCTCATGAAGGCAGAAGCTTTATTTTTATATGTCACTATATCCCCAGTTTCTAGAACCATACCTGGAGTAAAGGAGACAGACACTCAATGTTTTTATGTGTTCTTGAATGAAGGGATAACTGTTTTTAATGTTCCCCTTGTGACCATATGTCTTTGAGATTGAGTGAGACCTTACAGATAGTCCTCCTTCACCTGATACCAACCTCGTGTCTCCCAAATGTCACTCATATTTACTTATCATCTGTATTATTGTTTCATTAGTATTGTTTTGTTAATTGAAATTCATTTGTTAAAGATGGAAATTTGTACTTCACAATACATAAAAAAATAGTATTACTTACTGAGTTTTAGCTAGCTGCCATTACCTGCAGAGAGTTCTTAGTCTGAAACCTCCTTGGTTAAAAAAAAGGAGACTGTAAAGTCCTAGGGAGGATTTAGGAAAATAGCACCTGAGGATTTCTCTGAGAGGTAGTCAGAAGGATTGAGGGAGAATTCAAAAAGGAATCACTTTCTTATCGTGTGTTTTGATGCTGCTTGTCTCTTTGTAAACCACCTAATGCCACCACTTAGACCCCGGAGGTACAGGCTGCACAATGCAGGACACATTGCACTAAGTCATACATACCAGGATTCAGACACCTATTTGTTTAGGTCTGATCCATGGGCAGCCAGCACACAGACTGGCCTTGTGTTTTGCTTCAGCGGCACTCCTGCATCTCTGTCTGGTGACCACCACAACTCTGGGGTTTGTGTTGGATGGAATACTGGACCTGTTTTATGAGAGTCCAAGGTATGGATAAAATGCTTGTCTTTGACTTTGGAGTTCTCATGTTTAATTTTATCCAGTGATTGAGCCATAATTTAGCTCTGCTTAAATAATTTAGAAAAGAAAACAACAAGTTAAAATATAGATAATAAAACTAAAAACAAATGATGTAGAAAGAAAAATAATTTAAGCAGAAATCTGATAATTGATTCTTTGAAAAAAGAGTCATTAAGCAATAACAGCTTTGATAAACAAATGAGAATGAGGTTAGGATTTGGAAAATTTAATAGCTAGTACAAAAGATTAATATTTGAGTTGACTATAATTTTCAGCTAGAGGTTAATACATCTTATCAAATGAAATAGATGACTACTTACAAATATACATAATACCCCCAAAGATGCAAAAAGAATTAGAGAGCATGAATATAACACTAACAGAAAGGAATGCAAAGTTACAAAAGTTTCTAATGGACCATTTAATTTTTTTTAAAAAAGATTTTATTTATTTATTCATGAAAGACAGAGAGAGAGAGGCAGAGACACAGGCAGAGGGAGAAGGAGGCTCCCTGCAGGGAGCCCGAAAGCATTTAATTTCAATGAAGAAAATATTCCAACTCTCTAAGAACCAATTAACTCAGTAATAAAAAGTATAAAAATAGAAAGTTATGACGTAGTAATAATCTATAAAATGAATTAATAATATCTGTGTACAGGGGTTGTTACAAGCATTAAATGGGGAAATACCCATAAGGTGCATAGAACAGTGCCTTGCACACAGTTGGCACCCACTTCACTTGGCTATTATTACTCTGTTATTATTCTTCAATTCATTTTTAGAGGCAAATATGATTTTAAACTCACATTAAACAAAGATAATGGAAAGAATATTTTAGACCAATTTTGTTGGTAGACATAGATGCAAATGCCCCAAAGAAAAAATGTGTAAGCCAAGAAAACCACACATTAAAAGAATTATCCATTAGACTCAAGGAAATCCATTAACCTAGTTTACTACAAATAAAATACCAACTAGTGTAATGAGATAAAAATAAATGTATCAAAACCTTATAGATTAGAGCTCTGAAAACAGGAGTTGTGCTTTTTTCTTAACATGATAAACAGGGGCACCTGGGTGGCTCAGCAGTTGAGCATCTGCCTTTAGCTCAGGGTGTGATCCTGGTCCAGGGATGGAGTCCCACAACTGGCTCCCTGCAGGGAGCCTGCTTTTCCCTCTGCCTATGTCTCTGCCTCTCCCCGTGTCTCTCATGAATAAATAAATAAAATCTTTAAAAAATATGATAAGCAGGGTATTTAAAATCAAGAGTCAATATGTTTATTGAAGACTTATACTTTTTCCATAAAAAGAAGAACAAAATATGAGTATTCTCTATTTTCATTCCTTGCTTAATATCTTGCTAGAAATGCTGGGGATAGCTATCTGAAAAGAAAAAAGAAATAAAAACATAACTTTTTGCAAAATATCTATCATAGCTAAACTATTAAAATAAGTGCAATCACTGCTAAAAATAGCTGAGCAAAGTTGCAGAATGTCACACAAAAATTAGTAAATTGCTTACTGATGGATCAATAGTAAATAATTAGCAAGAAAAAGAATAAAAGAAAAAAAGCAATGAAAATGGTTATTTCATTCCCACTAATGATGAAATTGGGTATTTGGATTTTATTTTTTATTTTTTTTAAGATTTTATTCATGAGAGATAGAGAGAGAGAGAGAGAGAGGCAGAGACACAGGCAAAGGGAGAAACAGGCTCCATGCAAGGAGCCTGACGTGGGACTCGAAACTGGGTCTCCGGGATCACGCCCTGGGCTGAAGGTGGCGCTAAACTGCTGAGCCACCAGGCTGCCCAAGTATTTGAATTTTAATTCAGCTTAGGAAATAAGATATTTGTTCAAAGGAAATTATAATGAGTAAAGTAAGGGAACATATAAAATAGAAATATGTTTTAATTGAAAGGTTTAATTAATTCATTAATTCTTGCTTCCAAGTAAGTAGATAGATATGTTATTAATAATATATAAATACATCCCCAATAGGAGACACTGTACCAAGTACTTAAACATTAGTTTTAAAATTCTACCCCAAAGTCTAGCTTTGCAACTATGATATATCAATGCAATGGAATATTATACAGATATAAAAAGGGAAAATGTATTGATTTCTGGTTATTTGTCTATGGCATAGACTTTAAGAGCAGAACATAAGATAGCATGTACATATAGATGACATGTACATCTACCAACAAAAATAAGATGTTAATTTGGAATGTGATGGGAACAATTTGAGGTATAATTTCTGCTAGTTTTTTCCCTGCTAAGTTGCTTATGTTAAACATGATGTAAGAATTAGGCCATTGTAGGCAGTCATCTGCTCTGCTTCTGAGCTTTTCTGAGCACCAACAAACATTTTCAGATATCTCTGCCAAGGATGAGCATTAGAAGGTGTTGGAATTACTGGATAGGCCTTCATAGTCGGGAATGAGGGCAGGACTGAGAGGTTATCCTGGAATCCAGTGCTGTGTGAGTTTAGGAAGTTTGTAAAGTGATGGGATTGGATTCCTGTATGGTTTCCAAGGTCCCTTATAGGTCCCTGATACTGCTTGTCTTTGAGAATTGGAAGAGTAGATGTCATTAGGCTTACATATTTTGGGGCATTGAGAGGGGTGTCTTCTTCTCCCCCACATTATCACTGACCTGTTCAGTTGATCTGATTTCTGCCAATCCCACCCAAGGAAGCTGCCTCCTCCTGAGTTGCTCCTCCTTGCTAAGGAGGGGCAGATGGTTCATCAGCAGCCTAGAGCCAGGGACTCAAGCCTGGACCCCATTGGAAACAAGATGCAAAGCAAGTGTGTGGGTTCCACACAGGGCAGGACGAGCAAGGAGGCAGAGAGAGCAGGGCTCATTCCCTGATTCTTGGGCCAAGGAAAGATGTGTGGGGTTCACACTTGAATTATTTGCAGGCTGCTCTTGGCCTCTAGGGAGCAGTACTCAGTGGGCATTGTTAAATATAAATGTACAGTAATTGCCTTGAGTCTGGCTGGGCCCAATTCTCCTGGACTCCAGACACATCATCTCCTTAGGGTTTTTCTACTGGAAAGTTATTACTTCAAGTGGTTTAATTTGTTACTTTTGTCTACATGGAAAGTCTTACCATTTTCTTACTTTTTATCTTCAGTCCAGGAAATTCATACTGTTTATTCAATCAGATCAGAACTCAGTGTTCATACTAATAGTCATTAAAAAAATTGTGATGAAATGCATACAATATCAAATTTACCATTTTAATCATTGTTTATTGTGCGTTTCAGTAGTGTTAAGTACATTCATATTGTGTATAACTAACCTCCAGAATTCTTTTCACCTTCCCAAACTGAACCTTGTACCCATGAAACAACTCCCCATTCTTCCATCTCCCCAGCCTCCTAGCAACCACCACCGTATTTTCTGTCTTACCTACACTAGGTACCTCATATAAGTAGAATCATATAGTATGTGTCGTTTTGTGACTGGCTTATTTTACTTAGCCTAATCTCCCCAAGGTCCATCAATGTTGCAGCAGGTGTCAGGATTTCCTTCCATTTAAGGTTGAATGATATTTTGCCATATAGAGATAGTTCATTTTTTAAAAAATATTTTATTTATTTATTGATGAGAGACACAGAGAGAGGCAGAGATACAGGCAGAGAGAGAAACAGGCTCCCTGTGGGGAGCCCACTTTGGGACTTGATCCCAGGACCCCAGGATCACGTGCCCAGAGCTGAAGGCAGATGCTCAACCACTGGGCCACCCATGCATCCCAGTCCATTTTCTTCTTTTATCTGTTGGTGAGACATTTAGATTGCTTCTATTCTTTGGTTATTGTGAATAATACCACTACAAACATGGGTGTACAAATATCTCCTTGAGATTCTACTTTCAGTTCTTATCAGTAAATATTCAGAAGTGGAATATCTGGATCATGTGGTAGGTAGTATGATTCTTAATTTTTTTTAGGAACCTCCATACTATTCTCCATAGTGGATACACCATTTCACAATTCCCAGCAGTGCACAAAGGCTCCACTTTCTTTACATCTTCATCAACACTATTTTATGTTTTTACTTGCTAATATTTATCAGGAACACAGAAGAATGGGCAGAGGGAACATCAATAACTATAAAACACACGTGAGACATTGAGAGAGTCACAGACAACAGTGTCGGCAAGTATATGCAAGCATGGGAGGGGCACTGTGACCTGGATGCTTATACATATGAATTTATGGTCCAGGGCCTAAAACTGTCCTGCCAGATGGAACTCAGGCACCAGCAAACGGTAGAAACACTTTTGTCTTCTAAGGGCCTTCTTGACCATGATAATTGAAACTTTTGTAATTATTTTGTGCAACTGGGAGAGAGGTAGAATGGATACTGTTTTATATATGTATGTATGTGTGTCTGTGTATGTATGTGTATATATGTATATGTATACATGTATGTGTGTATATGTATATATAGGTATGTATGTGTGGGTATATGTATATATGCATGTATGTGTGTATATATGTATGTATATGTGTGTATACGTATATAAATAGTAGTAGCCATCCTAATGGATATGAGTTTTTTTTTAAAGATTTTATTTATTTATTCATGAGAGACAGAAAGAGGCAGAGACACAGGCAGAGGGAGAAGCAGGTCCCATGCAGGGAGCCCAATGTGGGACTCAATCCCAGGACCCCAGGATCATGCCCTGAGTGAAAGGCAGATGCTCAACTGCTGAGCCACCCTGGCGTCCTTGGATATGAGGTTTTGACTTGTATTTCCTGAATGATTAGTGCTTTGAACATTTTTATATGTGATTGTTGGTCATTTGTATATCTTTGGAGAAATGTCTATTCATATCCTTTGCCAATTTTTTGATAAGGTCTTTGTTTTATTATTAAGTTGTAGGAGTTCCTTATAGATTCTGGATATTAAGCCCTCATAAATAAATATTTTCTCCTATTCCATAAGTTATTTTTCACTCTGTTCATTGTGTCATTTGATATACAAGAGTTTTAAATTTTGGTATTCATATTATCTATTTTTTCTTTTGTTTCATTTGCTTTGGGTGTCATATGTAAGAAATCACTGCCAAATCCAATAGCATGAAGGTTTTACCTTATGTTTTCTTTTAAGAGTATTGTTTTTAATGAGAAAATACTCCGCATCACTTGCCATCAGGGAAATACAAATCAAAACCACAATGAGATACCACCTCACACCAGTGAGAATGGTGAAAATTACAAGACAAGAAACAACAAATGTTGGAGAGGATGTAGAGAAAGGGGAACGTTCTTGCACTGTTGGTGGAAATGTGAACTGGTACAGCCACTCTGGAAAACTGTGTGGAGGTTCCTCAAAGAGTTAAAAATAGAGCCACCCTACGACCCAGCAATTGCATTGCTGGTGCAATCTTTTTACCCCAAAGATACAGATGCAGTGAAATGGCAGAACACCTGCACACCAATGTTTATAGCAGCAATGTCCACAATAGCCAAACTGTGGAAGGAGCCTCAGTGTCCATCGAAAGATGAATGGATAAAGAAGCTGTGGTCTATATATACAGTGGAATATTACTCAGCCATTAGAAAAAATGCATACCCATCATTTGCTTCAACATGGATAGAACTGGAGATTATTATGCTGAGTGAAGTAAGTCAATCAAAGAAGGACAAACATTATATGGTTTCATTCATTCGGGGAATATAAAAAATAGTGAAAGGTATTAAAGGAGAAAGGAGAGAAAACGAGTGGGAAATATTAGAAAGGGAGACAGAACATGAGAGACTCCTAACTCTGGGAAACGAACAAGGGGTAGTAGAAGGGGAGATGGGTGGGAGGATGGGGTAACTGGGTGACAGGCACTGAGGGGCACTTGACGGGATGAGCACTGGGTGTTATATGTTGGCAAATTGAATTCCAATAAAAAATATAAAAAAAGAATTTTGTTTTTAAATTATTTTTAAAAATTTATTTATTTTAGAGGGGCAGGAAGGCAGAGGGGGAAGGGAGAGGGACAAGCAGCCTCTGCTGAGTGTGGAGCCAGGCTCCTGGATCCTACAACCCTGAGATCATGATCTGAGTTGAAATCAAGAGTTGGCCACCCAATCAACTGAGCTACCCAGGCTCCCCTTCTTCTAAGAGTTTTATAGCTTTAGCTCTTACATTTAGGTCTTTGACCCATTTTCAGTGAATTTTTGTATGTGGTAAAGTGAGGATCAAACTTTATTATTTTGCATGTGGATATTCCATATTCCCAGAATTATTTGTTGAAAAGACTGTTCTTTCCCCATTGAATGGTTTTGGTACCATTGTCAAAAATCATTTGACCATATACATGAAGGTTAGTTTTAGGGCTTTTTATTCTGTTCCATTGGTCTGTCTTTCTTTATGCCAGTACTATACTGTTTTGATTATCGTAGCTTTGTAGTAAGCTTTGAAATAAAAAAGTATGAGACCTTTAACTTTGTCTTCTTTTTTCAAGATTGTTTTGGCTATTCAGATTCTCTTGAGATTTCATATAAGTTTGAGGATAGCTTTTGCTATTTCTAAAAAAAAATGCCACTTGCGTTGATAGAAATTGCATTAAATCTATAGATTGCTTTGGATAATATTGACATCTTAACAATAAGTTTCCCAGTCCATGAATATGGGGGTCTTTTATTTATTGGTGTTTTTTTAAATTTAATTTCTTTTTAGCAGCTTTTGGTGGTTTTTAGTGTGTAAGTTTTTTGCCTCCTTGGTTGGTTTTATTCCTAGAATTTTATTCTTTTTTCTTTTTAAAAGATTTTATTTATTTATTCATGAGAGACACAGAGAGAGGCAGAGACATAGAGAGAGGGAGAAGCAGGCTCCTCATGGGGATCCTGATGCGGGACTTGATCCTAGGACCCTGGGATCATGCCCTGAACTGAAGGCAGATGCTCAACCACTGAGCCACCCAGGTGTCCTTTTTCTTTCTTCTTTCTTTCTTTCTTTCTTTCTTTCTTTCTTTCTTTCTTTCTTTCTTTCTTTCTTTCTTTCTTTCTTTCTTTCTTTTTCTTTCTTTCTTTCTTTCTTTCTTTCTTTCTTTCTTTCTTTCTTTCTTTCTTTCTTTCTTTCTTCTTTCTTTCTTCTCTTTCTTCTTTCTTTCAGATTTTATTAATTTATTTATTCACGAGAGACACAGAGAGAAAGGCAGAGAGACCGATTGAGGAAGAAACAGACTCCTCACAGGGAGCCCGATGTGGGACTCGATCCCTGGACGGGGATGACGCCCTGAGCCAAAGGCAGACAACCGCTGAACCACCCAGGTGTCCCCCTATTCTTTTTTTGAGAGATTTATTTATTTATCTATATATTTTTTTAAAGATTTATTTATTTATTTATTTATTTATTTATTTATTTATTTATTTATTTATTTATTTATTTATTTTAGACAGAGAGAGAGAGAGAGAGAGAGAGAGAGAGGCAGAGACACAGGCAGAGGGAGAAGCAGGCTCCATGCAGGGAACCCCACGCGGGACTCAATTCTGGGACTCCAGGATCTCGCCCTGGGCCAAAAGGCAGGCTCCAAACCGCTGAGCCACCCAGGGATCCCCGAGATTTATTTATGTATCTTACAGAGAGAGAGTGCACATGCACAAGTAGGGGGAGAGGTAGAGGAAGAGGGGAGAGAAAATCTCAAGTAGACTCCTCACTGAATACGGAGCCTGACTTGATCTCATAACTCAGATCATGACCTGAACCTAAATCAAGAGTTAGTTGCTTAACTGTCTGAGCTACCCAGTTACCTCTATTTTATTTTTTTGATGCTATTGTAAATGAAATTGCTTTCTTAATTCTTAGTTTCCTTTTTTGGACTATTCATTGTTTTTTTTTAATATTTTTTTCTTTCTTTCTTTCTTTATGATAGTCACAGAGAAAGAGAGAGAGAGAGAGAGAGAGAGAGAGGCAGAGACACAGGCAGAGAGAGAAGCAGGCTCCATGCACCGGGAGCCCGACGTGGGACTCGATCCCGGGTCTCCAGGATCGCACCCTGGGCCAAAGGCAGGCGCCAAACCGCTGCGCCACCCAGGGATCCCCTGGACTATTCATTGTTAATGTGCACAAACATAGCTGATTTTTGCATGTTGATTTTGTATCTTTCAATTTTGCTAAATTTGTTTATTCTAATATTTTGCGTGTGTTATCTTTAGGTTTTACAACATATAATATCCTTTTGCCTGTGAACAGAGGGAATTTTATTTTTTCCTTTCCAATTTGGATGCCTTTAATTTCTTGCCTAATTGCTCTGGCTACTAGGACCTCCACTATAAAGTTGACAACCTTGCCTCATTCCAGATCTTGCAGGAAAAGCTTTCAGCCTTACACTATTAAATATCTTAGCTGTGAACTTGTCATATATGGTTTTTACTATGCTGAGCTATATTTTTTCTGTACTTAATTTGTTGATAGTTTTTATCATGAAAGGATGTTGAATTTTGTCAAATGCTCTTTCTGCATCTATTGAGATGATCAAGTGATTATTTTCCCCTTCCTTTTGTTACTATTATGTATCACACTGATCAATTTGCATTTATTGAACCATGCTTGCATCCCAGGGATTAAATTCCACCTGATCATGTCATAATCCCTTCAATATGCTCTTGAATTCAGTTTGCTAGTACGTTGTTGAGAATTTTTATACCTATGTTCATCAGGGATATTGGCTTGTAATTTTCTTTTCTTGTAGTGTCTGGCTTTGATACTGGAGCAATGCTGGCCCCATAAAATGAGTTTTAAAGTGTACCCTCCTCTTCATCTTTTGGGGGAAAGTTTTACGAGGATTGACATTAATTTCTCCTTAAACATTTGGTAGAGTTCACCAGTGAAGCAATCTGGTCCTGGACTTTTCTTTGCTGAGAGATTTTTTATTACTGATTCAGTCTCCTTATTAGTTATAGGTCTGTTCACATTTTCTTTTTCTTCATGATTCATTCTTGGTAGATTGTATAGTTACAGGAATTTATTCATTTTTTTCTAGGTTATCCAATTTATTGGTATATAATGATTCATAGTAGTCTCTTATGAACCTTTGCATTTCTGTGGTATCGTTTGTGATATCTATTTCATTTATGATTTTATTTTTTGAGACTTTCTCCTTGTTGTCTTGCTAAAGATTTGTCAATTTTGGTTATTTTTTCAAAAAAACCAGTTCTTAGTTTGTTGATTTGTCTCTGTTGTCCTTTCAGTCTCCGTTTCATTTAATTTTGCTTTTACCTTTGTTATTTCCTTCATTCTGCAAACGTTGGGCTTAATTTGTTGTTTTCTCCTTCCTTGAGGCATAAAGTTAGGTTGTTTATCTGTGATTTTTTATCTATTTATTCATGAGAGACACAGGGAGAGGCAGTGACAGGCAGAGGGAGAAGCAGGCTCCTAGCAGGGAGCCTGATGCCCAGGATCATGCCCTGAGCTGAAGGCACACGCTCAACTGCTGAGCCCCCAGGCATCTCTATTTGTGATTTTCTTAGTGCAGACTTAGTTTATATTGCTATAAACTGCCCTATTATTACTGCTTTTGCAGCATCCCATAAGTTTTAGCATGTTATGTTTTCTATTTACATTTGTCTCAAGATGTTTTTTGATTTCTCTCATGATTTCTTCTTTGACCCATTGATTGTATAGGAAAGTATGTTTAATTTCCATATATATGTGAATTTTCCAGGTTTCCTTCTATTATTGATTTTTACTTTCATGTCGTTGTGGGTGTAAAAAATGCTTGATATGACTTCAGTATTCTTAGATTCGTTAAGATTTGTTTTGTGATCTAACATATGATCTATTCTGGAGAATGTTCTGTGTGCACTTCTACTACTGTTGAATGGAATGTTCAGCATATGTCTTTTTTTTTTAAGATTTTATTTGTTCATGAGAGACACAGAGAGAGAGGCAGAGACAGACATAGGCAGAGGGAGAAGCAGGCTCCCTGCGGGGAGCCTGATGTGGACTTGATCCCAGGACACTGAGATCATGACCTGAGCCAAAGGCAGACGCTCAACCTCTGAGCCACTCAGGCATCCCGCATGGCTTATTTTTTTTTTTTTTTATCCATTTAACCTCTATGTCTTTTGATTTGGGAACATAATCCATTTACACTTAAGTTAGTTATTAATAGGTAGGGATTTACTATTGTCATTTTGTTGACTATTATCTGGGTATTACATAGATCCTTTGTTCCTCTCTTGCTATCTTCCTTTGTGATTTGGTGATTTTCTATAGTGGTGTGTTTTGATTTCTTTCTCTTTATCTTTTGTGTGTCTACTGTAGATTTTTGCTCTGTAGTTAAGCTTGCATAAAACATGAAGCTTGCATAAAACATCTTATAGTTATAAAGGTCTATTTTAAGCAGCTAACAATTTCTATTGCATATAAAAACTATACTCTTTTTCTTTCACACATTTTATGTTTTTTTAAAAGATTTTTATTTATTTATTTGATAGAGAGAGTTAGAGAGAGAGAGAGAGAGAGTCACAAGCAGGGGAAACAGCAGGCAGAGGGAGAAGGAGAAGCAGGCTCCACGCTGAGCAAGGAGCCCAGTGTGGGGCTTCATCCCAGGATCCTGAGATCATGACCCAAGCTGAAGGCAGATGCTTAACTGACTGAGCCACCCAGACACCCTACATTTTATGTTTTATATCACAGTTATTGTATTTTTATATTGTGTATCCATCAATGCATTATTGTAGCTATGCTTCTTTTTAATACTTCTGACTTTTTTTTTGAGAAAGAGAGAGAGAGAGAAAGAGGGAGCAGAGTGGGAAAGGGCAGAGGGAGAGGGAGAAAGAGAATCTTAAGCTGGCTCCACGCCAGCCTGGAGCCCAGACATGAGGCTTGATTTCATGACCCTGAGATCATGACCGGAGCCAAAATCAAGAATTGGATGCTTAACCAACTGAGCCACCCAGGTGCCCTAATAAATTTGCCTTTTAACATTTATGTTAGGGTGAAGGAAGTGATTTACATCCATCATTACAATATTCGTGGGGGTTTTTTTTTTTTTTTGAAGGGGAGAGAGAAAGCACACAGGGGAGGGAGGGGCAGAAGAAGAGGGAGAGAGAGAATCTTTTTTAAAAAAGATTTTATTTTTTTAATTTAGAGAGAGAGAGAGAGAGAAAGAGAGAGCGAGCAGGGGGAGGGAGAGAAATAATATCAAGCAGACCCCACCCTGAACATGGAGCTCCACACATGGCTCAATCTTACAACCCCAAAATTATGACCTGAGCCAAAACCAAGAGTTAAATGCCCAGCTGACTGAGCCACCCAGGCACCCCAAGAGAATCTTAAGTAGGTTCCACACCCAGTGTGGACCTTGACTTGGGGCTCTATCTCATGACCTTGAGTTGAAATCAAGAATTGGATACTTAACCAACTGAGCCACCAAGGCATCCTCATTATTTGTATATTCTGAATTTGACTGTATACTTTCCTTCAACAGTGAGTTTAAACCTTCCTATGTTTTCCGGTTACCAATTAACATCCTTTCATTTTGGCTTGAAGAAGTCACTTTAGCGTTTCCTCAAAAACAAGTCTAGTGGTAATGAATTCCCTCAGCTTTTGTTTGGGAATGTCCTTATATTTTCTTCTTTTCTAAAGGACAGCTTTGCCAGGTGAGGAATTTTTTTAAAAGGATTTTATTTATTTATGAGAGAGATTGTGTCTAATATGGGGATGACCACATGGCCACCATGGAACAGGGGACTGGAATGCATAAGGATAGTGACTCTAGGTTCAGGGGCACTGGATGGTCCACAGTGGTGATGGCTCTGTTGCTCAGATGCTGGCACCTGCAGAACAGCAACAGAGGTAGAGTTTGGAGTGCAGATGCTCAGAGAATGACAGTGGCTATGGAGTCCTGGCATTGGCTAGCCCACAATGGCAATGGCTCTGTTGAATGAAATGTGAATGCATACCAAGTGGCCACAGAGGCAGGGTGTAGAGTATGGTTGTGTGTGTAGTAATAATGGCTCTAGGGTTTGGGGTCCTGGCTAGCCCATAGGAGTCATGTCTCCGGTGCCTGAGACATGGATGCATATGGAGCATATGGAGCAGTCATGGATCTGGGATTGGGAGAGCACATGCAGAGTGGCTATGGAATCAGGGTCTGAAGTGGGGGCACAGGCAGAGCATCCAGGGCTCTGGAGTCTGGGGCATGCATGAGGTTTAGGGAAGCTGGAAGCTCTGGTACTAAGGTGGCATAATAGCAACTCCTTCTGGGGGATGTACAGCAACATGTCCCTTTTTGGGGGGTTCTTTTGTTGCAATGGCCGTTATTTACCACAGTGTCAAAAATTTCCTGTGACTCCTGCAAAGCAAGTCACTGGGGTCTGTGCCAATGAACACTATGGAATCTTCCACTAAGAAAGCTGTGAGGGAGTCTGCAGTTTTTGAATTAAAGTCTATTTTGTGTGATATCAGTATGGCTACCTGTGTTCTCTTTTGGTTATCATTTTCATGGAATATCTTTCTGCATCTTTTAACTTTTGACCTATGCATGTCATTAGATCTAAAGTGAATCTTTTATTGGGGGCACCTTGGTGGCTCTGTTGGTTAAGCATCCAACTCCTTATCTTAGCTCAGGTGTTGATCTTAGGGTTGTGAGTTCAAATCCTGTGTTAGGCTTTATGCTAGGCATGGAGCCTACTTAAAAAATAAAGTAAAATGAATCTTTTGGAACACCTGGCTGTCTTAGTTGGTGGAACGTGTGACTTGATCTCAGGGTTATAAGTTCAAGCCCCAAGTTGGTTGTAGAAATTATTTAAAAAAAATAAACTTAAAAAGAAATAAAGTGAATCTTTTTTTAAGAGGTGGGGAGAGAGAAAGGGGAAGGGGCAGATGGAGAGGGAGAGAGGATCTTAAGCAGGTTCCATGCCCAGCATAGACACTGATGGAGGGTTCAGTCTCACAACCCTGAGATCATGACCTGAGCCAAAATCAAGTCTTGGACACATAACTTACTTAGCCACCCAGGCACCCCTAAAGTGAATGTTCTATAGACACAATATCATTTGATTCTGTTTCTAACAATCTCTTTTGATTGAATAGCTTAATTTTTATTTATATTTATATTTATTATTATTAAATATTTATTTATATTTAAAGTAATTACTGATAGGGAAGGACTTGCTATTATCACTTTGATAATTATTTTCTGTATGTCATACAGCCTTTTTGTCCCTCATTTCCTACTTTACCACCTTCTTTTGTGTTTGGTTAGGTTTTTGTGGTGACATGTTTTGATTCCCTTCTCATTTGCTGTTGTGTATATTTTATAGATATTTTCTTTGTGGTCCCCCTGTGGATTACATAAAACATCCGAAAGTTATAACAATCTATTTTAAACTTAACTTCAATCACATGAAAAGAACTTTATTCCTTTACACTTCCACACTCCGCCCCCATTTTCTGTTATTGATGTTGTAAATTGCATCCTTATATATTGTGTACCCATTAATATAGATTTATAGCTCTTTTTTATGCTCTTGTCTTTTAAATCCTATAATAACAATAAAAAATAGAGTTACAAGCCAAAATTACCATAATACATGTGTTTATATTTGTTCATATATTTATCTTTACTGGAGAACTATATAGTATGTATGGTTTTTGAATTACTGTGTAGCAAAAAAAAAAAGAAAGAAGAGAAAAGAAAAATCCATTTCTACTAGCTTATTAGAGTACTAAGGGAATGTTACACACTCCTAGTCTCATTCTTTTTTTTTTTTTAAAGATTTTAAATTTATTTATTCATGAAAGATGCACAGAGAGAAGCAGAGACACAGGCAGAGGGAGAATCAGGTTCCCTGTGGGAAGCCTGATGTGGGACTCAATCCCAGGACCCTGGGATCATGACCTGAGCCAAAAGTGGATGCTCAGACACTGAGCTACCCAAGTGTCCCTCCTGGTCTCCTCTGTGAGAGGTATTTGAAAAATTCTGGCTTTTGTCATTGCTAAAGTAACTTCACCAGCACTGGGGTTTGTTGAATTAAGCCCCATAGTCCCGTAGATAATTTAATGGGTATGAGCCTATTATGTTTCAGTCAACTTCCATAGGGCTTTTTCTCAGGTGAATATAATTTCTGGGTGTGCACATAACAGCCTTTTAAGTTCTACTTTAATGTATATGTTCTGAGAGAATTGAAACTGTCAAAGAAATCTTGACTTTGAGTGGCAGGCACTAGAGTTGTTGCATAAGTGTGTTTCTGTGGTGAGCTGTGTTCATATTCTCAACCCGCTTGTACTAGTCTGATTATAATCTGAACTTCTTAAAGTTCGTGTGCCAAGTAGAGGTCATTGTTTAATATTCAACAACGATTATGCCAGCAAAGCAGTGCTGTGGGAAAACATCAGATATGTGTTGTAATTGGTGACTTGATTTGAGTTGCAACATACTCTATCTAGCTATTGATTTCAGCCACCACTCCTCCATCTATTTCTGTCTTCTAGGTCTGCAACCTTGGATATTTAGAACTCAGCTCATAGAATCCTAGTATGTGGGTACTGAGAACATATAGTACAACCTTCTTATGTAATGGACAATGAGTTGAGAGTGAAAGGATTTTGACCACGGTCAAGTGAGTGAATGACAGATTGGAGTGGGACCTTGGGTCTAGGCTCCCATGACTTCTCCCCAACAATACTGTTCCAATTGTCCCTTCATTTCCTCCATAATGTCTGCCTGGTCTGACCTGGCTGTTTCCTGCTTTCCACTCTCTGCCTTCTTTAATGCCCTTGTTTGTAGGTCACTTTGTAACCCAGAGATGCTCGGTGGCCCTTGACTACATTCTTGGAAGAAATTCTAAGCCACAATTTACAAAGGTGTTCTGGGTGAAGCCAATGGGAAGCCTGGGCCTTGTCTGCTTGGCATCATTGTCTTCTTACATCTGTTTTCTGCCTCCATAGGTAGCCCCTGTTTGAAAAGGGCCGTTCCAGGAGGTCAGAGTTGACCTTTGGCTGATTTTAGAGTGCTCACTCAAGCCAATATCCAGTTCTTTCCTTCCCGTTCTTTTTTCATCCTTTAGACATGTCCTCTGTTACAACCCAGGAATTCTGTGTGTTGTATCCCTGTGGGGATTTTGCTTTCCAGAACTATGCCAGACTCCATGGAGAGAGCTGCAAGCCCTTGGGAGTGGCCTGTAGAAGCTCTGGAACAGGCAGTATTAGCAGTTGGCAGGCCAGGAGAGAATGGCTGAGCAAAAAAAGGCTCATGAATAAGCATGTCTTCTTTTTTTTTTTTTTGTATATTTTTTTATTGGAGTTTGATTTGCCAACATATAGCAAAACACCCAGTGCTCATCCTGTCAAGTGCCCCGCTCAGTGTCCATTACCAGTCACCCCATCCCCCTGCCCACCTCCCTTTCCACTACCCCTTGTTTGTTTCCCAGAGTTAGGTGTCTCTCATGTTCTGTCACCCTCACTGATATTTCCCACTCATTTTCTCTCTTTTCCCCTTTATTCCCTTTCACTATTTTTTGTATTCCCCAAATGAATGAGACCATATAATGTTTATCTTTCTCTGATTGACTTACTTCACTCAGCATAATACCCTCCAGTTCCATCCATGTTGAAGCAAATGGTATTTGTTGTTTCTAATGGCTGAGTAATATTCCATTGTATACATATACCACATCTTCCTTATTTTTAAAGATTTTATTTATTTGTTTATGAGAGAAAGAGAGAGAGAGAGAGGCAGAAACATAGGCAGAGGGAGAAGCAGGCCCCTTGCAGGGAGCCTTGCAGGGCTCAATCCCAGAACTCTGGGACCACGCCCTGAGCTGAAGTCAGATGCTCAACTACTGAGCCACCAAGGAGTCTCTAAGCATGTCTTCCTATGCTCTCTCACTAGGCATGGTATTTAATGATAGAGAAATAAAAACAATTTTAGTTCTTTTTAAAAAATATTTTATTTATTTATTCATGAGAGACACACACAAAGAGAGGCAGAGATACAGGCAGAGATACAGGTACTTTCTGGAGCTCTTTTGTAGTGAGCTGGCACTTCCTGAGATGACAAATGTGTCTCTCTTTTAGGAACTATGGCTGTCTGATAACCTAACTCTAGCAAAAAGTTTGGAAGATACCCACTGGAAGCGAGCATCGAGCACACTCCCCCTTTTTTGCCATACCATGCTAGGGGTAACCCTGGTATTAGTATCCTAAGGTTATCATAGCAAATTACTGTAAGCTGGTGGCTTAAAACAACAGAAATTTTACTTGAATGGCAAAGTCAATAGGGTATGGATCATCACTGGTGAAAGCCAAATGTGGCCATTATTCCCTTTGCCAATAGTTAGTCTAGGAGTGGATATATGATACAGTTCTAGCCAGTGAACCATAAAGGGAAATCTTCTAGGGGCTTTTGGGAAACATTATCCTCCATGATAAGAGAGAAGTGTGTGAAGAGAGAACTCCTTTTACCACCACCCCCACCTTCCCTTCCTAGGTTTTCCTTTATTTATTTATTTATTTATTTATTTATTTATTTATTTATTCATTCATTCATTCATTCATTCATTCATGAAAGACACACAGAGATAGAGAGGCAGAGACAGAAGAGGGAGAGGCAGGCTTCATGCCAGGAGCCCGATGTGGGACTCGATCTCAGGACTTCAGGATCACGCCCTGAGCTGAAAGCAGGCGCTAAACCACTGAGCCACCCAGGGATCCCCTATTTTCCCATATTTATATTGAAGATGTGATGCTCAGAGCTGCAGCAGCCATCTTGCGGCCATGAGGGGAGGTACTCTGAGGATGACTGAGTTGAAAGACTAAAGGAGTTTTGTTTTGAATGACTCCATTTCACCAATCCTGGCACTACCTACCTCCAGAAGCTTTTTTTTTTTTTTTAATTTATTTTTTATTGGTGTTCAATTTATTTATTTATTTATTTATTTATTTATTTTTTCATTTTTTTTATTGGTGTTCAATTTACTAACATACAGAATAACCCCCAGTGCCCGTCACCCATTCACTCCCACCCCCCGCCCTCCTCCCCTTCTACCACCCCTAGTTCGTTTCCCAGAGTTAGCAGTCTTTACGTTCTGTCTCCCTTTCTGATATTTCCCACACATTTCTTCTCCCTTCCCTTATATTCCCTTTCACTATTATTTATATTCCCCAAATGAATGAGAACATAGAATGTTTGTCCTTCTCCGACTGACTTACTTCACTCAGCATAATACCCTCCAGTTCCATCCACGTTGAAGCAAATGGTGGGTATTTGTCATTTCTAATAGCTGAGTAATATTCCATTGTATACATAAACCACATCTTCTTTATCCATTCATCTTTTGTTGGACACCGAGGCTCCTTCCACAGTTTGGCTATTGTGGACATTGCTGCTATAAACATCAGGGTGCAGGTGTCCCGGCGTTTCATTGCATTTGTATCTTTGGGGTAAATCCCCAACAGTGCAATTGCTGGGTTGTAGGGCAGGTATATTTTTAACTGTTTGAGGAACCTCCACACAGTTTTCCAGAGTGGCTGCACCAGTTCACATTCCCACCAACAGTGTAAGAGGGTTCCCTTTTCTCCGCATCCTCTCCAACATTTGTTGTTTCCTGCCTTGTTAATTTTCCCCATTCTGACTGGTGAGAGGTGGTATCTCATTGTGGTTTTGATTTGTATTTCCCTGATGGCAAGTGATGCAGAGCATTTTCTCATATGCATGTTGGCCATGTCTATGTCTTCCTCCAGAAGCTTTTTTATGGGAGATAATTAAATGTCTTTGTCACTATTGTTCGAAGCTAGATGTGTCCTTTCCAATATAGTTGATATTCTGTGTCTTCACATTTCCATGTATCCTTGAAATAAACTACCATTACTGAGGGCCACCTAAGTATATCTCTGTTCTTTGCAATTTGAAAGAAACTTCTACCTATTTTTCACTTTGTGTCCTGGGGGCCATGCATGTGGTATATTCAGGTCCTCTCATAGGATTGAAAGTTAGAGGCTTTGTATGACCACATCTATTAATCTTGCCTTCCAGCTTCTATTCTCCCTTTTTTGTGAAGCACCCCTCTCCTACTCCAAGTTCATTTCTTATCAATAGATTGACTCTATTCTTCTGCTCTGGTTTTGGGCAGGCAAACCAGGCTCAGCCAATCAGAGTCAGAGTGACTGGTTTAGGGGTGAGCATGTGCTTGATTCAGACCAGTGAGGGTTAGACTTGCAACTTTTGCTAGAACAATTGAGGTAAGGTAAGAGACATGGTTGATTATTTTTTTTCTTCCATTTTTTGATTACTAAACTATGAGGATGTGAGCTTGGAGCTGCTGCTGGCCACCTTGCACTGTTAGGGAAAAATGTTGGGGAGGGAAACCAACATGATTATTAGAGCCAGTAATTTCTTTTTTCATTTATATTCATTATCATTGGATTTTTCTTATTTGTAAAAGAGATCTCTGACACATAATGTCTTATTTTTCTCTTCTCTGTCTCCTAGGAGCCCCCATGCTTTCTCCCTGATGGATTATGTTAGTGTTTTGGGATTACAGAAAAAGATATTACATCAAAAGGGTTTGCAGTCTTGGCCTTGCATTTCATCCTCTGATTTGTTGAGGGTAATTTTGTTTCTGGCCACACAGCTACCCCTTCTTTTCCTGGCCATTTGTACAAATCTTAGTGATGCCCTCAGCAAGTGGGAGAGTCTACAATGGTGTCTGACAGGACTATGATGTGAGTCACATATGCCTTTTCAATTTTCTAATAACCATATTGAAAACATAAAAAGGAAGAGATGAAATTGATTTTAATAGTATATATCATTTAATGCAATATATATCTCAAGGCTACCATTTTAAATATGTGACCAATATACAAATTAATAATTAAATGTATTACTTTCTTTATACTGTCTTCAAAATCCAGTAAATTCATATAAAGCTTTATAGTAAATCTCGATCCAGAGCAGCTGCATTTGAAGTGCTCAATAACCCAGTGGCTGTCATATTGGACAGTTTACCTGAGGAAGGAAAAGAAGCCTGAAAGAGGGTCAAGAATTGGGAAGGGAGGGACACCTGGGTGGCTCAGGCATTTAGTGCCTGCCTTCAGCCCAGGGCGTGATCCTGGAGTAACAGGATTGAGTCCCACATCGTGCTCACTGCAGGCAGCCTGCTTCTCCCTCTGCCTATGTCTCTGCCTCTCTCTCTCTCTGGGTCTCTCATGAATAAATAAATAAAATAAAATAAAAAAAGAATTGGGAAGGGAAAAGTAATGGTCAAGGTGTCAATAGGCCCCTCACACACACTTAATTTCAAGAGTTTTTTTTGTGCAACAGTTGAAACCAAATTGAGAAAGCATTGTGCCCAGATTTTTGCTATAGGAAGGACTGTCATGAGGAACACCTTCATACAAATGGCAGGACAGGGCTTGGCTTCATCTGACAATGACAAGATTCATGTGGTTGGAGGACAGTGAGTGCAGCAGATGGTGATGGCAGGGACCTCAGATGCCAGTGGCAGGAGTCTAACTTTTATTAGTATATAGGGAACCCACCAGAGGGCCTTCAGTGGGAGAGTGAGATAATGTTCTTTCCCTGAAGTGGCAGTGTGGAGACTATCTGGGAGCAGGCAGAGTAGAAGAGGGGGGCTGGTTGGGAACTCTGCTAGGTATTCAGGAGAAAGATGATGGCAGCATGGCCAGGATGACGGCAGTGGTAGTGGTTAGGAGATGCATTCTGTGAGAGAAATGTACAGGCCTTGAGGATGGATGGAGGTGGGGGAAAGAAGGAGAGAGGGAGATATCAAAGAGTTCTGGCTAGAGCATTTTGCCATCTCTCACCTTGTTTTTCCTTCTGGCCTGATCCATACACACCTTCTGTGCTTTGGGAGGCAAAGGATGGGAACTGGATTGTCTGCTTCATGCTTTAATGTGTTTATTTAGCTGCTTCTCAGGCTTGTTTGGGTAACCTGAGCTCTGATGTGGGTCCCACAAGCTCATTAGTCCCAATGCTGGGATGGAGCCCAAGGGCCCTCAGTGGACAGGGATGACTTTGAGACTAATGTTGGCCCCACTCAGGGCCTAGAACACTGCTCAACACACACTAGGCCTTCAGTAAAAACATCTTTTTGTGAGTGTTTTGTGGCTGTTTGTGAAACACATATTGGAAACAGCACATGGACTTCCACCAATACAACTCATGGTTTTGTCTTTTTTTTTAAATTTTTAAAATTTATTTATGATAGTCACACACACACAGAGAGAGAGAGAGAGAGAGAGAGAGAGAGAGAGGCAGAGACACAGGCAGAGGGAGAAGCAGGCTCCATGTACCGGGAGCCCGACATGGGATTCGATCCCGGGTCTCCAGGATCGCGCCCTGGGCCAAAGGCAGGCGCCAAACCACTGCGCCACCCTGGGATCCCCCATGGTTTTGTCATTTAGGAATTTCCCAACACCTGCTATCAGGAGGTTTATCTGAACCTCAAACATGCCTGGAAGGTCAGCAGGAAGGTTCTTGTCCTGGCTTTTGTTTAGATCCACAAACATTTTCTGAGCACTATTCTGGAACTCAGGTAAGAGATGCCTTTGGTGGGGGAAAAGTCAGACCCATGAACAAACTGATTCAATATGGTGGAAGGTAAGCCTTGGTGCTTTGGGAGCACAGAGAAGCACACTTGTCTCCGAAGTGGGTTAGGAGGAGCTGATACCTGGTCTGAGGCTTCTAAAAATTTATTTTAAAAAATCAAATGTATAGATGTACATGCTATAAAAAGTTGAACAGTACTACATTGGTTATAACAAAATTAGTGGTGCCTTGCTCCACTGGACCTCCATTCCCATTTTCCCCTCCAGAGTCCATTTTCAACCAGTTTAGTAGTTTCTTCTGGTATTTACTACCATGTCATTACATGTCATGCTCCTTACTGCTACTTCTTGATTACTTGGAAGCTGAGAGTTGAGGTTGCTAATATCTTCTTGCTCACACCCAGTTTCCACCCTCCCAAAGCAGGGGTGGGAATTTGATTCCTATTCAGTGCTTCATCAATATGATGTAAGTATTTATTATTCATAGTTGAGCCACTTGCACGTCTATGTTCCTGTTTCTTTCTCTCAACAATTTTTAATTTTACTTGGAATCAATAGTTCCTTTTTGTAAAATTTGATTTTTCTATCCTTCATCATCCGTTTTACACGAAGCATCACTCCCTTCTCTGTACTCTGCTGTGTTGAATTACCTGTTCCTGTGGCTCCTCTTTCTTGGTTTTCTCTCTCCTTTTGTAGCTTTCATTAGAATGATGCAAAGGAGTACATTTTTTTTCTTTTCTTTTTTTTTAAGATGTGCATGTCTGAATATACCTCTTTTCTACCCTCATGCTTGATTGATGGTCTGGACATAGAATTCTATGCAGGCTAGAATTTTCTCTCGGAATTTGAAGATACAGAGTCTTTTTTTTTTTTTTTTTTTTTTCTCTCTCTCCCATTCCTTTCCACTTGACCTGGAAGACACAGGGTGTTGCTTCTGGTATTGTTTTAAGAACTTGATGCCCTCTAATCTCTAAGTTTTTGTATGTGACCTGTTTCTCGTACCACCTCAGCCCCACCCCATTTCTGGAAGCTTAGGGGAATCTTCCTTTTATCTCTAGTGTTCTGAACATTCTTGATGGTGTGCCTTCATCCATTATTCGAGGCAAAGCTGTCTGAGAGACCTTTCTGCAGTGACACAAATGTTCTCTGTGTTGTCCAATATGGTTTCCTCCAGCCACATGAGGCTGTTGTGCACTTGAAATGTGGCTGGTATGGCTGAGGAACCGCATTTCTGATTTCATCTTTTTTAAAATACATTTATATTAAAATGTAACTAGCCACATGTGTCCAGGGGCTACTGTATTTGACCATACTGTGTATTGGCTTTTCAATCTGGAGACTCTTGCCCTTTGGTTCTGGGGAGTTGTCTTGAATTATTTCTTTCCTTTTTTTCTTATTTTAAAGATTTTATTTATTTATTCATGAGAGACACACACAGAGAGAGGCAGAGACATAGGCAGGGGGAGAAGCAGGCTTCCCCGCAGGGAGCCAGATGTGGGATTCGATCCCCAGACCTGGAATCACGCCCTGAGCCAAAGGCAGATGCTCAACCTCTGAGCCACCAGGCATCCCTCTTTCCCTTTTTTCTATTCTCTGCCCTGAAACTCCAATTTGTTTGATAGAACTTATACAGTGATTCTTTAGTTTTCTTATATTTTCTCTCCATTTTCCATCTCTTTGTCTTAATTTTTTTTCAAGTGATTTCCCTAACTTTACCTTCCTCCTTTTTAGGGAACGTTACATCTTCCATCAATACTTTTTATTTCCAGGAGCTCTTTTTATTTTTTTTTATTTTTTGAATGTTTGCTTATCATTTCTTTTTTTTTCTTTTTTTTAATAAAATAATTTTTATTGGTGTTCAATTTACCAACATACAGAATAACACCCAGTGCTCATCCCGTCAAGTGCCCCCCTCAGTGCCCGTCACCCACTCACCCCCACCCCCCGCCCTCCTCCCCTTCTACCACCCCCAGTTCGTTTCCCAGAGTTAGGAGTCTTTATGTTCTGTCTCCCTTTCTGATATTTCCCACACATTTCTTCTCCCTTCCCCTATATTCCCTTTCACTATTATTTATATTCCCCAAATGAATGAGAACATATAATGTTTGTCCTTCTCCGATTGACTTACTTCACTCAGCATAATACCCTCCAGTTCTATCCACTTTGAAACAAATGGTGGGTATTTGTCGTTTCTAATGGCTGAGTAATATTCCATTGTATACATAAACCACATCTTCTTTATCCATTCCTCTTTCGATGGACACTGAGGCTCCTTCCACAGTTTGGCTATTGTGGACATTGCTGCTAGAAACATCGGGGTGCAGGTGTCCCGGCGTTTTATTGCATCTGAATCTTTGGGGTAAATCCCCAACAGTGCAATTGCTGGGTCATAGGGCAGGTCTATTTTTAACTGTTTGAGGAACCTTCACACAGTTTTCCAGAGTGGCTGCACCAGTTCACATTGCCACCAACAGTGTAAGAGGGTTCCCTTTTCTCTGCATCCTCTCCAACATTTGTTATTTCCTGCCTTGTTAATTTTCCCCATTCTGACTGGTGTGAGGTGGTATCTCATTGTGGTTTTGATTTGTATTTCCCTGATGGCAAGTGATGCAGAGCATTTTCTCATGTGCATGTTGGCCATGTCTATGTCTTCCTCTGTGAGATTTCTCTTCATGTCTTTTGCCCATTTCATGATTGGATTGTTTTTTTCTTTGCTGTTGAGTTTAAGAAGTTCTTTATAGATCTTGGAAACTAGCCCTTTATCTGATATGTCATTTGCAAATATCTTCTCCCATTCTGTAGGTTGTCTTTTAGTTTTGTTGACTGTATCCTTTGCTGTGCAAAAGCTTCTTATCTTGATGAAGTCCCAATAGTTCATTTTTGCTTTTGTTTCTTTTGCCTTTGTGGATGTATCTTGCAAGAAGTTACTGTGGCTGAGTTCAAAAAGGGTGTTGCCTGTGTTCTTCTGGGAGGAATTTTAAAGATGAGATGGCATTTAGGGGAGAATAAAGCAGTTGGCACAGCATGATCAAAGGCATAGAAGTGTAGAGGTAGCACAGGGTGTTCAGGGACCTACAAAGATGCTAGCGTGATGCACAGTGTCTAAAGAGGGCTGCTGGGAATGCAGCTGGGTAGTCACCTCTCACCTAGATCAGGCGCAGTCAGCACCTGTGGGGGTATCAAACCGGGAGCCCTGATTATATGTGCAAAATTCACCTTCTACAAGGAGATCAGCCAAGAGGCTGTAGTTATTGTCAGGGTCAGTGATGAGGGTCTGACTAGGGCAGGGGAGTGGGGGAAATACATAATTTCTTCCCTATTTTTATAATGACAGTTTCAAATATAAAAAATTTGAACAGAAAGATGGAAAAAATTGTTTAGTAAGCACTTGTGTCCCCACCACCTATGTAGAACAATTAGCATTTTGTTCCATTTGCTTTATCATCTGTCAATCTATCCCTCTGTCCATCTGTCCATGCCTTTTACTTTTTGATACATTTATAGCTAACTACTTGGATAGCTATAAAAAATAAAAAAGGAAAATAACAAGTATTAGTGGGATTGTGGAGAAATTGAAACTGTTTGTTGGTGTATTTGGTACATTTGGTGGCTATAAGTTGCAGAATGAGGACAACTTCACCTCTAAACACTGCAGCATGCATGTCATTAGCCAGATGGACCCTGGTGTATAGATAAAATTAACCTATTGATCCTGTATTTATTTAAAATTTTGATATTTTGGGATGCCTGGATGGCTCAGTGGTTAAGCTCTGTTGTTGGCTTAGGGTGTGATCCTAGAGTCCCACATGGGGTTCCCTGAGGGGAGCTTGCTTCTCTCTGTGCCTATGTCTCTGCCTCTGTGTGTGTGTCTCATGAATAAATAAATAAATAAAATCTTTAAAAAATAAAATTTTGATATTTTGTCCCTCATTGAATTAATATTGATTTTTAAAAATTTTTTTATGTAGATTCCATGCCCAGGATGGAGCCCAGTGCAGGGCTTGAACTCACACCCCTAAAATCAAGACCTGAATTGAGATCAAGAGACAGATGCTTAGCCAACTAAGCCACCTAGGCACCCCTGATTTTTTAAAAAATACTGCTTTAGAGAATAATCTGGTTGCATTAAAATACTTATCTGATTATTAATATTTTTGGCAATTTTGGGCTTAAGTGGAATGCCTCACTCTCCTTACCCTGGTCCCAGCCCTGCCTAGAAGTCCCAACTGAATTTGATAAACACATTTTGTTGGTATGGAGAGAACAAGCTCTCCTTACTCCTATTTGTTCATTCCTTTGGGATTTACCTTCCTTGGCCTGCTATACATTCAACCTAGGAAACTGTTCAGAAACAAATTCTTCCTAGACTAGAAGAAGGATGAGAGAGATCTCAACCGAGTGGGTCTTTAGATCCTGCAGGGATGGAGAAAAGTAAGGTGTGGTTTCCTTGCTCCCTACCCTGTGTTTACATAGCTGGACAGATGCTGAAGGCAGGCTTCTTATAGAACTCAGGAAATGAAGTCTCTAACCTCAGTGGCTCCTCATAGAGCAGGCAGTAAAAAGAGCCATTTAAACATTATAAGAAGGGAAAAGATAAACAGTCCACATCCAGTAAACTCTCAACCTTTTAATTATTTTGTCAATTAAATCTTGAACTCACATTTCCTCCTCTTGCTCAAAGAAAATATGTCCCTAATTTGGGGTAACTCTATAACTCTTGTCTTCTCTCAGCCATGAGCTGAACTGTTTTTGAGTTCATACTGAATGAACATTGATAGAGGGCCTGCCAAGGGTCAGGTATCTGGCTGGCCACATGATCTCTTAAGTCAAAGCTACCATGAGCCAGACTAGCAGGCTCCGAGTCCCTGCAGGTCACACCCAGAGTCTGGTCTGGTCCTCAATTTTGGAAGGAAAGAATTTTTAATGGGTTAGGCAACTGAGGCCTGAGGATGTTTAAATAACTCACACATGGCCTGCCTGTGGATCCCTATTTGCTGACTGTCTACACAATAGAGAGCATGAATACTCCTGGAGTCTACAGAAAGCTCAGAGGCCTCCTGGGCCAGGTCCCCAATTACACCCTTCCTTGTTCCTCTCTATCTCTGGCATGTTCTCTCAGATTCTTTTTTTTTTTTTTTTTAATTTCATTTGGTTAACATACAGTGTAATATTAGTTTCAGGTGTACAATTTATGATTCAACATTTACGTACATTATCAGGTGCTCATCACAACAAGTGCCCTCCTTAATCCTCATCACCTATTTTACCCATCTCCCCCTCACCCCTGCATCCTCCCTAGCAATCATCAGTTTCTCGTCTGTAGTTAAGAGTCTGGCTTTTGGTTTGCTTCTGTCTTTTTCCCTTAGGATCATTTGTTTGTTTTCTTAAATTCTTGAATTCCACATATGAATGAAATCATAGGATATTTGTCTTTCCCTGATTGATTTATTCCACTTAGCATAATATTCTCTAGCTCCATTCATGTCTTTGTAAATGACAAGATTCCCTTCTTTTTTATGGCTAATATTCCATTGTGTGTGTGTGTGTGTGTTTACATATATATGTAAACACACACACACACACACACAACTTTTTTATCCATTCATTAGTCCATGAACATTTGTACTCTTTCCGTAATTTGGCTATTATAAATAATGCTGCTATAAATATTGGGATGTATGTATCCCTTTGAATTAGTATTTTTGTATTCTTTGGGTAAATACTTAGAGGCTTTTGACTTTTGAGGAAACTCCATACTGTTTTCCAGAGTGGCTGCACCAGTTTGCATTCTCACCAACACTGCAAGAGGGGTGAGACACTCCCCTTGTCTCATAAAACCCCCTGCTTTCATCTTAAAGTGGGGCCATGTTTGGGTTTCTACCTGAATCTGTGCTGCTCCCTGGATTGCAGTTTGCCCCTCACTGTGGCTTTGTATTTTCAGGTTGACAGGATACTCCATAAATCACTTATGCCCTTTCTCTACATCCTTGCCAACATCTGTTTTTTTCTTGTGTTGTTAACTTTAGCCATTCTGACAGGTGTAAGGTGTTATCTCCTTGTAGTTTTGAGGTATTTTCCTGGTGATGAATGATGTTAAGCATCTTTTCACACTGTCCATCTATAGGTCTTCTTTGGAAAAATATCTGTTCCTGTCTTCTGCCCTTTTTAATTGGATTATTTGTTTTCTTAGTGTTGAGTTTTATTAGTTCTTTAGAGATTTTTGGATATTATGTTCTCTCAGATTCTTAACCATTTTGGTTGCACAGAGTCAAAAATCCCAGAAATCTTATTATTTCATAAGCACTTGGATAGCTATAAAAAATAAAAAAAGAAAATAGCAAGTATTATTGGGATTGTGGAGAAATTGGAACCATTTGTTGGTGCATTTGGTACATTTGGTGGCAATGTAAAATGGTGCAGCCACTGTGGAAGACAGTTTAGCAGTTCCTCAAAAAGTTAAACATAGAACTACCATATGACCCACCAGTTCCTCTCCTAGTTAAATACCTAAGAAAATTGACAAGTTTCCCAAAGAAATACATCTACCTGCCTATTCATAGCAGTGCTATTTGCAATAGCCAGAAGGTAGAAATAATGGAAATTAATGAATGGATATGATTCAGGCTGGTTGGGTCCAAGGACATAGAGGTGGGTCCCGCAAGACCAGCCAAGAGGACCCTTGGCTTTGAACAGGATAGAAATAGGCCAACAGGAAATGCGAGCAGCATTTATTAAAGATATAGAGGGAGTATAGATATGGACAGAGTATCTGGGAGACTCAGAAAGGAAAGAAAAATGAGTCTTGTCGTTGCTTGGGACCTGGAGATTTTATTGAGGATGATGGTCTGGTGCACAAAGTCTTAGTAATCTAGGAACACAGATGGATGTTAGGTGTTCTCCATAAATCACTTATGCCCTGAAATCAGAGGTCTTGATGAGTCAGTGGTCTTAGCAAACATTGGTAACAACCTGCCCAGTCACTCCTTAGGCATTATCTATTGTGCTAGAAGACTCCAAAGAAATCATTAACTCCTGGGCCAGGTCCCCAATTACACCCCCCTTGACCTTTATAAGGAGGACGTACATTATCAGTTCTATAAGGCATATGTAAGAGACAATGTAGGTCCTAGTGAGAATAGAAGCAGGAAAAGGAGCAAAGAAGCAGTTTTTAATTGGATCCCTTTAGTTTCCCTGTCTCAAATGGATAAAAATTGTTATATATGGTGAAAAATTGACATGACTAGAGATAGAGCTGGAATAGGCACTGTGGAGAAACTGCCTTCCCAGTCAAAACCTTTGGACCAGGTGGCTTTAAGCAATTGCTTGAGAAGTCAGTGGGATCATAGGATTGATAGTTACAGACTTTCTGAAAATAAAACCAATAGAGTAGCTCAGCTTGTAAAAACCCCCATAGAAAACGTGGTGTTTTTCTTTAACTCATTATATTGCACACTCTCCTTGTCTCATAAAACCCCATGCTTTCATCTTAAAGTGGGGCCATGTTTGGGTTTCTACCTGAATCTGTGCTGCTCCCTGGATTGCAGTTATTTGACAAACAATAGTTTGCCTCTCACGGTGGCTTTGTATTTTCAGGTTGACAGGACATGTCATAGGATATTATTCAGCCATGAAAGAAATGAAGCAGTGATACATGCCAAAGCAGGGATGAACCTTGAAATCATTATCCTAAGTAAAGGAAGTGTTCAAAAGAAACAGGCCCCAAATGGGGTCACTTATGTTAAGCCCCACCAACACTTAATACTTAACAACTGCAGTTTCTGCTTCCGCCAGGAGGGCGGTTTTACGACAGTCAGTCTGGTATTTCCTGATCAGCACCAGTGAGGGCATCAGCGTAATTCCCCTTGTCTTCCCTAAAGGGAAGGTAATTTTGCCTGAAATAATACACACTTTTTAAAAAGGATTTAATTAATTAATTAATTAATGGGGGGGGGAGGAGGAGAGAGAGATTGGGAGCATGAGCAGGGGTGGGGAGCGCGAGTAGGGGGAGGGGCAGGGGGAGAAGCTGACTTTCCGCTGAGCACAGAGCCACGTGCAGGACTCAGTTCCATGACCTGAGCCAAAGGCAGATGCTTGCACCCCGATGTTTCTAGCAGCAATGTCCACAATAGCCAAACTGTGGAAGGAGCCTCGGTGTCCATCGAAAGATGAATGGATAAAGAAGATGTGGTCTATGTATACAATGGAATATTACTCAGCCATTAGAAATGACAAATACCCACCATTTGCTTCAAAGTGGATGGAACTGGAGGGTATTACGCTGAGTGAAGTAAGTCAATCGGAGAAGGACAAACATATGTTCTCATTCATTTGGGGAATATAAATAATAGTGAAAGGGAATATAAGGGAAGGGAGAAGAAATGTGTGGGAAATATCAGAAAGGGAGACAGAACATAGAGACTCCTAACTGTGGGAAACGAACTAGGGGTGGTGGAAGGGGTGGGGGGTGGGGTGGGGGGTGGGGTGGTGATTGAGTGACGGGCACTGAGGGGGACGCTTGACGGGGTGAGCACTGGGTGTTATTCTGTATGTTGGTAAATTGAACACCAATAAAAAATTAATTTATTAAAAAAAAAAAAAACAAAGGCAGATGCTTAACCAACTGAGCCACCCAGGTGTTCCAACCCCCCCCCTTTTTTTCCCTGAAATAATACACTCTTAAATTCCTGTCCTACCTCCTTTTATCTGTAAAATCCTTCCATTTAGTATAGTTCCTGGGAGCTCACTTCTAGATGAGATGTTGCTGATTCATGAATTGTTGAAAAAAGGTAATTAGCTCTTTAAATTTAAATTAATAGGAGCCAGACACAAGAGATCACATATTACATGACTTCATTTACATGAAATATCTAGAGTGGGTAAAATCTCTAAAGACAAGACTGTCCATCAACAATTCACAGCGGCTGAGGAAAGGAGAGAGTGAGGAGAACCTGCTTAATGGGCACAGGATTTTATTTTGGAGAAATGGAAATGTTTTGGAACTAGATAGAGGTAGTGGCTGCACAACATCATGAATGTATTGTTAAAAAATGAAATTCAACAGAGTAAATTTGAAGATCTCATTGACTTTCCAAAGCAAGTCAAGAATCTTCAGGTTACATCCTCTCTAGCAAATAGAGAAATGTTTTGAGGAGTTGTAGGAAATGGAAGGTTGTTATAGGCAGGAGGGTGGGGCAAAGAAGTTAATTAGCAAAAGAAAAGATTGTTTCAGCAAGGAATGCCTGGGTAGCTCAGTGGTTGAGCATCTGCCTTTGGGGAGTGATCCTGGAGTCCCAGGATGAGTCCCTGCATTGGGCTCTTCACTGGGAGCCTGTTTCTCCCTCTGCCTATGTCTGCCTCTCTGTCTCTCATGAATTAAAAAAAAAAAAAAAAAAAAAAAGCTTGTTTCAGTAAGGTCATCCTCCCTGGATGAAAGGGGTCTTATTAAGTGGATTATCACCTCCTCTTCCTCTGAAGGTTGGAGAAGGGCCCATGTGACAGATTACCTCAGAAATAATGTGCCAACCACAAGATTCCTGACCTGTTAAGACAACATTTCTGGGAGAGGTTGAAATTGCAATTAAATTAGGTACTAAGCCCTAGTTTAGTGGCTTGGCCTAGCATAAATGACCCCATCTTGGGCTTGTGGTTTTTCCCTTGAACAGTACTAAGGGACACTGAACTGTTTACTTTAAAATGGTTAATTTTGCTGCGATAAACACTAATGTTTATATGTCCAAAATAGCCAGACTATGGAAAGAGCCCAGATGTCCATGGACGATGAATGGATAAAGATGTGGTATATGCACACAATGGAATATTACTCAGCCATCAAAAAAGGAATCTAACATTTGCAATGACATGGATGAAACTAGAGAGTATAAATTATGCTCTGTGAAATAAGACAGAGAAAGACAATTGTCATATGATTTCATTAGTATGTGGAATTTAAGAAACAAAACAGAGAATCATAGGAGAAGGAAGGGAAGAATAAAATAAGATGAAATCAGAGGGAGACAAACCATAAGAGACTCTTAATTGTAGGAAACAAACAGGGTTGCTGGAGGGGAGATGGGTTGGGGATGGGGTAACTGGGTGATGGGCATTAAGGACTGCAGGTGATATAATGAGCACGGTGGTTTTTTGTTGTTGTTAAAGATTTTATTTATTTATTCATGAGAGACACACACACACACAAAGGCAGAGACACAGGCAGAGGGAGAAGCAGGCTCCATGCAGGGAGCCCGACGTGGGACTCGATCCTGGGTCTCCAGCATCACGCCCTGGGCTGAAGGGGGCACTAAACCACTGAGCCACCCAGGCTGCCCAGCACTGGGTTATATAAGACTGATGAATCCCTGAACTCTACCTCTGAAACTAATAGTGCACTATATGTTAATTAACTGAATTTAAATAAAATGGTTAATTTTACATTATGTGAATTTTACCTCAATAAATGTTTTAAAATCCAGAAATTACCCTGACAAATGTAAGACAGGTCACTAAGGTAGCTTTTTCTAGAGGCCCTGCCCAGTCTTCAGCCCCCACCTGACCACTGTTTGGCTTTAGCTTTGGCCCAGAAGTGGAAGATCCTTATCTGGGACTGTGATGTGATTACTTCCTTATTAGCAGCAATAAAAATCAGCTTGACTTAGATACTGTACTTTGCAACCTAGGAATTATAAACATACTCAGCAATGATAGTGAATGTAATCTGGTCACTCTTACAGCCCAAAATGCTTTCTCTCCTTCTAGTCCTCTGGCCAAATACTCCTCTGTCCATGGTACAACCTGTCATCTCCTATGGGAAACACCTGTACACTGACCCACAGAGGGGCTCCACATCCCACTTTTCTCTGCCTTCCCCAAGCTCCTGATCCCTTTGGAGTTGTCTGATTGCAGTGGAGTTCCCCACTCTGTGTAAGTGCCCTTTATAATAGTCTTTTTTTTTTTTTTTTAAGTAGGCTCTATGCCCAGCATGGAACCCAATATGGGGCTTGAACTCATGTCCCTGAGATCAAGACCTGAGCTGAGATCAAGAGTTGAATGCTTAACTGACTCAGCCACCCAGACGCCCCTCCCTTTGTAATAGTCTTGTTCACAGTTTGCCCCCATGGTGTGTCATAACACCGGGCACAGTGAAGAGTGATTCAGACTGAGGGAAGGGTTCCCATAGTCCTGGAAATACCTATGTTGCCAACTGGAATCTCCTGCTGGGGCTCAGGAGTAGGCTATTTGGTGAGACAGGCTGTCTAGAAAAAAATCAATGGGCTTGGCAGCTATCATTGTTTCATGTCTCTTTGGGAATCCCTTGGAACTGCAGGGAAAAATGTTTGAGGAGTGTTTCATTATTTTCTAGGGAGAGATGTCATTACTTTTATCTGATTATCAAAGAAGTCTGTTTTCTAACTAAAGGTCAAGAACTCCAGCTTGTGAACCTAGAAAACCTTGGCCAAATGAACCCTCTGGCCTTGTTTCCCCTCTGCTCCTTGCTGAACAGTTTAGGAAGTCTTACAAAGTAGAAAAATATTTAATTTTTTCTGTGATTTTTGAACTTTTTACCCTGGAATCCCCAAGCTGGGTTCCTGACAAAAACAAGTAATTATGTTTTTCCTATTTTCAGCAAAAAGTTAATTGATGGTATTTTTTTTATTTTCTTATTTAAGAAAAGTCACTACTTTTCAAAAGGCTGTATGTGCATAAGGTGAAACATTAAAGTGGTATAAGTGGAAAGTGCTTTAAAAAAAAAGAGGAAAGTGCTTTTATACTATGAAGAATAATATTTCCTGTAGGTTTTTTTTAAAATTTTTATTTATCTACGATAGTCACACACACACAGAGAGAGAGAGAGAGAGAGAGAGAGAGGCAGAGACACAGGCAGAGGGAGAAGCAGGCTCCATGCACCGGGAGTCCAACGTGGGACTCGATCCCGGGTCTCCAGGATAGCGCCCTGGGCCAAAGGCAGGCGCCAAACCGCTGTGCCACCCAGGGATCCCCATAAATGGGAATAAAATATTATCAAATGTTTTTTCTAAAAGTATTTTGATGATAGGACTTTTTTTAAAACTTAATTTATTAACGTGATAATTGATATTTCTATTTTTCTTGTTAACCACCCCTGAGTTCCAGGTTCAAATCCAACTTGATCAGAGTGTATTATCACTGCTGCATTAGGTTTACCTGCTCAAGATCAGTCAATTCACACTAGGAGGTCAACAATTAGAACAACTGATAGCTGACCTGTGAACTGGTCCAGACAACTGGAGGCTACTCACCCTCTCCTCTGTCCTTGGAATGTGTATTTTGCTGTCTTTCCCATCCCAGAAATTGCCCCAAAGACACAGCCTCAATTTAGTAATGTGGTGCTTAGACTATCCGGAAGGTACATGTGACTGAACCCAGTTGAGGTCTATGTATAAACTTTTAAGATGTGGCAGTCAGGTGTAGAGATCTACTGTCTTATAGCTACCCAAGACAAGACTTGTGAGTAAATTCCTTTTGCATATTAAAACTGTCAAACTGAGGTGGTATTCTATTACTTGGATTTCTTCCTGGCTTCTGCATATAGGAACCAGTTTCAGATTACACCTGAATAGGTTGTAAACTCAAGCTCTCTTGAATGTTATTTGAGATTCAATTTGACCAATGTCTATAGAAACAGAAAGCATATAAGCTATTCCCCGTTGAAGAGAACACATAGTTACTTTTCCTTGGCTGTACTATAATTTGTTCGCTTTCTCTAGCTACAACTGAATGATGCCTGGGTCATTTTATTTTATTTTATTTTATTTTATTTATTTTATTTTATTTTTTTGCTTTTTTTTTAAATTTATTTTTTATTGGTGTTCAATTTACTAACATACAGAATAACCCCCAGTGCCCGTCACCCATTCACTCCCACCCCCGCCCTCCTCCCCTTCTACCACCCCTAGTTCGTTTCCCAGAGTTAGCAGTCTTTACGTTCTGTCTCCCTTTCTGATATTTCCCACACATTTCTTCTCCCTTCCCTTATATTCCCTTTCACTATTATTTATATTCCCCAAATGAATGAGAACATATGCCTGGGTCTTAATTATATTTTTATTCCACGTATTTAGAGCAGAGTTTGGAAAGTACATGATGTTAGTACAGGAAGGAGTACATGACAGCCACGAGGGATGAGGGGTGTTGTTCCAAAACACAGTGTCTTCCTTCATACATTCTGCACAACTCTGAGGATCCGAGTTTCATCATATCAGGTGTCACCTCCTGAGGAAAGATGGAGCACAAAGCTCGTGCTTCTACTATTTCCCCCTACAGACAAGGCCATCTGCATTGATCTGGTGCTGGCTGAATTTTAGTCCCTAGCAATGACTAGCCTATCATTACTGGGACAGGTTCTAACCAGCTAGAGCAGGGCCTGAGGTAAATAGGGCAGGTGGATGCCCTTATTGGCTTAGTTACAAATCATCATAGTGGAGCATGGGTTTTGGAGCATATTAGTTTCCACAGAGGTTTGGTTTCCAAGTAAAATAAGAAAGGCTTTGTGCTTATGTGAAGGAATTAAGTTGTCCAGATTATCAGATGACAGGAATCTTCCCTTGTTTGCATGTATTCTGTGTACTCTGCTGGGGAACATAGGGAGGCAGATCCCACCCAACAATACCCTTACTACCATCTTGACTAGCATCTGTCTTTCCTGCTGATGTGAGGCGGAGTCCTTTGTCCTGGAAGACCCACAAGATAGCTGCTGTTCAGGTCACCGTGGAGGTAGGAACACAAATTTAACCACTTTGCTGTTGCAGCCTGGATCTCACTATTTATGTAGTGACCCTTACCAGGGAAGGGCAAGCATTGAATACTGATGTTTCAGAGCCCAGGAGACTTTCCAGTCTCTCTTCATGTTTGCTTATTTACAATTTGTTCTTGTGATCAATGGGTTGTTGGAAAGCTCATTGCAGTCACTGAGTCTCAGTTGCCACATCTATAAACAGGGAATATCATGACCCTATTGAATGGTGCCCAGTGAAGGCACCAAAAGGGGCAGAAATATTTCAGAATTCCTGGGACTTTCTCTCCTACTTTTCCTGGGGATCATCTTCCAGCTTCCTATGTCTGCCCATTGTTACTATTCAAGCTTGCAGCCACTTCTTTCTTAATTATCTATTTGTAGGGCTGTGTTGTTCCAGAGATTCCAGAAGTATGCCACATAATCCACAGTTTCTCAGGCCATGCAGACACAGTACATGGGTCAGAGTGATGATAATGAGCAGGTGTAATTTCTGGATACTACTATGTTCTTAGATTTCTCCTGGAGGGTATGTGGCCTGGTCACCTACAGTCCACCCAAAAAGGACACACAGGAAGCCCCAAAATTTCACCTCTGCCAACTCAACTCCACCAACCTTTTCTGGATGCTCCCCTGAGAATATAGTGCTTTCCTGGGGGATTAGGTATGTAATGTTGATGAGTACACAGACTGCACCTCTAAGAAGCTATGTGTAAGGCAGATAGGTGTCAAGACCAACAATGGGACTAGAGTGTAGAGAGGCCAATAATAGTACAGAAATTTCCCAGAGAAGGCAGTGGTTATATATGTCAAGGAGGTTGTTGAGGAAAGACTCTAATAGTAATTATGTTTGAAATGGGCTTGGAGGATGAGTAGGATCCTTGTAGGGGACACAGGGGGATTTATAGGCAGAGGATATTACATGGGTAAAGATGTGTAAACCTAGCTTGTTTGAAGGATTTCGAGTATTTAGGGGTGTAGGGAGCCATGGTGACAAGGACAGGCTAGAGATTTAAGGTGAGTGGCTTTCCCTGTGTCTATAACCTTTAAGATTACTAATAACACTGAGTTGTTTATTAATTTCCCACAGAGCGTGAACTCAAAGAAGATCAAATTGAAAGTGTCTACCTTGCTTTGCCAACACTCATGGGTGGAGTACCTGGAGGTGGAGCAAGAGTGGCCTTTCTACTGGTTGTAGCTCCAGCTCCTCCCCCTTTTCAGTATATACATTCTAGCCTCACTGAATCATTGCTGTGGGAAGGGAAGCTCTGCACATATAGGCCAGTGAAGACTAGCACACACTGCTGAACAAAAGTAAAGAGAATACGCAGAAGAAAAGTGGCCATGGACCTAATCCCAAGCTTTTCCATGGAAACCTGGCTTCTCCTGGCTACCAGCCTGGTGCTCCTCTATCTGTGAGTAACTGTTCAGGCTCATTGCCTCTGGAACCTTGACTTGGGTTACTAATCAGCATCTACCTTGTTTCCCTTGTCCATTTTGAGGATCAAAAGAGTTAACAAAGGGTAAATAGCTCAGGTGTTGAGTACTTCAAACATGCTAGGAACACATAAGAGGTTATTACTGATCTCACCAGATCTACTAAAGGAGTACCCCCCATACCACAACTATAATTTCTGTAGGTAGGAGGTAGAGTGACATTACTTCCTCTTAGAGATGATCTTCCTATTGACCACCAGTTGGGATCTAGACTAATCAATCTGAATTCAGGAAAAGCAGAAAAGTCAACAGGCCCTGGTGGTCTGGCATCCTCACCCCCTTCCCAAGCTATGGGGATTCATTCTGGAAGTAGAGGGAGTGCCTTGGGTCTTTGTCTCATTCTCTTTACCTTCTGGTCTGTGTCTGCTGCAGTACACATGTAGAAGGATTGGGCTTGTGTCACTCAGGTGGTTCCTGCTCCCCTCCCTCCACCACCAGGCATCATGTACCTAAAGCACCTCGTGCAACCAGACTTCCAGGGTCTAGGAGATGCCTCACATTTCACTTCAGAATAGGCTCTTCCCTCTTTTCTGTGACCCTCTCCTGTCCATCTCCCCACTCTGTAATATGCAGAATCTTTACCTCTAAATGACCATCTTTACAGCTGAGGAGACTTGGCAGATTTCTTAAAATGTTATTCATTTCACCTTTTCCTTCCAGTCTCTGGGAGGGTTAACATCAGTATAGAGATTTCTTTACCCCCAATATGAAATCTGCCAGCTGTCACAAAGACAGAGCCCTGAAAGCCAATTTGGATTTTAAATATGTTTTTGCCTTTATATTACAGTACTGGAGGAGGAATCTGAACATCTAGCATAGGAATTCCTTTCAGTGGTGGGATTACTAGCATCATGGAGCAGGTTGGGAAAGACTTGAGTTTCACAGTGTGGGTAGGAATGGACCATCCATGTCATGTTTCACTTTTTTTTTTTTGTCATGTTTCACTTATGTTTCAATTTCACTTTCTTTAACAGTAGGAAATCATGAGGACATGAACATAGAACATGGAAACCTCATTTTCATTTTCTGAGAGAAAGGTTAGGATTCCCAGGTGTTTATGGCAACACATTTTTTTGTGTGATGACGTTTAAGATTAATTCATGTGGTTTAATTTCATTCTACTTAATAATAGATTTTTTCTGAGATAAGACTTTCCAGCATGTTCTTTCTGAAGGATACAAGAGGGCTATTGGTTCAGCCTTTACTACAAAGATGTGTAAATAACCTACATCTTCTAGAGTGATGTTGAGGATATGAAATTAGTGTACACACACATAGTTCTGCGATATAGGTCATATATATTTTTAAATCCATTGACTGGGAGGTTATTTTAACCTCTCAGCACAGGGGAGTAGTGAGACTGAGCCAGTACTGATGTGAGAGGCATCCAGGTAGGACTGGGGATGGAGCGGGAGAATATTCTTTCCTCAGAGCAGATCTCCCAGAGATTCTTTTTGATCCTGGTTCCACAGGTGGTCATCAATGGATCGCAGGGTTAGCATCTCATCTGCTTGCAGCCAGTTGTCAGGGTTACCATGTAAGTCATAAGTCACAGTGTGTGTGGTCTGTCTGGCAGTGGGGCTGTCACTGGATACTGTCATCACCAGGTAAACAACACTGTAGACTTAGAAGACACTGGTGTAGCCAAGATTCAGTAGCTGTAGACAGTGCCCTCTGCATGCAATGCAACGTAAAGGCAATAAAAATGAATGGCTTTATTTTAACCCCTTCATTTGTACCAAAAGCAATATTAATCTACCAAGAAGAGGGAAGCTGGAAAGAATCAGAAAAATTTTCCTGGCCTATCCTCCATGACATATGGAGCCATGTGGGTCTAGACACTAGACAAGATCTTTCCTTGGGACCAGTGTTGCTGATACTTTCACTCACTTGTTTGGCCTCACCTGGGAGTTCATGGAGCATAGTGAATGTTCAGAAATAGGACTTGATTTGTTGTGGTGGTGATGGCAAAGAGGGGATGGAGGTGGGACTGAAGCTACCCTGGATACTGGTAATTGGTGCTCCTGTGTCCAACTGTTCTGGAGGAAGGATCCAAACACCCATCTAGGTCTTGCTAGGGGCCTCTTCTGGTCCCTCAATACACATCCATTTATGCAATTTGGGGTTTTATTTAATTATGTAAGATTTACTAGATTTGTACAGATTATTTTGAACCTATACTATCTTTCTTAAAGGCTAGCCTCCAGAGATGAGGAGACAAGGTCTTCATTCCAGTCTATGGAACGTTTTATCATTACTCATTTTATGTTGCATAACATGTATTCTGCTATCAATTAGAGGTATCTGGACTTTGGAAGGCCCAATATCGGTAGCTGAAAGCACCTGTAGGGCATGTAGCCATTTCTGCCCAGCATCCTTTCCCATCTTACTTTCCTTATTTGCCTCTATGGGGTTAGCCTTATAGGTCTATCAGGTTCATGGGTAAAATGGTTTCTGGCAGCCCCTTCCCTCAGCCTCTTTTCTTCCTCTATGCTGTCATTTTTTAGCAGCACCTAAGTGGAAGGTTTGCAAGAATCCAGAACTCCCAGTTGTGGGATTCCACACATGACACATGAAAGATGATTGTAGGCAAACCTACCATAGGGAGCACCATCTGTAATGGGTTTCCGAAATAGTTGATGCACAGAGCAAATAAACTAACTGCTTTGTGAGCAACCATCTTGAGAAGAGAATTAGTGTACCAGGCAGTGTGCTGTGTGTATCACAGGTTGAAGGACCAGAAACAATAAGGGGAAGAATGGTCAGGAAATTGTTTCCTTACTGATTCTTTTATATGGAATCATATAGAGCACCTATGGGTCAATCCCCCTTCTCTACCGCTTAAGAGAAGCAGAGTGTCTGACAACAGAGTTGGGTGGAGTTGAAAGCTTCTCACTCTGTATGAGGCCACTGGAGCCCTAGACATAGTTTTCATTGTATAGCAATGAGAATACTGTGGTTGCTCAAGGCCTCCCTATGAAGATAAATTTAAGAAGGACCAGATCCCACACAGCAACAGGTTCTACAAGGAAGGGAAAATGCAAAAGTCTCTGAGTAAGCTGTATGAACATTTTCACCATAGAATGTCAGTAACCCTCAGCTACTGAGTGGATGCAATTAAGTAAAATCTCTTCATCAGAGGAGAGAAAATTTTTCCTCTTCTCACCCAGAATGAGAATCTCCAAAATCATGGAAGAGTTATTTACTAAATAAGTATGAGTGAATTTCCCTCAAGAAATCAGCATGAACTTTTCAGAAGTCCTCAAGTGTGGAAACATCTATCAAATCTTCACTTTAGCATTGCATCTGTGAAGTTTCCAGCTGTTCTTAGCTCTAATCGTCATCATACTGTTTGTGTGTCTCACAGTGGAGGTCAGAAAGCAGATGATGAGTGAATGTAATTATTGCTGTTGGAATTGCAGTTATTATTTCTTGCCTACGTGTTACCTCCCTTCTTACCTGTCCACTTCTGCGGCAGTGACTGAGCAGTCCCAGTGCTTATTCCACCTGTGACCTGGCTTTATCTTTCATTTTATAGGTATGGGACCTACACACATGGGGTTTTTAAGAAGCTAGGAATTCCTGGACCAACACCTCTGCCTTTTGTGGGAACTGCTCTGGGCTACCGTAAGGTAAGTATTGTCTAAGCTCCTTCTTTTGCTTCTAACAGTTGTAAATCCTAGCTTAGTTTCATGATAAAAATGCTCCTTCTCAGGAGGAACTGTTTAGATTTCAGACTTCCCAGAAATGATGTCAAAAGTTCTATCCGACACATGGCCAGATCTACCCCAGGCCATGCTTTTAGCTGTCTGCTTTTAGGAGCCTCAGGTTTTCCCTCGGTGTACAGCCCAGCTCTTTGGTTGATTCAGCACAGGACTTGATGTTGTAGCTTGTGAGCTTTGAAGAGGCTTTTGTTTCTGGCAGGTGCAGATTCACAGGAAGGCATCATTGTATTTGTAGTAGAAGAGCATCAAGGGAGTCCATGCTAGTAGTCCATTAAGCTGTGTATGCTAGAGTCACACTTTTCTATTCATTGTACAAGCTCTGGGTAGCCTTTTCATTTTCTGGGATAGCTCTGGAACTTTAGTTTATTGGGAAGACCAAGATTCACCTTTGGGGAATTTGCACATAGTTGAATTCTCTCAAGAATTGCCAAACCTCTGCAGTTATTTCCAAGCCCTAACTCTCCTTTTGCTAATGGTGACATCTCTTGGGATTTGAGAGGTTGAACCAGAGGTCTCTGCTTTACTTCTCTATCTTCATTGTAGACACCTTCTGGATGAGTTAAACCGGGAAGGAGTTCTGGTGAGGGGTAATGGTGCTTGCCTTGACTTCAGAGTTTAACCTTTGAATGAATTGTGTGTATGTATGTTGTTTTTCATACAAAGGTAGAACCGCTTATACAAAGTCACTAGAAAAAAATGCTTTGACAAATTTATTAAGAAATTAATATACTGAATGGAGTGTGCTAGTGGATCCACAGATTGATGTTGGTGGAGACGTTATGGCTAATCCAGCTCTGATTTCTTGTCCAAGGCCCAGCCCCTGGATAGAAGGTTAAGAGCTTACATCTAGAAGGCCAGCAGGCAGTCTCACCTGAAGGCTGTTCTTTGCTGTGAAGTTCCTTTCCCAGATCTGGGACTTTTTTCTCAGATACCACTTATCTCCTGCTGAGACCCTCAGTGGCCAATTATCATCTAAGACAGTCTTGGACTTTTCCCTCTGAAAAAGCAATAATTTCTTTTCCATTTTTCCTGTATCAACTCCTTAGTACATGCTTCCCTAGTCCTACATTTCTGGAACCTTGTTTTGCATGGTTAAAACATCAAAATCACAGTTGAAACTTAGTGACATGAAGTTGTTTTTTTTTTAAATGACAGAAGTGAAAACTCAGATTAAATTTTGTTTTGTTTTTTAGATTAAGTGTTTTAATTGGCTCTGTTCTTTGTGCAGAGTGGTGGCACTATCCCCTCTTTTTTTTTTTTTTTTGAGGTGGATGACTAGAAGGGTAGTCCACCTTGTCATTCACTCATTCATCTCTCATTTATTCACTCAACAAAGGTGTTAGACTTATGTGAAACTGCTAGATTAAAAGAGGTCACTGGTGTCTTAATATCCTAAATCCACTGAAATCTCGTAGGGCTTATGAGATCAATGAACAGGGTGGTAACTGGGTGTTCAGAGTATGCAGGCCATGCTTACTTTCCTTAGCTACAGTTTTCCCACATGGCCCTGAGGTAATATTTCAGAAGGTTTTGAGATTTCAAGAAAAGACATGCACAAGCCAAATATATCAGATAGACATGGGTTACACAGTCCTCAGAGACAGGGTAAGATGTCCAGTATCTACAATACTAGGAGAGAACTCAAGAGGGACTTGAAATTCTCTGTTCTAGTATCTCTTCTGTTTTCTCTCCCTTTCTTTTTTTCCTATAAGGTAAGGGGTAGTAAGCCACATTTCATGAGATCTAAGTCATTTTGGTCCCTGTTATACATAGGGCTCATTATGTTTAGATGAGTAATATGTTTTGTTTCTTCTTGCAGGGTTTTTCTGTTTTTGATGAGAACTGTTTTAGAAAGTATGGAAGAATGTGGGGGTGAGTATTCTGGAACTTTCTATTGGATAGGCTTGTTGTGATGAGGCCCCTGTGGTATGGACAGTCTCAGTTGAGAGCCCCTTGGGATGAAGCCTAATGTAGTAAAGCTTCTGGAGTCTCTCCTGCCTGGAATCCTAAGTGTCACCAGATGTACAGGTCTAAGTATAAATCGAGCCTGGAGTGGTATAGTGTGGTGTGGGGCTGCTAACAGCCAGTGTGGTCTCTCCCTACATTTCTTTATCTTCTCTGGTCAAGTCCTCATAAACTGCAGGGTTCTGCTGTGTTGGTGTGACCCATAAGCAACATGATGGAATAGAAAGAAGACAGATCTCTGGATCACCCTGGTTCAGCTCACTGCCCCTTCCTATATTCAGTACTTATCAGCTCAGAATGGAGCCAGCCTTACATTCTGGGCCCAGTTCTGTCCTTAGCAAATGGTTCTCATGCATAGCTATAGAGAAGAACCACCTGGAAGAGCTTGTTAAAAATGCAGATTCTTGAGCCTCATCCCCCAGCAACACCAAATCTGAAGGATGTGGGGTGGGGCCCAAGAATCTGAATTTAACTGGTAGTGGAAGTAATATTAGGGTTGTGTGAGATCCTGAAAATAAAGGGTAACACAAAATCATTGTCTCTTGTCCACCCAGGTGTTTTTGAACATGATGGGACAAGGGGAATCATCCAAGAATTATGATCAGGCTGCTAGGAAAGTTGACCTAAGCACCACTTCAGTAACTTCTATCACTGCTTCAACACTAAATGTACCTGAATCCCACTGAAATCTCTGAGTTTTAGAATTACTTTTGGAGATGGGTAGCATTTAGTATAGTGTCCTTATCTGTTTTTATTTATTTTTTTAATATTTTATTTATTTACTCATGAGAGACATATAGAGAGGCAAAGACATAGGCATATAGTGTCCTTATCTGTTTTTATTTATTTTTTTAATATTTTATTTATTTACTCATGAGAGACATATAAAGAGGCAAAGACTAGGCTCCCTCACAGGGAGCCCGATGTGGGACTTGATCCTGGACCCCAGGATCATGCCCTTAGCCAAAGGCAGACGCTCAACTGTTGAGCCACCCAGGCGTCCCTCCTCATCCGTTTTTAGATGTGATCACAAAACCATTTGAGACTCCTCTGTGACATTAAAGAAAGAATAGGGGAATTGTGGGAAATCTTTCATTTTGTTCTTAATAGAAAATGCAGATGATTTATAATGGAAAACAAAATGCCAGAGTAAACCTCATGCTGGTGACAGATTCTTATTAACAGGTCATACTGACACTCAGGAGGTCACGCTAGAATTGAATGGATCACATATAAAGAGTCAGCTTTATATGACAATGTGCAAAATTGGACTTGCTCTGTTGCTATATGATGTCACCTACATGAAGCCCAAAGAACTCACACTTGGGACCCACATATAAGAATAAATATAAGTAATGAAAAGGAAATGTATCTAAAATGAATTGTGCATATTCCCTTGTATTTCTTTATTCTCTTTGTTTTTTGTTTTACATTTTTCTAACAATGCTGTCAAGGACCTCTCTTAAGTTTTAAAATTTATATTTCCTTTCAAATGTAACTAGGAAGCATATTTTAGAAAATAAAGCAAGGATATAATTCATAATATTGCCATCGCTTTTTGAGCATTCCAAGTCTTTTCATTTGTAGACACATCTTCCATATGTGTGATTAGTGTGTGCACAATTTTCATCTAATATTCTATCACATGCCTTTCATGTGTTTGATATATCTTTAACATTATAATTTTTAGTGACTGGGTAGGTGGATTCTCCTTCTTTTTTTTTCTGTTCCTAGATAATTTGCTTGCTTTCAGTTATTTACCAACTTAACTTCCTCTTTAATATTTGATAAATTATTTTAAATGCTTGACATAATTCTAAAATATTTGAAATATTTTAAACATAGAAAAAACTGTGGAGAATGGTCCAGGAACTTATCCACGTACACATGTATACTCAATAAACGTTCTAATGTTATTTCTGAACCCTAATCTCAGAGATTGGATTAGGTACCATGAGGATAAAAGTCTAGACTGCTAGGCATGGCTGCAGCTGCAAAAACTAACATGTTAAGTATAATCACGTCTGTTTTCCCAACACAGGTTTTATGATGGGCGACGGCCTGTGCTTGCTATTACAGATCCGGACATGATCAAAACAGTGCTAGTGAAAGAATGTTATTCTGTCTTCACAAACCGGCGGGTAGGCATGGGTTTATTTTATTTTATTTTATTTTATTATTTTATTTTATTAAAGATTTTATTTATTTATTTGTGAGAGATACAGAGAGAGAAGCAGAGACAAAGGCAGAGGGAGAAGCAGGCTCCATCCCGGGAGCCCGACGCGGGACTCGATCCTGGGACTCCAGGATCACATCCTGGGCCGAAGGCAGGCACTAAACCGCTGAGCCACCCAGAGATCCCCTATTTTAAATTTACATAGTTATTTATAAAACTTTTATTTTATTTTGAAATAAGAATAGATTCACAGGAAGTTGTCACAGGAGGTCCCATGTCATGTAACCTTCAAGCTGTTTCCTCTAAGGTAAGATCCTGCATAACAAGGTCCAAGCCAAAATTGACATTGGTTCTAGCCACAGAGCTTACTCAGTTGTCAATAGTTTTATATGTACTCACTTGTATGTGTGTGTGTGTGTGTTGCTCTCTGAACATTTATATTACATGTAGATTTGTGTATTCACCACCCCAAGGATGTTACAGGGCTGTTCCACTACTAGAAGTCTCCTTCTTACTACTTTTTTTATAGGTATGGTGTGTAACTAGTCATTTTGTTGTCTCAGGGTCTTCAGCAGAGCAAACATTTTTTATTTTGGTAAGGCCAGTTTATCTTCTTTTCCTTTTATGGATTGTGACTTTGGCACCAAGTTTGAAAAATCTTCACTTAGCCCTGAGTCTGAAGGAAGTTCTCCAAATATTTATTTTATATTTTACATATAAATATATAGTTTTATATTTTACATGTAAGTCTGTGGTTTATTTTGTATTAGTTTTTAGTGTTACTTGTGAGGTGTGGAGTTTATTTATTTATTTTTATTTTTATTTATTTTTATTTTTATTTTTTTAAATTTTTTATTGGTGTTCAATTTACTAACATACAGAATAACCCCCAGTGCCCGTCACCCATTCACTCCCACCCCCCGCCCTCCTCCCCTTCTACCACCCCTAGTTCGTTTCCCAGAGTTAGCAGTCTTTACGTTCTGTCTCCCTTTCTGATATTTCCCACACATTTCTTATCCCTTCCCTTATATTCCCTTTCACTATTATTTATATTCCCCAAATGAATGAGAACATATAATGTTTGTCCTTCTCCGACTGACTTACTTCACTCAGCATAATACCCTCCAGTTCCATCCACGTTGAAGCAAATGGTGGGTATTTGTCATTTCTAATAGCTGAGTAATATTCCATTGTGTACATAAACCACATCTTCTTTATCCATTCATCTTTTGTTGGACACCGAGGCTCCTTCGGTGTGGAGTTTAGTTCAAAGATCTTTTTGTTCTACGGATGTCTAATTGGTTCAGCACCATTTGTGAAAAGGCTGTACTTCCTCCATTGAATTGCTGTTGTACCAGTGTCAAAATTTACCTGGACCTATGTGTATGTGTCTATTTCTCATTTTCTGTTCATTGATCTCTGTATCTATCCCTCCCCCGGGTCCTGGCTGTCTTGATTACTGTAGCCATATAGTGAGTCTCAACATCATGAACAGTGATTTCTCTCATTTTATTTTTGTTGGAATTGTTTTAGGTATTCTAGCTTCTTTGCCTTTCGATACAAATTTAGAATTAGCTTATCTATGTTTATATAATATTTGCCAGGATTTTGTAAAACATGACTTAAAGGTATTGATCAATTTGTGGAAAATCTATATATTTACTAAATCATATCTTTCAATGCATGGATGCAATGTGAGCTTATTTAGGTTTTCTTTGATTCTTTTCACCAACACTTGGTTCTCAGCATAGGAAAACCATATGTTTTATGTTTTGTTAAATATACATTTAAAGTATTTCACCTTTTTTGTGATTATAATTCTTACTGTGTTTTTAGTGTGTTTTAATATATTCTTGTTATTATATAGAAACAGGGTTGATTTTTCTGTTGATCTTGTTTCCTAAAACCTAGCTTAGCTTATTTAAGATGCAGAGGTGTTCTTTTTTATATTCCTCAAGATTTTCTACATTGACAATTATGTCACCTGAAATAGGGACACTCCTATTTTTATCTTTCCAATCTGTATGTCTTTATTTCTTTGTTTTGTCTTACTGCACTAGCTAAAATTTCTAGTATGATGGTAAGACTGGTGAGAGTGAACATTTTGCCTTGTTCCTGATGTTAGGGGTAAACATTCAGCTTTTCACCACTTAACTATTTTTTATATATATATATATATTTACAATGAAAACTGTATATATTTAAGTGTGATGTTTTGATTTATATATACACTGTGAAGTGATTATGACCAATGAATTAACATATCTATCACCACCCAGAGTTACTCTATGTGCGTGTGTGTGGTAAGAATGCGTAAGATCTACTTTTAAAGTAAATTTCGAATATACAGTACAGTATTAATAATTATAATCACCATGCAGTATATTCAGGCTCCAGAACTTATCCATCTCATTACCAAAAGTTTGTATGATGTGATTTCTATCTGCCATTTTCCCCAACCTCTGATAACTACCATTCTACCCTCTACTACTGAGCTTGACTTCATTTTTCTAGATTCCACTTGTAAGTGAGATCGTGCAAATCCTGTCCTGTGTCTGGTTTAGTGCTCCTACCCTGTTGTCCATGTTGTCCAGGCTCATCCATGCTTGGAAATGACAAGATTTCCTTCCTTTTTAAGATTGAGTAATATTTCATTTTCTGTATCTATTCATCTTTCCCTTTACATTTTAAAGTAATTATTGATAATGATTTATTATTGTCATTTTGTTAGTCCAGCTGTTTAATTGATCAATTTTTCTTCCTTCCCATCTTCCATTGAAATTTCATGTTGTTTTTTCCCACAACTGTGGGAAAAATGCTTTGATTTTTTTCACTTTATCTTTTCTGTGCCTACTCTAGGTTTTGTTTTGGAGTTATCAGGAAGCTTACATAAAATATCCTCTAGATATAGCAGTCTGTTTTAAGCTGATCAGAACTTAAATTTGTTTAAATCCTCCTCACTGATTTTATGTTTTTGGTATCACAGTTTACACATTTTTATAACATGTATCTAACAAATTATTTTAGCTGTAGTTCCTTTTTTATTTATTTTAATTTTTTAAATTTTTTTAATTGGAGTTCAACTTGCCAACATATAGCATAACACCCAGTGCTCATCCCGCCAAGTGCCCCCCTCAGTGCCCATCACCCAGTCACCCCAACTCCCCACCCACCTCCCCTTCCACTACCCCTTGTTCATTTCCCAGAGTTAGGTGTCTGTCATGTTTTGTCACCCTCATTGATATTTTCACTCATTTTCTCTCTTTTTATTCCCTTTCATTAAGTTTTATGTTCCCCAAAAGAATGAGACCATATAATGTTTGTCCTTTTCTGATTGACTTATTTCACTGTAGTTACTTTTTAAAAAAATTGTCTTTCAGCTTTCTCTTGAGTTACAGGTAATTTGCATATTATCACTACAATTTCACTGTGTTGTGAATTATGTATTTATATTTATCAGTTACATTTATGCTTTCATGTGATTTTATGTTACTAGTAAGTTTTTTTTTTTTTTTTTTTTTTTTTTTTTTTGCCAACTTGAAGGACTCCCTTTGGTATTTCTTATAAGGCAGGCTTAGTGGTAATGAATTCTGTCTACTTTTGCTTGTCTGGAAATGTCTTTATCTCTCTCTCTTTTCTGAAAGCCTTGTTTTTCTGGGTAAGGTATTCTTAGTTGGTATTTTTTTTTTTTCAGCACTTTGAAGAAATCACTCCCTCTATTTTGCTTTTCAAGATTTCTGCTGAGGAATCCACTGATAGTCCCATGGCGTTCCTTTGATGAGCTCCTTTTCTCTTGCTGCTTTCAAGATTTTTTGGGGGGTTCAATTTTTGACATTGTTACTATAATGTCTCATGGAGAAGTGTTTTTCAGATTCAATCTTACTGGGGACTTCAAGCTTATTTCCCAAGATTTCCATACATTTCCCTAGGTTTGGGAAGTTTTCAGCCGTTGTTCCTTTAAATAAGTATTCTACCCACTTCTCTCTTTCCTAGGACTCCCATAACATGAATATTGTTTCACTTGATGGTCCTATAAGGGATGGTCCTGTAGGCTTTCCCCCCGCAGTTTGTTCGTTCTTTCATTCTTTCATTCTTTCTTTTCTTCTCCACTCTGACTGAATTATTTGAAATAATCCCTAGGACATGGTTGGTTCAGACAGTTGGGGGCCACAATATTGGCAACTGCATGATCCTTAGCAGCAAGTGAAGTAGAGGGTTCTTTGTGCCTGTGGTGTCTGTTGGGGTCTTCAACAGCACCACCAGATCCAGTGCCATAGGACTGGGGAAAGAGAATAGTGGCAAGAGTTGGTGCTCTACACACACTTGTCTGTAGGGGCTGAAAGCAGTCTTATGCCCAGAACAGAGCTAATGCCAGTGGTAGGGCCTATGCCAACTATGGGCACACAAGTAGATTTGAATGCCTGAGCTGTCTGTGTGTACTCACGTGGCTTCAGGGCTAGCCTGTAGTGCATACACAGCAGCAGGCACTCATGACTAGAGTTCAGACTGGCATGGGTGTGGGTGTTACAACTTCAGGGGTTAGCTGTAGTCTCAGTGGCAGTGCAGTGTAGTGACAGGAGTCAGGCATGACTTCAGATACCTGAAAGGTACTGGGGCTGGGATGGTGTTTTATATGTATGCCCAGTTACAGAGGCCAAGAGTGGTTGGTGGTATAGATTCTAGGGCTCAGGATTTTGGGGGTGGTGCTGGCTGAGGCAACTCAAGTGAATGCAGATGGGACACAGCAGACTCAGGCATCTGGATCTGCAAATGAGAAAACCTGTGAAACTAACTGCAGCAAAATCTTAGAGGGTGCACAGTGCTGTGCTGGCTGTAGATTCCCCAGGAGCTAAGGCTGCTAGGGTCCTCTGAGAGTGGTACATGGAACTGTGTTTACTCCTGCCACTTCGCTGATACTGGTAGTCCTGCCCTTCTTTGTTCCTAGCTATGTCTAGATGTGTCAGCTATGCCAGTCCCTGGAAGGTTTGAAACCAAACAGTTGCTAGTGCCATGCCCTGAAGGACTGGGGCTAATGGTCGCTTATCCTTCTGCTCATTACCCAAGAAGGGGAATTGTGGCAGATCAGGGAGTATCCTGTTGTGCTGAGCAGTGCTGGCCTGGGTCATGGGGTGATGCAAGCAAAATGACTTTATTTCCCTTACCTTGTTTTTGTATGGTTATTCTTAGGAGTTTTAGTCTACTGTGTTGTTGAAGTTTCTTACTTCAACTTGACTCCTAAGCTCTTAGACTTATTTTTGTTATGGATAGCCATCTAATAGTTGCTCCTTTGTGGGACGACAGAGGCTGATGTGTCCTATTTCATCATCTTAGTGATATAACATCAATTTTTCATCACTGAGGTGATGTTGGCTTTAGAGTTTTTAGATGTTTGTTATTAAGTTGTGGAAGTTTTCCTGTCTTCCTGGTTTGTGAGATTTTTATCATGAAATGGTGTTGGGGATATCCATTTTATTTTTATTTTGTTTTAATTAAAAATTTTAAAATTAAAATTTAATTAATTAACATATACCGTATTATTAGTTTCAGAGGTAGAATTCAGTAATCTATCAGTTGCATACTATACCCAGTGCTCATTACTTCAGGTGCCCTCCTTAATGCCTATTACCCAGTTACCCCATCCCCCCCACTTCCCCACCAGCAACCTTCAGTTTGTTCCCTATAGTTAAGATTGTCTTGTGGTTTGCCTCCCTCTCTGTTTTCCTGTTATTTTATTTTTCCTTCCCTTCACCTATGTTCATCTGCTTTTTTTTCTTAAATTCCATATATGAGTGAAATTATATGGTATTTGTCTTTCTCTACCTGACTTATTTTGCTTAGCATAATACCCTCTAGTTCCATCCACGGTGTTGCAAATGGCAAGATTTCCTTCTTTGTGGTGGCTAAATAATATTTAATTATATATGTATAATTAATCTTCTTTATCCATTCATCTGTCAATCGATATCGGGGTTCTTTTCATATTTTGGCAATTGTGAACACTGCTGCTATAAACATTGGGTGCATAGTGCAATGGCTGGGTTGAGGGTAGCTCTATTTTTAACTTTTAGAGGAACCTCCATACTGTTTTCCAGAGTGACTGCATCAGTTTGCATTTCCATCAACAGTGTAAGAGGCTACCCTTTAAAAAAAAAAAAAAAAAAAAAAAAAAAAGAGGCTACCCTTTCTCTGCATCCTCGCCAACACATGTTATTTCCTGAGTTGTTAATTTTACCATGGAGATATCCACTTTAAACAAAATATAATTTAGAAAGATGGAAGAAACATTCAAGCTGGTTGACTTGATAGGCAAGTCCCAAGCTGAGAAATAGAATTATCTAACTCTTTTTCTTTATGTTCCTTTGGGGAAAGTATAGGGGGAAAGATTTCCATGTAACTACATCATTTCTTCACAATAGCAAATGGATTCCTAATCTTTTTATTGTTAACTACTTTTCTTTTTAAATCACCTTATCAAGACATCTGTTTGAGATGCTCATGATATGGATATGTGTAAAGGCAGAACTGGTCTGAGGCAACATACATTTGACAGGGCTATCTGGCTATCTTCCACCAATCCAATTCTACTCTGCAGTTTAGAAGAATATACAAGCTGTTAATCCTGTGTATTCTCCTGGAGGAGTAGTTTGCTGCCAAATTTTCCATACCACATTTACACTGAAAAGTAGATGGAATATAAATGCTAGAAAGCACTCATGTGGCTGGATAACTCCTTCAGCCTTACAGGAAGCTAAGCATTTGGAATAAATATTGATTAAGCACCTACCATAGAGCCTGCTACTAAGTCAGTAATCACTAAATATTTGTTGAACAATTTCTGCATGTTTAACAAATTTTCCACAACGTTTGAGGCCTTCAAAACTTATGTAGGGCAAAATGTGTTTTGCTTTGACTCCAGTCTTTTGGTCCAGTGGGATTTATGAAAAGTGCCATCTCTCTGTCTGAGGATGAAGAATGGAAGAGAATACGAACATTGCTGTCCCCAACCTTCACCAGTGGAAAGCTCAAGGAGGTAAGAAAAGAAGAGGTTCAATTAGAAAGTTAAGGAATACATCTGGGGACAGGTAGGAAATAAGATCGTAGTCCATTTCTAAGGACTAGTCTGCTGATTTTGGGCTTCCTAGAAATGGTCTTTTCATGTCCTGGAAGAAACATGATAAAATTTGTTATTAAATGTCCTTTCCTGCTCTATGTTTGTGAAAGCCATGTCATTCTGGGACTTGATTCTTGGATTTAACTTCAGATGGTGTTGTATTTTGTGTGTAGATGTTCCCCATCATTGGCCAGTATGGAGATGTGTTGGTGAGGAACCTGAGGAAGGAGGCAGAGAAAGGCAAATCCATCAACTTGAAAGAGTAAGTAGGAGTGCAGCTTCTAGGATTCTAACTCTGTCATGACACTTTCCAGCTGTTGAAAGCCCAATTCCCACTGTTGAGTTACTCCAATGAACAAGCTGAAGTAGACATGTGGTGTTACAACCCCAGTGGGCCAGCCAAGGAGAGGTAGCTTATCTAAAAAGGCAGAGCAGCTAGGAGAGAGAGGGTCTTCTTTTGTGTACATGAGGCAGGATTAATTTATCTGCTTTATTGTCACCTTGGATATCATGGAAGACAAAAATATGTGCTTGAAAAAAAAGGAAACATGATTGTACCAAATCTTTTAGTGTAGAGAGTATGGAATGGTGGTGGTGGGAGAACACTTGGTATATATTGCTGGGAACTGGGTGTGGCAAGAAAGTGATCATGTGGAACTTGGAACAACTTAAACCCCTTCCTGATTTTGTTGCCGATATTAGCAAAATACTAAATATATATATTTTTTTGCAAAATGCTAAATACTAACTCTTATGACTATCTGTCCTTCTTTCAATCTCAAAAGAGAGAAGGCCCTGCTCATGGGAGAGATTATATATATATTCTGGTATATTTTTTAATTATGCAGGATGAACAGATGTATATTAGGATTGTCCTAGGAAAACTAGTGGTATATGATCACTTAGCTATGGCATCCCCTAAATCAATTTTGGTGTGACTTAATATATATTTTTTAACTAGGAACATTCTTAGTTGAACATTTTCCAGAAATAAGTGAGTCCTCAGGGCAATCTCAGATCAATGGAGATGAGACAAAATGGGTCTTTCAGGAGACTTAACAAGGGTGTAGAGAAAAGGGATGGTGTTCTTGGTAGCACAGAACAGGGTAGGGTGTTGGTGTCCGGTAATGTGCTAAGGAGGAATCAGCTCTGAGCATACAGACTGTGGTGAGAGAAGATCCAGTTCAGTTTCAGCTTTCTTGACTCCCTGAGAAAGGTTTAATTATTCCACCATTTTTCCTGCTCAGACACAGTGATTATCCACCTTCTACTGCCTATACTCAAAACACATTCATGTAATTTGTCTGATTTGGGGTCTCTATCCCTCCATGACTGAGCTCCTTCAGCTCAGAGGTGTGTCTAACTTGCCCTAGTATCCCCATCACCCCCAACACAAGGCCAGCTGCATCACTTGCACCTCATGAGTGAGTGTGATGGGATATAGATTCTTCAGATGATCCAGCGGGTGTTCTGGAAGTATGGCTCTTGTCTTGCCTGAACATTGGAATCTACATGCACTTCTTGCTGAATGTGTTGGCTGAGAATAGTAAAGAGGTGCTGATTTTATCATCCATGTCTTTGTTTTTCTACTCAGCATCTTTGGAGCCTACAGCATGGATGTGATTACCAGCACATCATTTGGAGTGAACATTGATTCCCTCAACAACCCACAAGATCCCTTTGTGGAAAATATCAAGAAGCTCTTAAAATTTGATTTCCTTGATCCATTTTTCTTCTCAATATGTACGTACAGTGCTATTTTCCTTTTTATCCTCCCTTCCTGTTTTCTCCCCTTCTTTCCTCCCTCACTTCCTCTTTTCCTAATTTCAACAACAATTTTATTGAGATATAACTTCATATAACATGTAAGTCCCCCTTTGAAAATGTACAATTCAATTTTTACAGTCTTGAGTGTTCATCAACCAAGGAATGAATTAAGAAAATGTGATATGTGTATACCATGGAATCTTATTCAGTCATAAAAATGGAAGAAAATCCTGTACTTGGACAACATGATAGATCCTGAGGGCATTATGATAAATGAAATAAGTCAGACAGGGAAAGACAAATACTGTATGACTTCAATTGCGTGTGGAATAAAAAAAAATATAAAAAGGAGATCAGATCTATGGTTCCAGAGGCAGAGGCTGGGAATAGTACTTGAATGAAGGTGACCAAAGGTACAAACTTTCAGCTCTAAGATAAGTATCAAACTGATAAATACAACTTGATGACTGTAGTTAACACTGCTAGGGATGCCTAGGTAGCTCAGCTGTAGAGCATCTGCCTTTGGCTCAGGGCATGATCGTGGGGTCCTGGGATTGAGTCCCCCATCAGGTTTCCCACGGGAAGTCTGCTTCTCTCTCTGACTATGCCTCTGCCTCTCTCATGAATAAATGAATAAAATCTTAAACAAAACAAAACAAAACAAAACAAAAAGACACTGTTGTATGATGTATTTGTAATTTGCCAAGAGAGTAGTTTGTAGAAGTTCTCATCATAATGGTGGATAATTTTGTTTTTATAACTAAAGGAGAAGATAGATATTAATTAATCTTATTGTGTATCATTTCATTATATATGTGTGTCAAGTATATGCAGTACACCTTAACTTCTATAGTACAATATGTCTATTATAACTCAATGAAACTGAAAATTCTTCTTGTGCATTCAAAGATGTGTGTAACTTTTACTGCTGTCCATTGTTGGAATATTGTTTTCAACCCAGAAATCATGTACTTTTTTTTACTATTACTTCCCACTTTCCTTAGTTCTAAGCAACCACTAATCTACTTTTGTCTTAACAGATTTGTTTCTTCTGGACTCTTCATACAGAGAGTCATATAACATCTGATTTTTGTGGCTGCCTTCTTTCATTAGCATAATGTTTTCAAGATTCATCCATGTTGCAGCATGCATCAGAATCTTCTTTTTATGGCAGAACAATATTGCATTGAATAGACATATTGCATTTCGTTTATCCTTCCTTTATTTGATGGACATTTGGGTGTTTCCAACTCTTGGCATTTGTGAATAGTGCTGCTATCCACGTATATGCACAAGTTTTTGTTTAAATACTTGTTTTCAATTCCTTTGGGTATGTACTCAGAGGTGGAATTGTAAAATAACTTTGCTATATTTGTACAACGTTTTACATTGTAACTTGCTAAGTTACTAAGATATAGTATGTTTAATTCAATGAGGAACTGCCAAACTGTTTTCCACCATTTCCACTAATAATGATATCATTGTACATTCCCACTAGTACAGCATGAAGGTTCTAGTTTCTGCCCATCCTTGCCAACATTTGGTCTACACTTGTCTATCTTTTTGATCATGGCCATCTGAATGGGTGTGAAGGGTATCCCATTGTGATTTTGTTTCGCATTTCCTGTGGCTAGTGAAGTTGAGCAACTTTTTATATGCTTGTTGCCTATTTCATAACTTCTTTAGATAAATATGTATTCAAATTCTTGGTTGGGATGTCTAGGGCAATGTTGAATAGAAGTGGCTATAGAGGGACACTGGGTGGCTCAGTGGTTGAGTGTCTGCCTTTGGGTCAGAGCGTGATCCTGGGGTCCTGAGATCGAGTCTCACAGTGGGCTTCCCATGGGGAACCTACTTCTTCCTCTGCCTATGTCTCTGCCTCTCTCTGTGTCTCTCATGAATAAATAAATAAATATTTAAAAAGGGAAGTGACTATAAAGGCATCCTTGTTTTGTTTAATCTTAGCAGGAAGTGTCCAGTTTATATTAATTGTGGTATCAGCTATGAGTTTTTTGTAGATGCCCTTTGTCAGGTTGAGGATATTCCCTTCTGTTGAGTGTTTTTATTGTTAAATGTGTTGGATTTTTGTTAAATACTTTTTCTGCCTGTATTGAGAAGACCATGTGGTTTTTAAAAAAAATTTATTATTGTATTGTATACTCTGGCATCACTGGAGTAAACCCCTCTTGGTTATGTTATATCCTTCTTTTGATTCATTGCTGGGTTCACTTGGCTAGTATTTTGTTGCAGATTTGTGATGTCATAAGATGACATGTCATAAGATATGTTGGTTGGTAGTCTTATTCTATTTTATTTTTTTGTTTGGTTTTAGTATTAGAGTAATAGTGACCTCATAAAATGAGTTTGGTAGTATTCCTACCTCTTCTGTTTTTTGGAAGAATTTGTACAAAATTTGCATTGATTCTACTTTAAATGTTTGCTAGAACTTAATTGTGAAACATACGGAGCTAAGCTTCTTTTTGTTAGTAGTATCTTCACTACAAATTCAGTCTTTTTATTTGTCTTTCAGATTGCCTGTAGGTTTTTTTTTTAAATATCAATTTCTAGTTTGTCTTTTTCTAGGATTTTTCCATTTCATCTATTTTATTGGTGTATAGTTGTTCATAGTATTCCCTATATTCCTTATTATTTTTGTAATGTTGGCAGTAATCTTCTCTTTCATTTCTGATGATAGTAATTTGAATCTTTTCTCCTTTTTTTCTTGGTCAGCCTACCTAAAGGTCTTTTGAAAGATTCAGCTTTGCTTTTATTGAATTTTCTCTTTTTTTAAAATTCTTATTTCATAAGTTTCACCTTTTGTCTGTGCTATATGCTTCCTTCTGCTTGCTTTAGTTTTAGTGTGCTCTTGTATTTTTGGCATGTTTTTGACAGAAAGCTCATTGCTTTGAGATCTTGGTTCTTTTTGATAGGCAGGTGTATATAATGATAAATTTCTTTTTGGTCATTGCTTTTATGATATCCCATGAGCTTTGGTATGTGATTTCTTCATTTTCATAATCTCTAAATGATTCTAAAGTGCCCATTTGATTTCTTCTTTGCCCACTGGCTGTATAGGAATGCATGTATAATTTCTACAGATTTGTGAGTTTCCCAATGTTGTTTGTGTTCTTGATTTCTAATTATATTCCATTGTGGTAAAAGGGCTACTGTGTATTATTTTCATTTTGACAACAATTTCTTAAACAGCATGATTAATTAAAGTAGCATATTATGGTCTAGTGTTTCCAAATAGGCTCTAGTCCAAAAATAAAAGGCTAAGATATTCAGGGATGTAGTCCTGTTCCTTTGGTCACTCCAGAGATGTGGCAGGAAACACTGATCTGACTGCGCTAGTGGTGGTCCCTATGTCTGACTTGCTGTGGCTCAGCCATTGGCTTGAAAATTCGAGGAAAAATCATAGAGGGAATAACTCCTGATATGAATGACTCCTGGTGTCTTTTAATCCTCTGATTGGAAGACAAAGTTATAATTTTCCAGGGAAATTTTGCATTTTCATTGTAATTTCAACTGTTTTTTTTTTTCCCCTTTACAGTACTGTTTCCATTCCTTACCCCAGTTTTTGAAGTATTAAATATCTGGCTCTTTCCAAAAAGTGTTACTGATTTTTTCACAAAATCTGTAAAAAGAATGAAGGAAAATCGCCTCAAAGATAAACAAAAGGTAAATCCCATGGTGGTTATGTGTGGGTGTTCACTTTTGATCTTTTATTGAGCTGTATACATCCAATGTGCACACTTCTAAGTATATTTTTATGGTAGGTAGAGAACTATAGGATTTAGAGCAGAAGACTACAATTTTAGGGAGAATGAAAAAGGTGAAGGTCAGGGAAGGAGATAAGATGAGTCAGAGACAATGTTTAAAATTTAATAATAAACATAGCAACTAGTATGTCACTGCATAAACTTTAGTGAGAGAAAAACTACCACTTCCCTTCAATAAATTGGCAAAACATAAGAATTATTTTTAAAATCATTTTCCTGGTAGTGTAATTTTGCCAAATCTTACATTGGCAAAGAATCCCTTCAATTCAAACGCTTTTATCCTACTGTTCTCCAGGGGAAAGTCCCATCAGGCACCTGGTGGAATATAGTCTGTGTTAAATTTGAGCCTGTCATAGTCTGGAATGGGTAGAAGTCTTCTCTGGACACTGAAGCTGCAAGCTGGCTAAGCCAGCTTTGCCTTCATGAGGCCTGATGGCCAGCACTAGGATGTGTGTAGGACAAGGAGACAGGGCTGATATCACTGAATATTGTGCAGAGGTCTGGGAGAGTGGGACATTGGAAGATGCTGACACAGAAGCTGCTTATGGACTCTGCAGAGGTCAGGGATTGGTCTATGTGGCTATTCATTAAGAATTAAGGCTGGAAGAAAGGACTGAAGTCAGGTACTTTCTCCTTAGCTAGTAGATGTGACAGGAGAGGGATCAGGCAACTCTTGGGCCAAGAAGGTATGTTCAAAAGTCAGAGAAGCTGAGGATCAGAGAAAGCAAGATCCAAAAAGCAATGGAACATAATGGCTGGATTCCTGTCAGGGAAACATCCTGCTCTCCAAGATTTATAGCTGGACATTTTGTTCTCTGACAACACTAGTCAAACTTCTGGAAATTTTTAGAGGTAAAGGGCCATATTCTCAGGAAAGATGTTATGTATTGTACCTCTGATTTATTTCTGACTTCACAAGTGATTTTTTGTCATTGAAATTTATCTTTCTGTTTTTAGCATCGAGTGGACTTTCTTCAGCTGATGATTAACTCCCAGAATTCTAAAGAAACAGACACTCATAAAGGTAGGCAAGGAGAGCTTCAGAGGGCCATTGATGGGGTGGCTCAGAGAGATGGGTGTGATTCTGAGGTGTGGAGGATGATTTTTAGCAGATGAAATTTTGTCAAATAAAGACACATGTTCAGATACAAATGGTAGTCAGAGCATTTTCCAGGAAAACAAGTCCACAAGTTTTTTCAAAGCTTGAAGGGCAATGATAGGCAAACAATCAGTGGTCTCCCACAGGGAGCTTGTTTTTTTCTTTCTTTTTTTTTTTTAAGATTTTATTTATTTATGAGAGACAGACAGAGAGAGAGAGAGAGAGAGAGAGAGAGAGGCAGAGACACAGGCAGAGGGAGAAGCAGGCTCCATGCAGGGAGCCTGATGTGGGACTCGATCCCGGGATTCCAGGATCACGCTCTGGGCCAAAGGCAGGCGGTAAACCGCTGAGCCACCCAGGGATCCCCAGGGAGTTTGTTTTTAATGTCAATCCTGCAGCCTAATCCAGATCCAGTTAATCAGAACCTCTGCCTGGAAATTCACATCAGGATTCATTACATCAGGAGGCACATGGCCCCAGTGTTGGTGACCTTAACTTGACACACTTGGTTAAATTTGTGTTCACTGGCTTAGTCTACTGGAAGTTTTTTTTTTTTTTTTCCTTTTCGTAATTAGGTAGTAACTGGTGCAGGATGCTTTTGTGACTTTGTGCATATTGTGTTTCTCTTAAACTGTTCCCTACTACTTTTATCATCCACAGATGATCTTTGACTATAACCATTATTACTATGATGGTCACAAAATAATGATTTTCTACTTCCACCATTCTTCTACATTCTGAGTGATAGTCCATTGTTAGGGTGAGCTTTCCATTCCTTATTGTATTTGTTTATTTATATATGTCAGTATGATCTCTTATATTACTAACTTAGTCTCTTACATCGTTTTTTTTTTAAGATTTATTTATTTATTTATTTATTTATTTATTTATTTATTTATTTATGATAGACATAGAGAGAGAGAGAGAGAGAGAGAGAGAGAGAGAGAGGCAGAGACACAGGAGGAGAGAGAAGTAGGCTCCATGCCGGGAGCCCGACGTGGGACTTGATCCTGGGACTCCAGGATTGCGCCCTGGGCCAAAAGCAGGCGCTAAACTGCTGAGCCACCCAGGGATCCCTCTTACATCGTTTTTTATTTAGATCTCCAATTCTCTCAGATTTTTCCTCTGGAAGTCCTTTTTAGTGGGTTCCTGTGTCCTTTTTTCTTTCTTCTTTCTTTATGTTTCCAATAGACTTTATTTTTTTATAGCAGTTTAGGTTCACTGCAAAATTGACTGAAAGACATAGAGATTTATCCCATATTCCTCTTGCCCCATCTACATACAGCATCCCCCATTATCAAAAGTCCACACAATATGGTAATTTTGTCGTAATCGATATACCTACAATGACACATTATTACCACCCAAAATCCATAGTTTACATTACAGTTTACCCCTAAAGTTGTACATTTTATGGGCTTTGACATATGTATAATGATGTGTAACCACCATTATAGCACATAGAGTATCTGTATCCTTTTCCCATATTATTTTCTGAGCATTTCCTTGCATTCTGGTGTGAGACATTCCAGATTTCTCTTTTGTTTCCCCTGACGAGCCTTGGAATCAGCCATTTCTCCGAGAAACTCTGATTTTTTTTTTAGTGAGAATAGTATTTAGAAACCAAAATCTGGGATCCCCCAGTACTCATTGCTACTAGGGTTTCTTTGTTTCTATTTCCTCTCAGTGAGCCAAGTTAAGAACATCAAATATATTTACACAGGACTGACCAACATAAACATTTGTATATCTATCCATAACCAGTAATTTAATTATGATCTCTGTGTTTGAAAGAAAAGAGGAGGCTTGATTTATAGTTGTTTTTATGACAGATATATTTCCATTTGGTTAAATTCAAGCTATCTATGGTTTGACAGTCATCTCACAAAATTCTTGAATATAACAGTTGATTCTAGAGAAAAAGGATGGGCTTACTCTATCATACCACTAATATATATATATATATATGTATAACTAATGTCTCTATCTATCTATCTATCTATCTATCATCTATCTATCTATCTATGTAGTTCTACTATTTTCTGTGATGAAGGAAATATTTTATATATGCTTGGTCCTGTACAGAACCACTTCATGTGATTATTCAGTATGTGACATGTGGGTAGTGTCACTGAGATCTGAATCTTTTTTTTTAAGATTTCATTTATTTATTTGACAGAAAGCGAGGGCAAAAGCAGGGGGAGTGGCAGGCAGAGGGAGAGGGAGAAGCAGGCTCTCTGATGAGCAGGGAGCCCAATGTGGGGCTCGTTCTCAGGACCCGGAGATCTTGACCTGAGCCATGAGCCAAAGGCAGATGCTCAACTGACTGAGGCACCCAAGCACCCTGAGATCTGAATCTTATACTGTATTTAATATATCTAATTAAAATTTAAATATAAATAGCCATATCCGGCAAGAAGCTACCAATTGGACATCACAGCCCTAAACATTTATTATCATGGGATCCATGGAAATGGAGGGCAAGAATCTGATGGTTGAATTATCTAGGGCAGCATAACAAAGTATGACTGGGAAATCAGAATTTTGTATATTTTTCTTGTACTTTTTATATTATTTTTAGTTTTGAGTTATGTGTTTGTGGTAGGTCAGTGCTCTTAGTATCTAAATGTCCTAATACAGTTCTGATTAAAGAGATTAGAGCATGACCATGCTGAGTTTCTGCCAGGAGAAAATCAAAGGATATGCCAACATCTTCATAGTGGGGCCATTCATTAAGGAAGGTGACATTCAGACCATGATTGAATAAGTATTGCTAATTCCATTCACTGGATTCAGTTTGTCTAAATTTCATGCTGGCCTATACCCTGCTATTGACACATTCTTTCTTCTGCTCAATGGTGGCATTACTTATCCTAGTTCCATCACCACTCTTCTAGCTTTTTGTCTGTTGTAGTTTCTGTACATATTGGAGATCATGCACTTGCGAAGTTGTGTGCCAGGTCTTCTACTAGCTGAGACCTCTGAAAGGTATAATCCATGCTTCTCAAGCTAGGTTGTTCACACAAATCACCACATCTCATGAAAGCTCAGACTTTGATTCGATAGTTCTAGGGTGAGGTTTGAGATTCTGCATTTCTAATAAACTCCCAGATGCTGCAGATGCTGATGGTCCATGGATCGCTCTTTGAGCAACAAGAATTTATCAGTAGACAATATTGTTCTCTTCACTTTCCACAAATATGTTTGGATGAAAGATCATTCATTTTGTCCTGACAATTGAGTCTTAGTATCACAAACTCTCTAAATAAATTTAAGTTCTCTTTTAGCTAGAAGAATATAAATTTTCCTGGGGGAGAATGGTATCCCATGTTACTTACGACTGAAGTACTTTTAGGATCCTCCAAAGGTCATGCTGATAACACCATGTACGTTAGACAGAAATGCCATCTCCTGAAATTACCTATCTGTGTTGGTGCGGAGGGTGGCACTAGCAGGAGCAGATGGCCAAGAATAGTATAGACCATAGGAAGAACCAGATCAAGATAACTTCTGGCTTTTCTGGCTCTGTAAGATAGACATCAGAGTGCAAACCACTCTGAGTTTGATTCTGAATTGCTTTTACATTTTCCCCAAGGGAATTGGGAGTTTCAAATGGACTTCTCATTATCTAAAGTGTGTGTGTGTGTTTTTTTTTTACATTCACCTGCTATAGCTAAAATGTGTTTCTTCTCCTTTTAGCTCTATCTGATTTGGAGCTGGTGGCCCAATCTATTATCTTTATTTTTGCTGGCTATGAGACCACTAGCACTTCTCTTTCCTTCCTTATGTATGAATTAGCCACTCACCCTGATGTCCAGCAGAAACTGCAGGAGGAGATTGATGCGACTTTCCCCAATAAGGTGAGGGGGTTATACCTGAAGAAGGGAGTCAGTGTAGGTTTGGTTATGTCTCAGTAACGGATTAGCCCTCAAACCTAGTAGGTTTTCATAAAAAGGTTTACTCCTATTTCCACATTCGCATGTCAGATATGGGCCTTAGCAGAAGTTGGGAGTGAGTCTCTGCTCCATACAGTTATTGGTGATACCAGGTAAAGAGGCTCCATTTTCTTATACCTGCGTTATCTAGAACCTGGGGACTTATTGTTTGCTTGGTAATAAGGAACTATGTGTTACTCACTTGATTTTCAAATGTTTGGCTCCAGACTTACATACATCTCATCAGTTCACCCCTCATTTGCAAAATGGTTTCCCGTAAGTTCATGTGAGCTAGGAAATATGGGGGTCTCCATGATCCTGGGTGAGCAGTGTATGATTCTACTACTTTCTACTACACACCCTATGAAGTGTCAACTCTATTATTTCCATTTAACAAGTCAGGAAACTGAGCTATAGAGAGACAATATGACATTCTTAAACTATCACATAACTAGTAGTGTAGAATTCAAGCTAGGAGCCAAGTGCTTGGATCCTGATTGACCTCTAATCTGTACAATGTTGGGACTTACACAAAGCAGCAAGTGATAGACATATATTGCCCACACTGTTTTCAGATCTCTGCCCATCCTGAAGTTCCCTTCTTATGAAGAGACCTGACCCCTGGGTCTGGAGTGGCCTGTTTGGCAAACAGTGAGACTCCAAAGTGACAACTAGGAGACCCTTCCAGCAACAGAGGGTGGGGCTTAGAACAGGGTTCTGATCCCCTGTATTACTTTTCCTAGAACTGAAATTGTGTGCCCACAATTGGTAGCATCCAATTGTAGCCTTCTCTTGCCCCTTTTGCGTTGAAAGAAAGTAGTGTCTCCCCAAATTATTTAGTGTTTTTCTCCAAATATTGTAAATAGAATTGAAAAACTAGGAAGGCAGGATATTTCAACTAGGACAGTTTATGAGGAAGAGGGGAGTTTTCTGTGGCACATTCTCCTTTCATGATACAGATGTGTCGCCCCTGTTTTGAAAGGAACAAAAGACTTCAACAGATTTCATTTAAGATTAAGGGCCATAGGGAAGGGAAAATATGATTAAAACAGAGAAGGAGTTGGGATTCTGGGTGATGGGCACTGAGGAGGGCACTTGATGAGATGAGTACTGGGTGTTATACTATATGTTGGCCAATAGAACTTCAATAAAAACAAATGAAAAAAAAAAACAGAGAGAGACAAGCCATAAGAGACTCTTAAGTATACGAAACAAATGAGGGTTGCTGGAGAGGAGGTGGAAGAGGGGTTAGGGTAGTAGGGTAATGGGCATTAAGGAAGGCACTTGATGTAATGAGCGCTGGGTATTACATGAACTGAGCAGTCAGTTCTAATTCTAATTCTTCCTCTGAAACTAATAATACACTATATGTTAATAAAATAAATTTAAACAAAAAATGTAGAAAAAAGGTCAAGGGTCACACTCTATTAGTCACTTTTGTTCACACAAGGAAGAAAAACCATTACCTGGTAGTGGGAAGGATTTCAGGCCCTGTGTAGGAGATCGTCATAGTGGTCTCCCCCAGTCATTACTATTGCTGCTTACGTCTATGACTCACATGTCAGTGAGCCATTGAGTAGATCAAAGGACATGCTAGACATTCAAATGTCCACAAATACCCTTTACCAAAATACATGATTCTTAGGTGTTCCTAATACTTCAGTAGTAGTATATACAGTGCATTGAACTTTGATCCCAAATCTCAATTTTTAAAAAGATTTTATTTATTTATTTATTTATTTATTTGAGAGAGAGAGAGAGAGAGAAGGTAGAGACACAGGCAGAGGGAGAAGCAGGCTCCATGCAGGGAGCCTGACGCAGGACTTGATCCCGGGTCTCAAGGATCACACCCTACGCTGAAGGTGGTGCTAAACAGCTGAACCACCCGGGCTGCCCCCAAATCTCAATTTATCAAAATCTGTTTCTTTCCTTCCAGGCATTGCCCACTTACGATGCCCTTGTGCAGATGGAATATCTGGACATGGTGTTGAATGAAACTCTCCGATTATACCCAATCGCTGGTAGACTTGAGAGGGTCTGTAAGAAAGATGTGGAAATCAGTGGTGTGTTCATTCCCAAAGGGACAGTGGTGATGGTGCCAACCTTTACTCTTCATCGAGACCAGAGTCTCTGGCCAGAGCCTGAGGAATTCCGACCTGAAAGGTACAGGGAACCCTGCAAAGGGGAACCCACCCTCATATTGGAGGATATTCTGTATTTTCTTAGTATAGATGACAATCGTGTGGTGGTACAATGATTTATTTGTACATTTTTTTATTCTTAGAAGTATTTTTCTTGTTACAAAATGAACATTATTGTCCAAATTTTACAAACTCTAGTTGAGAATAGAGAAAATTAACATCATCACCAGTCACAATATATCAGGATTATTAATCATGTGATGTATGTCCTTGTGGATGTTTTTCTATGCATATATAGAAGCTTAAAAGTTAAGATGGCATTATATATTTTTGAGGTACTGAGTTAATGTAACAGTAAAGTATAAACAACGTACCATAATTGTGTTTGTGATTATATGTATATACATAATATACTTAACCATTATCTTAATTAAGAAAATGGGACTTTTTGTTACTTTAGTGTTTCTGTCCTCTTTAGGTCTCTGGATTTACTCCTTAGATTTTCGCATTCTGTGTTTGTAACCCTGCGCCACCATGTCTGCTAGGTATAGTGTGAGGACAGTGGCTGTGGTGCTGAGAGTTCACATCCCTGGCAGGAGGAGCAGCAGCCTGAGGACAGAGTGTGCTGGAGACCTGATAGGTCCTGTGCTGTCTGTGGTTGCAGTTCTAAGCATCTCTCATCTCTCTAGTATCTGGGATTTATCCAAAGTGAGGTCATCTGTTCTCTAGCCATTTAGACATCCTCCTTGGAGGGGTCTTGAGTTTTCTCTTCTGGGAATTCAGAGCAGAGTCTGGCTTTGGGTAAGCCTGAATTCTGCAAAAGTCCATGCTTTCCTGTTTATTGTATTGGTGGGCAAAATTTGGATGAGTTCTTAGAGACCTAGATGTTTAGCCCCCGACTCAAAGTCCCTGTTAACAGAGCTCTTTTCTGGTCGCATGGTGTCCCTAGTGCTAGCAATGCGTCTACACATAGTACTTGCTGAAAGAACTTAGAGTTGACCAAGTCATCTGTTTTCTGGACCAGGAGACCTGTTGGCTCCCACAAGTTCAGCTGTTCAGTCTCCTATAGCTTCTCAAACAGAAACCAGTGATCACTCCTGTACTTGTTTATGATTCATTCAGCCATGAGAGGAAGTGCTTACCTACGTGTGTTAGGAACTGTGCCAGGTAGTGAAATCCATGTATTAAAAATATCAATTATGAATAATTAAAAAAGATTTTATTTATTATTTCAGATAGGCAGAGAGTGAGTGAGAGAGTGAGAGAGAGAGAGCACAAGCAGGGGGGAGGGACAGAAGGAGAAGCAGGATCCCTGTTGGGCAGGGAACTTGATGTGGGGCTCCACTGGAGTACCCTAATATCATGACCTGAGCCAAAGGCAGACACTTAACCAACTGAGCCACCCAGGTACCCCTTATGGATAATTTTTTAAAAAGATTTTATTTGTTTGAGAGAAAGCAAGCATAAGCAGGGGGAGGAGCAGAGGGAGAAGGAGAAGCCCCAATATGGGGCTTGATTACAGGACGTGAAGATCATTCCCTGAGCCAAAGGCAGATGCTTAACCATCTGAGCCACCCAGTCTCCCCTATTGCAGAGAATTTTTGACACATGCACAAACATTATATAGACACAAGTCTATGAAATACTTTTAATGAATTTATATATGCCCACCACCTGCCTAGTAACTACTAACCCATATCAGCTACTCCATCCACACACCATTATAATTCTTTTACTGTTTTCCATATTATTTTAAGGCATATCATGTAAACATTTCAGTATGTTCTTCATGATAAAAGGAGTTTAAATAATACCTCACCTAAATGCCATTATCATTTTCCCAAATCCACATGTTTCCTGACTATAAGTATTAAGGAATGAATTTTTAAAAAAGATTTTATTTATTTATTCATGGAAGTGTGTACAGAGAGAGAGAAAGGCAGAGACACAGGCAGAGAGAAAAGCACAGTCAGAGAGAAGCCCGATGTGGGGCTCAATCCCTGGACTCCAGGATCACGCCCTGGGCCAAAGGCAGGCGCTAAACCGCTGAGCCACCCAGGGATCCCAAGGAATGAATTTTGAATGAAGCATAGGTCTAACCCCAAAGGAATTTATAGTGTCTTAGAACAGATAGACAAAAACTCAATGATTATAATGATTATACATAGATCTAAGTATCATTATAGTGGAGTAGCGTCACGTGCCCATGTAAATCATGTGAAAATCTTTTCCGTGTAAGTGGTTGGGAATGGTCCTAGCAGGGAGTGTAGGGATGTGAAGGGAAAAATAACAATGGTAAAACATAGGAGGCATTTCTCTACTTCCTTTTTCTATGAGCATGTGACCAACATAAGTGGGAATGGAGGCATCAACCTACCTTTCCTCCAGTCAGGCTCATTTCCTGCTTGCCTTTCAAAGTGTGAACATCACACCACCCTCAATATAATTCTAGTGTCTAAGGTAAATCTTTTCAACAGCTTTATGTCATGTCCTCAGCAAGACTGAATGCTCCCATAGGGCAAGGGGAATCCAACGACCTGTAGCTTACAATTGTCATAGCAGAATAAGCATAGCAGGATTACAGTAAACAACCCATCAAAGTTTCCTATATACTCCTGGTTGAGAACCCCAAACATGTACTTCTTGTGGTCTTTATGATTAACTAAACTTGTTTTCCACTTCCATTGTGGAGCCAGGTTCAGTAGGAAGAACAAGGACAGCATAAATCCTTATACATACCTGCCTTTTGGAACTGGACCCCGAAACTGCATTGGAATGAGGTTTGCGATCATGAACATGAAACTTGCCCTTGTTAGGGTCCTGCAGAACTTCTCCTTCAAACCTTGTAAAGAAACACAGGTCAGAGAGATAACGTTCTGCATAAATAGTGTTTTATTGGTTTTTTTTTTAACTAAGAGATATGAAATAGATGTGTGTGTGTGTGTGTGTGTGTGTGTGTGTTTGTGAGCGAATGTGCTCATTTATCCTTAGTAATTTGTTCTATCAGCCCAGTAATCTATTAGAGTCATCTGTGGCCTTGAAGGGTCCTTTAGCTCTTGAGTGCCACATCTGTGATTCATAACCGCCCAACCATAAGGGTCATCTGTCAGTATAGTTCACATGAAATTATTATGCACAGTCCTTTGATCTTGAGCAGTGTTTTAAATCTCTTTCAAGTCCACTGAAAGGAAAGGAACACGTTGTGCACAATCATGATGTGCAATGTGGTGATAACCATGATGTGACTTTTGAATGATGCTCTTCTCCACTACAATTTATAGACACTATTGTGACCATGGTTCTCAACCTTGGTTTTACTCTGAAGTCAGTGGGTTCATTAAAAATCCTATATTCTAACATAATTCACCCAGAGAATGGCTTTAAATGTGTCCCCACTGATTCTCAAGTGCAAGCAAGGTTGAGTGTCACTGGTGTGAAACATGCCTGACTGATGTGAAGGAGTCCCATGGTCCAGGCCATCCTAGCTACTTGGCTCCACCTTCTCCAGTCAGGCTGTGCTCCCTTTCCATGCTAGTCTGTTATCATGGATGGATGTTTCCATGGGAGAGAGTACAGGATGTTTATCAGTGTAGATGTTCATATGATAAAATGTGTAATAAACACTCAGGATGGCCTACAAGCTTCAACGTATACAAAATTATCTCTCTCACTTTTCAAAATTGTTTGCCATAATGGGTAAGAATCTGTCTTAAATTTAAATACTCATCCTTTTTACTTAAAATTTAAATATAAAAGTATATAAACCAATATGAGTTTGTCTCCAGCCTGGTACTGAGTGGGTGGTCAGTAGATACTCTGTTGAATGAGTGATGGATGAATGCTTACATACTCCAGTCTTGACAACTTACAGAATAATTTTAAAGAATCAGAGATATATGAATCTATAAGTAGTATTTATATATTTGTAATGCATTATTGTCCTTCATATAACTTGCCTGCTTTGCTTCTGTTGTTAGCTGGATTTTCATGGTCGTTTCTCATATACTTGTTTAACTGTTGCAGATCCCCCTGAAATTAAATGCTCAAGGGATTATTCAACCTGAAAAGCCCATTGTTCTCAAGGTTGAGCCAAGAGATGGGAGTGTAAATGGAGCCTGACTTTCCCTAAGGACTTCCTTTTGTTCTTCAAGAAACTATCCCAGAACACCAGAGACCTCAATTTCCTTTGATTATGTGGTTTCACTCATGTAGGGAATATAAGAAATAGTGAAAGGGGTTGTAGGGGAAAGAAGGGAAAATGAGTGGGAAAAATTAGAGAGGGTGACACAGAATGAGAAACTCTTAACTCTGGGAAATGTACAAGGGATAGTGGAAGGGGAGGCAGGTGGGGGGATGGGGTGACTGACGGGCACTGAGGAGGGCACTTGACGGGATGAGCACTGGGTGTTACAATGTATGTTGGCAAATCAAACTTCAATAAAAAATATATTAAAAACCCCAGAAATGATCCCTGGGTGGCGCAGCGGTTTGGCGCCTGCCTTTGGCCCAGGGCGCGATCCTAGAGACCCGGAATCGAATCCCATGTCAGGCTCCTGGTGCACGGAGCCTGCTTCTCCCTCTGCCTGTGTCTGCCTCTCTCTCTCTCTCTCTCTCTCTCTCTCTCTCCCTGTGACTATCGTAAAAAAAAACAGAACAGAAATGAAGGTGGGCTTCATGTACAACCTGTGACAGATGACTAGGGATTCCACACATTCATTTAGCTTTCTCTGGTATCTGTGTAGAGCATTATATATTATGGGGAATAAAGGAAGTAGCTCATAAGTGCCAGACATGTAGACACAGTTTATCTGTTTCACACAGACTACCCCCAGTTTGTACCATCTACTACCCTGAGTGTTGATCTAGAATAAAACTTTATCAACAAACTTTAATGGAAACAGGAATTATTGTGGTGGTGGTGGTAATGACATTTATATCACATGTCTTATTTGGAATATTCTACATTGAATATTACACTTAGCAAGTCAATCAACATCTCTTTACAAAAGTATTAACATGGTTTCATCCACATTAAGGGGGAATCTATAGAACTGATGAGTGAGAGCCAGTGAATGAATGCTTTGACCATTACAGTCCCTGGGTGAATGGAGCTTGTTCAGAACTCCAATGTGCTCAGTTAAGATAGGTGAGAGTTAATCTACTGTGACTTTGCCTATTGCTCAGAATGTATATTTCTAGTTTAATTCTACAGGTTTTGGATCACATGTTTTTTTTATATCTCTTGATTGAGGCACTTAGTATTATATTATTAGTTTTGATTTAATATTTTCGTGTCCTCTTCCCTGCTGTTCTGGTAGGCAGCGAACATATTTGTCTTTGTGTTCCAGCCTCAGCTCCCAAGTGTCCTGACACAATGAACATCAAATAAGAGACGGTTGGTTGTCCAGTTGTTTGGGAAGAAAGGCTAAAAGCATTTGTCTGTTTCAGCTGGTATCAGAAGATGAATAGGATTCTTCCTTTCCAACTCTCCCTTCCAGCCCCTTCTTTCGCTTCTCCTCTCCTTTTCCTTTGTTTTCCTTCCTAGATAATTCAGTCCTTAAGCCATAGGTGGGGCACAGGCGAGAGGGTAGCCTCACATTGGAGGTCAGGGACAGAGAAGCGAGTCACAGTGACCTGACTCCAAGTTAGAGACTGAGTAGGGTGGGGAGGGGGTCCACATGGAGTGTGTCCACATGGAGCATTCTGGCATGGCTGTGGGAGCCCAAGCTAGGTGAGAAGGGTGTCCATATGGAGGTGTGGCTGGTAAGAGCCCCCAGAGCCTAAATACAGTGTATAGAACCCAAGTAAAATTGTGGGGGTATTCATGAGTGTTGAGGGATGGAGTAGGGATTAGTTACATGGAGGGGGATTTATCAAATAAGTAAATATATTAATGATAAATGGTTTCAGGAGTTTTTTACCGTAAGAGTAGGGAGTCATTGATTTGGAAAGGGAGAAAACCAAAAGAAGCCTATATAGTCAGAGATTGAAAGTGAGTGTGTCAATGTAAAGTCCTGCTTTTCTATAGATAGATGATAGATTGGTAGAAATGTTTGTCTCTGTGTGTAAAAACACATTTCCCCTACCTCTCTCCACAGATAGTTCTTAGAAATGGTGACTTTGTAAGAGCCTTAAGAACACCTTGTATCCAAACCTTGGCTTATAAATGTCATTTTCCACTAAAAAGAACTAGAGCTTCTCAGATACATGGCTGATTCCACTCTGAGACAGCACATGATGAACTTGGAGCAGGTTGTGCTACACAGTGATAGGGACATGTCCAAGGAATGCAGAGCCAGCTTGAGGGGCTTCACCCACCCATAAAGCATGATTTGGGTATCATGATAACTAACAATAAGAAGAGATTATAACCCCTTGAATAAAATAGGAAAACAAATACACAAAGGTGGAGATAAATACAGAGATAGATTACAATTGATGAGGACACTCACACAGTTTCAGAGTACTAATGCTGAAACACTCACGAGTTACCAAAAGGAAAGAGCAACTCATACAGTGGAGCCCTAGTTGACCAGTAAGCATCATCAGGAACAGGAGGAAATGATGGCAAATCACCCTATAAGATGCAGTGAGAAAAACTCAGTGGCACCTCTGGGATATGCTTGCCAAGGAGGCAAACCTGAAAGAAATCCTGAAAAAAGTCAGACAAACTGAAGTTGAGGAATACCTACTCCTAATCTGTAGCTGGTGTGTATTCTTCTACAAAGTCAAGGTTCTTAAAGTTATAAAAAAGAAAAAACAAGTCAGGATTGGAGTCACTTACCCCCAAACCTACCTCACAGCAAACAACACCTAATTATTAGGTTCAAGCTATCCCTGGAAGGTGACCTTCTCAGAGTGCATCTGGCATGATACTTAATGTGGAAAACCCATAAGACTCCATCCCAAAATGGCTAGTTCTCATACAGCAATTCAGCAATGTGGCAGGATATAAAATCAATGCACAGAAATCAGTTGCATTTCTATACATTAACAATGAGAGAGAAGAAAGAGAAATTAAGGAATTGATCCCAATTACAACTGTACCAAAAACCATAAGATAACTATAGCCAATAACCATAAGATAACTATGATAGATAACCTAACCAAAGAGGCAAAGAATTGGTACTCTAAAACTACAGAACACTTATGAAAGAAATTGAGGAAGACACAAAGAGATTGATAAACATTCCATATTCATGGATTGGAAGAATAAATATTGTGAAAATGTCTATGCTACCCAGTACATTCTACATATTTAATGCAATCCCTATCAAAATACCACTGACATTTTTCACAGAGCTGGAACAAATAATCCTAAAATGTATACGGAACCAGAAAAGACCCTGAATAGCCAGAGGAATGTTGAAAAAGAAAACCAAAACTGGGGGCATCACAATGCCTGATTTCAAGCTATATTACAAAGCTGTGAACATCAAGACAGCATGATACTGGCACAAAACAGATACATAGATCAATGGAACAGAATAGAGAACCCGGAAATGGACTTTCATCTCTATGATCAACTAATCTTTGACAAAGCGGAAAGGAATGTCCAAAAGAAAAAAGGCAGTCTCTTCAATAAATGGTGTTGGGAAAATTGGACAGGCACATGAGAAGAATGAAACTATACCATTCTCTTACACCATACACAAAGATAAACTCAAAATGGATGAAAGACTTACATGTGAGTCAGGAATTCATAAAAATCCTAGAAGAGAACATAGGCAGCAACCTCTTTGACCTCGACTACAGCAACTTCTTGTTAGATATGTCTTCAAAGACAAAGGAAACAAAAGCAAAAACGAACTATTGGGACTTCATCAAGATCAAAAGCTTTTGCACAGCTAAGGAAACAGTCAACAAAATTAAAAGGCAATCCATGGAATGGGAGAAGATATTTGCAAATGATATATTAGATAAAGGGCTATTATCCAATATCTATAAAGAACTTATCAAATTCAACACCTAAAAAACAAACGATCCAGTCAAGAAATGAGCAGAAGACATGAACAGACATTTCTCCAAAGAAGACATACAAATGGCCAATAGGCACATGAAAAAATACTCCATATCATTTGTCATCAGGGAAATACAAATCAAAACCACAATGAGATACCACTTTACACCAGTCAAATGGCTGAAATTAACAAGAGAGGAAACAGCAAATGTTAGCAAGGATGTGGAGAAAGGGGCACCCTCTCACTCTGAGAACGCAAGCTGGTATAGCCACTTTGGAAAACATTATGGAGCTTCCTCAAGAAGTTAAAAATACAGTTACCTTATGACCCAGCAATTGCACCACTGGGTATTTAAACCAAAGATACAGATGTAGTGAAACAAAGGGGCATCTACACCCCAATGTTCATAGAAGCAATGTCCACAATAGCCAAACTGTGGAAGGAACTGAGATGTCCTTCAACAGATAAATGGATAAAAATTATATATATAGTATTATATATATGGAATACTACTCAGTCATTACAAAGGATGAATACTTACCATTTACACTGATGTGGATGGAAGTGGAGTGAAATAAGTCAATTGAAAATTAAAAAAATGATAATTATATATGATATAATATATAATTATATATGATATAATGTATAATGATGTAATTATTATATCATATAATGATATAGTATGATATAATATATAATAATATATAATTATATATGATATATATTATATATATATGTAATATGGTTTCACTCATATATGGAATATAAAAAAATAATGCAAGGGACCATAAGAGAAGGGGGAACTGAATAGGGCAAAGTCAGAGAGGAAGACAAACTCTGAGAGACTCTTAAATCTGGGAAACAAACTGAGGGTTGCTGAAGGGGAGGTGGGTGGGGGAATGGGATAACTGGGTGACAGTCATTAAGGAGGACACGTGGGGAGGAGGGGCAAGATGGCGGAGGAGTAGAGTCCCCAAGTCACCTGTCCCCACCAATTCATCCTGAAAACCTACAAATTCGGCCTGAGATTTAAAGAGAGAACAGCTGGAATGCTACAGTGAGAAGAATTCGCGCTTCTATGAAGGTAAGAAAATGGGGAAAAAAATAAAGAAATAAAAAGCATCCAAGGGGGAGGGGCCCCGCGAGGAGTAGGCTAAGGCTGTGGGGCAAATGTCCCCAGGACAGGAAAGCCCCGACCGGAGAGCAGAAGCTTCACCAATCTTCCCGGTCGGAAAGGTGCTTGCAGGGAGTTGGAGCAGGACCCCAGGAGGGGCGGAGATGCCCTCAGGCTCCCAGGGACACTAAGAGAGCTCCTGTGCCCCGGGAGGAGAGCACGCCACACACTGCGGCCGAGCTCCCTTAAGGCCTGCAGCGTGTACAAGGTGGAGCCCGGGAGCAGCTCCGGAGGCGTGGCTCCACGCGGAGGGGGCTGCGGGGCCCCAGCAGCTCGATTCCAGCAGCGCAGGCCCCGGAGCCCAGGGCGTGGGGGGCCACAGCCCAGGATCCGGCGCTCCCCCGGAATAGGCAGAGGCTGGGAGAGCACAGAACAGCCAGGACGCTCCTGCTGCTGGGCGGCTCTGAGCCGTGCAGATCAGCGCCCCTGCCCCCACCCGTGGAGCATCCAGGCCTCTGCACACTGAGAGCTGCGGTAGTTACTGCTGGAGCTGACTCCAGAGCTGGAGAGCTGGCCGCTGCCACTGTTGTTGTTCCTCCTGGGGCCTCACAGGATAAACAACTCCCACTGAGCCCTGCACCAGGCAGGGGGCTGAGCAGCTCCCCCAAGTGCTCACACCTGAGAATCAGCACAGCAGGCCCCTCCCTCAGAAGACCAGCTGGAAGGACAGGGGAAAAGCAAGTTATTGACCAAGCAATACTGGAAAGTTCCAGGGGAGTCGAGGGATTTACAGTATATAGAATCAGAGGATACTCCCCCTTGTTTTTTGTTTTCTGTTTGCCCCCCCTCCGCCTTTGTTTTTCTTTTTTTTCTTTCTCTCCTTTTCTCCTTTTTCCAGTACAACTTGTTTTTGGCCACTCTGCACTGAACAAAATGACTAGAAGGAAAAACTCACCTCAAAAGAGAGAATCAGAAACAGTCCTCTTTCCCACAGAGTTACAAAATTTGGATTACAATTTAATGTAAGAAAGCCAATTTAGAAGCACAATTATAAAGCTACTGGTGGCTCTAGAAAAAAGCATAAAGGACTCAAGAGACTTCATGACTGCAGAATTTAAATCTAATCAGGCAGAAATAAAAAATAAATTAAATGAGATGCAATCTAAACTAGAGGTCCTAACGACGAGGGTTAACGAGGTAGAAGAACAAGTGAGTGACGTAGAAGACAAGTTGATGACAAAGAGGGAAACTGAGGAAAAAGAGAAAAACAAGAGATCATGAGGATAGGTTAAGGGAAATAAATGACAGCCTCAGAAGGAAAAATCTACTTTTAATTGGGGTTCCTGAGGGCGCCGAAAGGGACAGAGGTCCAGAATATGTATTTGAACAAATCATAGCTGAAAACTTTCCTAATCTGGGAAGGGAAACAGGCATTTAGATCCAGGAAATAGAGAGATCCCCCCCCAAAATCAATAAAAACCGCTCAACACCTCGACATTTAATAGTGAAGCTTGCAAATTCCAAAGATAAAGAGAAAATCCTTAAAGCAGCAAGAGACAAGAAATCTCTAACTTTTATGGGGAGAAATAATAGATTAATAGCAGACCTTTCCACAGAGACCTGGCAGGCCAGAAAGAGCTGGCAGGGTATATTCAGCATCTAAATGAGAAGAACATGCAGCCAAGAATACTTTATCCAGCAAGGCTCTCATTTAGAATAGAAGAGCTTCCAAGATAGGCAGAAACAGAAAGAATATGTGACCACCAAACCAGTTCTCCAAGAAATATTAAGGGGACTCCGTAAAAGAAAGAAGTCCAAGGGATCAATCCTCAAGAACAGGGACTGAATCAGTATCATGATGACGCTAAATTCGTATTTTTCAATAGTAACTCTGAACATGAATGGGCTTAATGACCCCATCAAAAGGTGCAGGGTTTCAGACTGGATAAAAAAAACAAGACCCATCTATTTGCTGTCTACAAGAGACTCATTTTAGACAGAAGGACACTTACAGCCTGAAAATAAAGGTTGGAGAACCATTTACCATTCAAATGGCCCTCAAAAGAAAGCAGGGGTAGCCATCCTTATATCAGATAAACTAAAGTTTATCCCGAAGACTGTAGTAAGAGATGAAGAGGGACACTATATCATACTTAAAGGATCTATCCAACAAGAGGACCTAACAATCATGAATATTTATGCCCTGAACGTGGGAGCTGCCAAGTATATCAATCAATTAATAACCAAAGTTAAGACATACTTAGATAATAATACACTTATACCTGGTGACTTCAATCTAGCGCTTTCTACAATCGACAGGTCTTCTAAGCATAACATCTCCAAAGAAACAAGAGCTTTAAATGATACACTGGACCAGATGGATTTCACAGATATTTATAGAACTTTACATCCAAACGCTACTGAATACACCTTCTTCTCCAGTGCACATGGAACTTTCTCCAGAATAGACCACATACTGGGTCACAAATCAGGTCTTAACCGATACCAAAAGATTGAGATCGTCCCCTGCATATTCTCAGACCATAATGCTTTGAAATTAGAACTAAATCACAAGAAGAAGTTTGGAAGGATTTCAAGCACGTGGAGGTTAAGGACCACCCTGCTAAAAGATGAAAGGGTCAACCAGGAAATTAAGGAAGAATTAAAAAGATTCATAGAAACTAATGAGAATGAAGATACAACCATTCAAAATCTTTGGGATGCAGCAAAAGCAGTCCCGAGGGGGAAATATATCACAATACAGGCATCCATCCAAAAACTGGAAGGAACTCAAATACAAAAGCTAACCTTGCACCTAAAGGAGCTGGAGAAAAAAACAGCAAATAGATCCTGCACCCAGCAGAAGAAGAGAATTAGTAAAGATTTGAGCAGAACTCAATGAACTAGAGACCAGAAGAACTGTGGAACAGATCTACAAAACCAGTAGTTGGTTCTTTGAAAGAATTAGAAGATAGATAAACCATTAACCAGCCTTCTTAAAAAGAAGAGAGAAAAGACTCTAATAAAATCATGAATGAGAAAGGAGAGATCACCACCAACACCATGGAAATACAAACGATTTTAAAAACATATTATGAGCAGCTATATGTCAATAAATTAGGCAACCTAGAAGAAATGGATGCATTTCTGGAAAGCCACAAACTACCAAGACTGGAACAGGAAGAAATAGAAAACCTGAAAAGGCCAATAACCAGGGAGGAAATTGAGGCAGTCATCAAAAACCTCCCAAGACACAAAATTCCAGGGCCAGATGGCTTCCCAGGGGAATTCTATCAAACGTTTAAAGAAACCATACCAATCTACTAAAGGTGTTTGGAAAGATAGAGAGAAAGAAGAAAGAAAGAAAGAAAGAAAGAAAGAAAGAAAGAAAGAAAGAAAGAAAGAAAGAAAGAAAGAAAGAAAGAAAGAAAGAAAAAGAAAGAAGAAAGAAAGAAAGAAAGAAAGAAAGAAAGAAAGAAAGAAAGAAAGAGATGGAATACTTCCAAACTCCTTCTATGAGGCCAGCATCACCTTAATTCCCAAACCAGACAAAGACCCCACCAAAAAGGAGAATTATAGACCAATATCCCTGATGAATACGGATGCAAAAATTCTCAACAAGATACTAGCCAATAGGATACAACAATACATTAAGAAGATTATTCACCATGACCAAGTAGGGTTATCCCTGGATTGCAAGGCTGGTTCAACACTTGTAAAACAATCAGTGTGATTCATCATATCATCAAGAGAAAAAACAAGAACCATATGATCCTCTCAATAGATGCAGAGAAAGCATTTGACAAAATACAGCATCCATTTCTGATCAAAACTCTTCAGAGTGTAGGGATAGAGGGAACATTCCTCAGCATCTTAAAAGACAACTACAAAAAGCCCACAGCAAATATCATTCTCAATGGGGAAACACTGGGAGCCTTTCCCCTAAGATCATGAACAAGACAGGGATGTCCACTCTCACCACTGTTCTTCAACATAGTATTAGAAGTCCTAGCCTCAGCAGTCAGACAACAAAAAGAAATATAAGGCATTGAAATTGGCAAAGAAGAAGTCAAACTCTCCCTCTTCACAGATGACATGACACTGTCCACAGAAAACCCAAAAGCTTCCACCCCAAGATTGCTAGAACTCATACAGCAATTCAGCAGTGTGGCAGGATACAAAATCAATGCCCAGAAGTCAGTGGCATTTCTCTACACTAACAATGAGACTGAAGAAAGAGAAATTAAGGAGTCAATCCCATTTACAATTGAACCCAAAAGCATAAGATACCTAGGAATAAACCTAACCAAAGAGGTAAAGGATCTATACCCTAAAAACTACAGAACACTTCTGAAAGAAATTGAGGAAGACACAAAGAGATGGAAAAATATTCCAAGCTCGTGGATTGGCAGAATTAATATTGTGAAAATGTCAATGCTACCCAGGGCAATTTACACATTTAATGCAATCCCTATCAAAATACCATGGACTTTCTTCAGAGAGTTGGAACAGATCATCTAAAGATTTGTGTGGAATCAGAAAAGACCCCGAATAGCTAGGGGAATATTAAAAAAGAAAACCGTAGCTGGGGGCATCACGATGTCGGATTTCAGGGTGTACTACAAAGATGTGGTCATCAAGACAGTGTGGTACTGACACAAAAACAGATAAACAGATAAATTCAATAAAGGAGGAAAGACTATCCATTGGAAGAAAGACAGTCTCTTCAATAAATGGTGCTGGGAAAATTGGACATCCACATGCAGAAGAATGAAACTAGACCACTCTCTTTCACCATACACAAAGATAAACTCAAAATGGATGAAAGATCTAAATGTGAGACAAGATTCCATCAAAATCCTAGAGGAGAACACAGGCAACACCCTTTTTGAATGCAGCCACAGTAACTTCTTGCAAGATACAAAAGCAAAAATGAACTATTGGGACTTCATCAAGATTAATAAGCTTCTGCACAGCAAAGGATACAGTCAACAAAACAAAAAGACAACCTACAGAATGGGAGAAGATATTTGCAAATGACGTATCAGAGAAAGGGCTAGTTTCCAAGATCTATAAAGAACTTCTTAAACTCAACACGAAAGAAACAATCCAATCATGAAATGGGCAAGAGACATGAAGAGAAATCTCACAGAGGAAGACATAGACATGGCCAACATGCACATGAGAAAATGCTCTGCATCACTGGCCATCAAGGAAATACAAATCAAAACCACAATGAGATACCACCTCACACCAGTGAGAATGGGGAACATTAACAAGGCAGGAAACCACAAATGTTGGAGAGGATGCAGAGAAAGGGGAACCCTCTTGCACTGTTGGTGGGAATGTGAACTGGTTCAGCCACTCTGGAAAACTGTGTGGAGGTTCCTCAAAGAGTTAAACATAGACCTTCCCTATGACCAGGCAATTGCACTGTTGGGGATTTACCCCAAAGATTCAGATGCAATGAAATGCCGGGTTACCTGCACCGCGATGTTTCTAGCAGCAATGTCCACAATAGCCAAACTATTGAAGGAGCCTCGGTGTCCATCGAAAGATGAGTGGATAAAGAAGATGTGGTTTATGTATACAACGGAATATTACTCAGCCATTAGAAACGACAAATACCCACCATTTGCTTCAACGTGGATGGAACTGGAGGGTATTATGCTGAGTGAAGTCAGTCAATCGGAGGACAAACAGTTTATGTTCTCATTCATTTGGGGAATATAAATAATAGTGAAAGGGAATATAAGGGAAGGGAGAAGAAATGTGTGGGAAATATCAGAAAGGGAGACAGAACATAAAGACTGCTAACTCTGGGAAATGAACTAGGGGTGATGGAAGGGGAGGAGGGCGGGGGTGGGGGTGAATGGGTGACGGGCACTGAGGGGGGCACTTGACGGGATGAGCACTGGGTGTTATTCTGTATGTTGGTAAATTGAACACCAATAAAAACAAATTTATTTTTAAAGAAAGTTCCTACACCCAGCAGAAGAAGAGAGTCAATAATTGTCCTCTCTATAGAATCTTGTTTGAAGATGCAAATCCTTTTTTGTAAGTGTTTTAGTGGAAGTCTCTATGTAAGTATATAGGATTCCATATCTATCATCTAGTTACCTATCTCTATCTCTTTATCATCTATCCATATTCACCCTTTTATCTGTCATGTCTATCTCTAACTATCTGTCTATCTATCTACCCACCTATCATCTTTGTATGTATCTAGTAAGACAAATATCTGGGGAGCTCGAGGCATTCCAGGCCCAGCTGTTTGAATCTATCCAACTGGGACTTGTGAAGAGAGCTTTCAGGATGACCTCAGCCCTCGTCTTTCTGCAAACACCTGAGACTCCAAGTAAGGGCTGCCCCACTGAGTCCAGTCAACCCCAGATTCGTAAGTAAAATAAAAGATTATCCAATCCTTTGGGTGGTTATTATGCCACATTAAATCACTGGAATAGCCCTCCTTCATTTCAGTGCAGCCAGATGTATAGGACCCAGAAGAGAGTTGCCAACTGTGGGAAACTGGAAGTTATCACCTTTTATTTCCTGTAAGTCATGGGGGTAGCAGTGGGGTTGTGGGTGAGGTCAGAGAAAGGAGTGTTGGTGTCTAAGCAGGGGTGGCCCTTAAAGTCTCATGGATCAGGTCAAAAGGAAGAAGGGAGAGGGCCGACTTTACTGGGCACCTGTTAAGTGCAGGGTCTCCTTCATATCAAGGCTTTGTGCCCCCAGCTTACCTCTCAGTAGAGCAACATTGTGGTTGTAGGCGTAGCCAGCTTTGAAGAGCATGCCAGTGTCTCTTTCCTCATGGTATATATTCTCCACCCCATGAACAGGGCTGGCCTGGTAATCGGGGGGATACTGTGGACATATCAGAGTGTGACTGTGGCTAATTCATAAGGGACAAAGATGCTTCCACCTTGCCCTATTTGGTCACTTGCTCTGGAAAGCCAGCTGCCATGTTGTGAGGATAGTCACAACCACATACCATGCACTGGAGATATCCTGCCATGGTTGGTGCTGACCTGCCAGGCCCATAAGTGAGTTACCCTTGAAGTGGGTTCCAGCTCGGTCCAGCATGCAGATTATGGCTTTAAAGACTCTGGTCAGAACTACTCAACCAAGTCACTTCTGAATTCCTCACCAAAAGATTCTGAGATAAAATCATTGATTTATTCCACTCAGTTATTTATTTTTTAAATTAATTTATTTTTTTGTATATTTTTTATTGGAGTTCAATTTGCCAACATATAGTATAACATCCAGTGCTCATCCCATCCAGTGCCCTCCTCAGTGTCTGTCACCCAGTTACCCCATCCCCCCGCCCACCACCCTTCCACTACCTCTTGTTCATTTTCCAGAGTTAGGAGTCTCTCATGTTCTGTCATCCTCCCTGATTTTTCCCACTCATTTTCTCTCGTTTCCCCTATAATCCTTTTCATTATTTTTTATATTCCCTATATCAGTGAAACCACATGTTTGTCCTTTTCCTATTGACCTACTTCACTCAGCATAATACTCTCCAGTTCCATCCACGTTGAAGCAAATGGTAGGTTATTCGTCCTTTCTAATGGCTGGGTAATATTCCATTGTGTGTGTGTGTGTGTGTGTGTGTGTGTATACAATTTATATTTATTTAATATATATTTATATATATTTATTCTGGATTTATATTTATTCTGCTTTCAACATCATTGAAGTCAGCAAGATCATTGTGAATATATTCTGAGCTGTCATTGCACTCATTATACACACACACACACCACATGTTTGTTTCAGCGTAATGACTGATACAGAAACAGAGGAATTGGGAACTCTTGGATGCCACAGCAAAGAACTCTGCAGACTGTCCAGGGTTGACTGTCAATTGGGCTTGCTGGGCAGGGACAGAAGTGGTGGTGGTGGTTTGTATGTGTGTGTGTCCAGGTGAGTGTATATGTACAGGTGTGTGTGTGTGTGTATAGGTTTGTGTATCTGTCTACAGGATTGTGTGCATTTGTATGTACAAGATGTGTGTGTACAGGGGAGTGTGTTGTGTGTATGGGTGTGTTTGTGTGTGTGTATATATGGGGTTTTTGTATATACACATAAAGGGTTAAGGTTAAAGCAGCTATTCTGTTGGGAGGATGAAGATTCCCGCCACCCGTAGACTCTGCTGGTTGAGGGGCAGACTCTTCTTGGATTCATTAGCCAGTTCTGCCAAAAAGAGCTGGAAGATCTAGTTATTCCACCTGGGGAGCCTCAGTTTCCCTATCTGTGATGCAGAGATGATAATAACACCTATTGGGGGAACTTGTGAGGACTGAAGGTATTAATGCAGATGATGCTCTGATGGGATTCCAGGCATGAGGCAAGCTACTAACACTGCTGTCCGTTGTCCCTGAGATTCACATTTCCTGAGCAGGCTCTTGTGAGTTACAGAAGCAAATGAAGTCACCCAGTTTATTTTTTATTTTTATTTTTAAAATTTTATTTATGTATTCATGAGAGACACAGAGAGAAAGAGAGGCAGAGACACATGCAGGGAGCCCGACGTGGGACTTGATCCTGGGTCTCCAGGATCATGCCCTGGGCTGAAGGCAGCGCTAAACTGCTGAGCTACCTGGGCTGCCCTGAAGTCACCCAGTTTAGCACAGATCAACATTTGCTGAATGACTCAGTCACTGGATTCCTGAGGATAGTTTCTGGTATTTCAGTTTTTCCCCCACCTCTTACCTCTGTGATATGAAGAAGGATATTTCTGTAAACGCACTTTACTATTTTAAATCAGGGCTTATATCCTGCCCTGACACCTAACTAACCCCTGCATTGTCCTTTCTTGGCCCACTCCACTGCCCCCATTCTGTGGGCATAATTAGTGCTTTGGCAGGCTTTTCCAAAAGGCCACTTTAGTGTTTTCTCCATTTCTGTGGAGTTATGCCTCTATCTCTAACAGAAAAATGAGAGTGATAGAGTATGCTAGATCTTAATGTCTTTCAGTTTTGGTGAATTGACTCATCTTGAATTAAGAGCCAGAGGGAAGTACTGGCTTGAAGTCATCAACTCTAGGTATCAATGTTGTCAAGGCTGTGGCCACATGGGCCAAAGCTTGACCTTCCCTATTCCAGTGACTTGCAAGGGGATAACATCTTTAAGCCTCATGACCCTTTCTGTTATGCAACCAGAACTGGTACTGATGGTTAATTAGTGGGTCTGTTTACAGAGTATGTGACTTCTGTACTCTCCATTTTACTGATATTTGAAGGTGATTGTGCAAAAAAAGATTATTCCATCTTTTGCCTTTGAAATTACCATGCCAGTTACAGCACTCTTAGGCCCCAAGAATATAGAAATGAGGAAGTTGTGATTCCTACCCAGGAGGATCTCATAAATTAATTCGAGAGACTGAAACATAATTACTGTACAACCAGTGAGCCTCATGCCCCCTGCTCTAGCCCACGAGAGAAGAATGGATCAGTTTTAGTTTGTTGGCCTATTGTAAAAAGTACCACCAACTGGGGAGCTCCAAAAATGGAAATTTATTCTGTCACATTTCTGGAGGCTGAAAGTCCAAGATTATGGGTTCAGCAAGTTTGGCTCCTTCCAAAGCCTCTCTCCATGGCTTGCAGATGGCCATCCTCTTCCTGTGTCTTCACATGGTCTGCCCTCTGTGGATGTCTGTGTTCTTATCTCTTCATGTTGGATTAGGGCCCATGCTAGAGATCTCATTTAACTTTGATTTCCTTCTTAAAGGCCACATCTCCAACTGCAGTCACATTTTGAATTGCTGGGAGTTAGACATCAACATACAGATTGGGAGGGGACACAATTCAGCTTACACCAGGATCTATGGGGAGAGTCTGTGAGCCGGTACATGACCACCACAGGAGGACAAAGAGACCTACAGCAGTGATCCTGCACTCTCATCAAAGCTGGGTGGAGGGTGGGGCTGGATCCTGGGTGCCAGTGAGAAGGGCCCAGGTCAGCGGGGGCAACTCCCAGGACTGATAGAACCACGGATATAGTCACAGATCATAAGGACCTTTGTAGAACCAGAGCAGGAAGCAAGTGTCACTGTAAGGCCCAGGGCAGAGAGAGGTTCTGAGGCCCACCTTCCCAGCCAGGAACATCCTGAGCTCATTCTGGGAGGAGCAGGGAAAGGGCAGTGGGGGATAAGATCAGAAAGACTGAACTTGGAAAATCTCATTACCTAAGTGAGACCAAGAAGTTGTTTTATGGGAACAAGAAATCTCCCTCCCCACTGTCACCACAGGAAACATCTCGTGGGGACAATAATGTCAAAGATGAAAAGTTAAAAGGTTACATTTTCTTTCAGTATCTGTTTGTTTTCAGAAGCAGTGTGTCTTTCATTTCTGCAGTTGGAACCATAACACACTTGATTGATTAACAAAGATGAAAGAATCAGAGAGCTGGAAAGACTCTCACTATTTGAGTCCAAGGCCTTAATTTTACAGATTTATTATTTAATCCTCCTAACAACCCTCTGAAAAACCTGAGGCATGGAGAAGTTAATGACATGCTCAAGGTAAGAGAATGGGAATGATGGAGCCGTCTGACCTGTGGCCTCACTCACTAGGTTGAGCTGCTTTCAGACAAGCTCATTAGTTCCAATGCTGGGCTGGAGCCCATAGGCCCCCAAAGGATAGGGATGGCTTTGTGACTAATGTTGACCCCACAACTATCCTCGAGGAGACTACACACTGCTGAACTCATAGTTGGCCTTCAGTAAAACATTGTGACTGTTTGTGAAACATATATTGGAAACAGCACATGGACTTCACCAAGTAGCTCTATCATTTTGTCACTTGGGCATTTCCCAATACCGGCTATCTAAAGATCATCTGAACCTCAAACATGCCTTAGAGGTCACCAGGAAGGTTCTTGCTCCGGCTTTTGTTTAGATCCACAAACATTTTTTACTTAGTGCTCCAGATCAGGTCCAAATGGGCCCTGTTGGTGGGGAAAATTCAGACCCAGGAATAGACAGTTTCAGTATGGTGGAAGGTCAGGCATGATGCTTTGAGAGTACAGAGAAGGAACACTTGTCACCAAAGAGGGTTGAGAGGAGCTGATACCTGGTCTGAGGCTAAAAATTTATTTTTAAAAATCAAATGTATAGATGTACATGCTTTAGAGAGTTGTACAGTACTAACTACAGTGGTTATAAAAAAAACTAGTGGTGCCTCACTCTTTCTGATCTCTTTCTGATGTTCTCCCTCATTTTGGCAGAGACTTCCTGTTGTTTTCAGAAGAATGATGCAGAGAAGTAAGTTTTTCCTAAGTATGTGCATGTCTGAATATATCTCTGCTCTACTCACTTACTTGATGGATGATTTGAGTATAGACTTTTAGGTGGGCTGGAATTTTCTCTGTGAACTTGAAGACATAGAGACTTGTATCTAGTATCACTGTTGAGAAGATCAGTGCCCTTCTGGTTTCTGATTCTTTGCATGGGACCTGTGTCTTGCTCTCCTCACTCTCTCTGCAAACATTTGGAATCTTCTTTTTGTCCTTGGTGTTCTGAAAGTTCATGAGGTGTGCCTTCGTGTTTCTCCTGTCATGCATTATTCTAGGCAGAGCTATCAAAGAGTTTTTTTTTAATTAATACATTTTTTTTTCAGAGAGAGAAAGAGAGTGAGAAAGAGAATCCCAAGCAAACTCCCTGCTGAGTGCCAGGCTTGACTGAGGGCTCAGTTCCACGACCCTGAGATGGCAACTGAGCCAAAACCAAGAGTCAGAAACTGAATTGACTGAGCCATCCAGGGGCTCACAAGAGGCCTTTCTGCAATGATGCAATGTTCTCTATGTGTCTTATCCAATATGCTTGCCTCCAGCTACATGAGGCTATGGCACACTTGAAATGTGGCCAGTGTGGTTGAGGAACTGCATTTCTGATTTTATATAGTTTTAACAAATTTATATCTAAATGTAATTTGCCCCATGTGTCCTGGAGCTGTATATTGGACAACGCTGTATATTGACCTTTCTTTCTGGAGACTGTTGCTTGAGTCCAGAGATATTTTCTTGTCTCCTACTTTTAATTTTTGTGTTTTTCTTTCTGAGGATGGGGAGAGAGGGAGGGAGGGAGGGAGGAGAGAGGGAGGGGAAGGGAGGAGAGGAGGAGGGGAGGAGAGGGAGGAGGAGGAGGAGGAGGAGGAGGAGGAGGGAGGGAGGGGAGGGAGAGGAAGGAAGGAGGAGGAGGGGGAGGGAGGGAGGAGGGAGGGAGGGAGAGGGAGGGAGGAGGGAGGGAGGGAGGGAGGGAGGGAGGGAGAGGGAGGGAGGAGGAGAGGGAAGGAAGGAGGAGGAGGGAGGGCGGGAGGGAGGGAGGGAGGGAGGAGGAGGGGAGGGAGGGAGGAGGGAGGGAGGGAGGGGGGGGGAGGGAGGGAGAGGGAAGGGGGAGGGGGAAGGAGGGGGAGCGGAGGAGGGAGGAGGGAGGGAGGTAGGGAGGGAGGGGAGGGGAGGAGAGGTAGGGAGGAGGGCGGTGAGGAAGGAATGCGCTTCACCACTTATGCTTCCTTCATACTTCCTCCTCCCTCCCTCCCTCCTTTCTTTTTTCTTTCTTTCTTTCTTTCTTTCTTTCTTTCTTTCTTTCTTTCTTTCTTTCTTTCTTTCTTTCTTTTTCTTTCTCTTTTTGAGAGACAAAGATAGAACATGCATGCAAGCAGTAAGGGGAGGGGCAGAGGGAGGCTGAGAGATAATCCCAAGCAGGGTCCATGCCATCGGGGAGCCAGACATGGGGCTTGATCTCACAACACTGAGATCATGACCTGAGCCAAAATCAAGTCGGACACTAACAGTCAGAGTCACTTAGGCGTCCCGTGTTCTCATTGTTTCTATTCTTTGTCTGGAAACTGCTATTGGTCACTAACTCCTATTGGTGGAACTCCTGGAATTATTCCCTAGGTTTCTCCCTCTCGTTGTTTTTTTGTACTGAAATACTCACATTAAGTTCACCTAGTAAACGTGTCTTTATTTAAAATGTTGGTATTTTAACCCTTATTGATTTAATATTGACTTTAAAAATATTGTATTCAAATCAAGTGTATCATATATATGATTAGTTAGATTTTGGCAATTTGGCCCTCAAGTGGAATGCTTCACTCTCCTCTCTTGTCCTGATTCTACCTGGAAGTCCCAACTAAATTTTATAAACACATTGTATTTGTAAGGAAGATATGAGCTCTCCTTACTGCTGCTGTTTGTTTTTTTAGGGTTTTAGCTTTTATTGAACTATAACGCACTCTACTCTACTTAGGGAACCATTTAGAGACAAATTCTTCCCACCAGAAGGAGGACAAGTGAGTTCTCATCCTATGGTGTTATATCCCATGAGGGTAGAGAGAAGTGAGGTGTGATGGTCCTGTTCCTCTCCCTGTTTACACAGCTGGATAAACACTGCAGGCTCCAATTAGAATCCATGATGAAGTCTCTAAACATATACAACCTCAATACCTCTCATAGACAAGAGGTAAGAACCATTTAAGCACAACCACTAAGAAGGAAAAGAGTAAGCAGTCCACATCCAGCAAACTCTAAACCTTTTATTATGTTTGAACTAAAACTTGAACTCATGTCACCTCTTCCTGCTGAAACAGACTACATTGCATAATTTAGGGTTACTCTATAACTCTTGTCCTCTGTCAGCCATGTGTTGAACTGTTTATGAGTTCATACTGAATGAACATTTCTAAAGGGCCAGTGAGGGTCAGGTATTTGGCTGGACAAAGTCACCAATATAACAAATACCATTACTTTTTTTTTTTAAAAGATTTTATTTATTTATTCTTGAGAGACAAAGAGAGACAGAGAGAGAGAGAGAGAGAGAGAGAGAGAGGCAGAGACACAGGCAGAAGGAGAAGCAGGCTCCCTGCAGGGAGCCCAATGTGGGACTTGATCCTGGGTATCCAGGATCATGCCCCAGGCCGAAGGTGGTACTAAACTGCTGAGCCACCTGGGCTGCCCACAAATACCATTACTTTATAGCAGGTTTTGATTTATAGCTCAGTAGTTGTGTGGTTATTTGTTTAGTGTCTCTCATCCTTTTAGAGTGTTGGGTTTATTAGACAAGAATTTTGACTTTTTAACATTTAGTGCTGGGCCCATGGATTTACTGCAGCAGATGTAGAGCCCAATCAACATCTAATGACAATGGAGCCCACCTCCTCCAATGCTGGGACTGTCCACAGATCACCACTTCCACACCAAAGTACAGGACCCAGCCACCAAAACTCAGATACCACCTAGGTATCGAAAATTGACAAAGTCAAGTTTGGCCTTACTGGGAAGAATGGGAGCTTGACAGCTTAAGAACAGACACAGAATCTTTCTTTTTTGCACATTTTGCACACTCAAGATTATGATCTGTGCAATTTGAATTTAATGCACAAATCATTCCAGAGCAACACTGGCTCCTGTGCTGTGAGCAGTTCTCTTTTGGTCAGTAGAAATCAGGTCCAGATTCTGAGAAGAGGTGCCGCATGGGCTCAAGATATAAAGGGATGGGAATATTAGATGGCCAGGGCCCTAAGATTTCTCTGAGTGGTATTTGAGATTCAGTTTTGTCCAGTACCTAGGGAAACTGAGAAAGCAGATAAATCCTTCACTGTTAAGGAGGGAGGATAGTTATTTTTCCTTGGCTGTACTATAATTATGTTAGATTCTTCTAATTTCAACCTGAATGATGTCTGGGTCTTAGTTATATGTTTACCCATGAATTTATTATGTTATTTTTTAGAAGATTTTATTAATTTATTCATGAGAGACATAGAGTGAGAGACAGAGCCATAGGCAGAGGGAGATGCAAGCTCCCTGCGAGGAGCCTGATGGGGGACTCGATCTCAAGACCCCGGGATCATGACCTGAGCCAAAGGCAGGTGCTCAACCACTGAGCCACGCAGGTGCCCCCTACCCCATGAATTTAGAGCAGAGTATGGAAAGTACATGATGAGAGTATTAGTATAGGAAGGAGTAGATGACAGCCACGGGGTGCGTGGGGTATTCTTCCAACACACAGTGTCTTCCTTCACACATTCTGCAGGGCTCTGAGAATGCAAATATCATCATGTCAGGTGTCCCCTTCTGGAGAAGAATGGGACACAAAGTTCATGCTTCTATTATTTCCCCGTGTAGACAAGGGCATATGCATTGGTTCAGTGCCAGCTGAATTTTAGTCCCTAGCAATGACGAGCATATCACTGCAGGGACAGGTTCCAAGCAGCTAGATCAGAACCAGAGGTAAATAGGGCAGGTAGATGCTCATATTAGGCTTAGTTACAAATCATCATAGTGGAGCATGGGTTTTGGAGCATATTAGTTTCCGCAGAGGTTTGGTTTCCAAGTAAAATAAGAAAGGCTTTGTGCTTATGTGAAGGAATTAAGTTGTCCAGATTATCAGATGACAGGAATCTTCCCTTGTTTGCATGTATTCTGTGTACTCTGCTGGGGAACATAGGGAGGCAGATCCCACCCAACAATACCCTTACTACCATCTTGACTAGCATCTGTCTTTCCTGCTGATGTGAGGCGGAGTCCTTTGTCCTGGAAGACCCACAAGATAGCTGCTGTTCAGGTCACCGTGGAGGTAGGAACACAAATTTAACCACTTTGCTGTTGCAGCCTGGATCTCACTATTTATGTAGTGACCCTTACCAGGGAAGGGCAAGCATTGAATACTGATGTTTCAGAGCCCAGGAGACTTTCCAGTCTCTCTTCATGTTTGCTTATTTACAATTTGTTCTTGTGATCAATGGGTTGTTGGAAAGCTCATTGCAGTCACTGAGTCTCAGTTGCCACATCTATAAACAGGGAATATCATGACCCTATTGAATGGTGCCCAGTGAAGGCACCAAAAGGGGCAGAAATATTTCAGAATTCCTGGGACTTTCTCTCCTACTTTTCCTGGGTCCCATTGTTACTATTCAAGCTTGCAGCCACTTCTTTCTTAATTATCTATTTGTAGGGCTGTGTTGTCCCAGGGATTCCAGAGTCATGCCACATAATCCACAGTTTCTCAGGCCATGCAGACACAGAACATGGGTCAGAGTGATGATAATGAGCAGGTGCAATTTCCAGATGCTATGTTCTCAGATCTCTCCCATCAGGAATGTGGCCTGGTCACCAATGATCCACATGGAAAGGACACAGGGAACCTAGCAGTTTCACCTCTACCAACTCAACTCTACCAACTTTTCTGGGTAACTTCTGAGCATACAGCACTTTGCAGGTGACTAGGGACATAATGTCGATGAACACCCAGACTGCACCCTTGAGAAGCTCTCTATCTGTAAAGCAAATAGGTGTGAGACCATAATGGGGCTCAAAGGTAGAAAGGGTAGCAATAGAACTGGGGTTGGGGTAATAGGAATTTCCCAGAGAAGGAAGTGCTTATGTCTGTTCAAGTAAGTTGGTGACGAAGGACTCTAACAGAGGGGATTCCATTGGAACCGGGTGGGAGGATGAGTAGGATCCTTGTAGGGGGCACAGGAGCATTTGTAGGCAGAGGAAAGTACATGGGTAAAGATGTGTAGACCTAGCTTGTTTGAAGGATTTCAAATATTTAGGGGTGCAGGGAACCATGGTGACAAGGACAGGTTAGAGGGTTAAGGACAGTGATTTTAATGAGTTTCTGTAACCTTTGAGATTACTGATGACACTGAGTTGTTTATTGATTTCCACAGAGTATGAACTCATGGGAGATCAAAATGGAATTGTTTACCTTACTTTGCCAATGCTCATGGCTGGGGGGTTGCCTGCTGGTGGAGCACATGTCACCCTTCTGGTGGCTGTAGCTCCAGCCCTGCCCCCTTTCTGTATATATATATTCCAGTCTCACTGAATCCCCACAAGTGGGAATGAAGCTCTGCACAAAAGGCCAGCAAAGACTAGCACACACCGCTGAGTGAAAGTACAGAGAATTCACAGAGGACGAGTGGTCATGGACTTGATCCCAAGCTTTTCCACAGAAACCTGGCTTCTTCTGGCTATCAGCCTGGTGCTCCTCTATCTGTGAGTAACTTTCCAGGCTCATTGCCTCTGTATCCTTGATTTGGGTTGCTAACTAGCCTCTACCCTGTTTTCCTTTTCTGTTTTGAAGATCAAAAGTGTTAACAAAGGGGATGTAGCTTGTGTTGAATGCTTCATACATACTAGGAACACGTAAGAGGTTGTTATTGGCCTTACCAAATCTGCTGAAAAAGTGCTCCCCACACTGGACTCCAACTTCTGTAACTAGAAGGTAGAGTGATATTTCCTCCTAGGGATGATCTTCTGATTGCCTATATATTGGGACCTGGTTTAATTAAGTAGAATTTGGCTGAGGCACGGTAAAATCAACAGGTCCCTGTGCTCTGGGGTCCTCATCCCTTTTCCAAGCTGTGACGATTCTGGAGGTAGAGGGAGTGACTTAGGTCTTTGTCTTACTATCTTCACCTTCTCCTTTCTGTCTGTTATAAGAGACATTATAGAAGAATTGGGCTTGTGTCACTCATGTGGCTCCTGCTCCCCTCACTCCACCACCAGGCATCATATACACAAGGCACCTGGTGCAACCAGTCTTTGGGGGAGGAGGGCTGAGGATGTCTCATCTTCTTCTTCCCAAAGGTCTCTTCCCTCTTTTCTGCCCTTCTACTTACCATTCCCCACCCCTACCCCCCCATAATATACAGTACTCCTTACCCCTAAATGAGCATCTTTACAGCTGAGGAGACTTGGCAGATTTCTTAAAATGTTATTCATTTCAACTTTTCCTTCTAGTCTCTGGGAGGGTTAACATCAGTATAGAGATTTCTTTACCCCCAATATGAAATCTGCCAGTAGCCACAAGAAAGAGCCCTGAAAGCCAATTTGGATTTTAAATATGTTTTTTGCCTTTATATTACAATACTGGAGGAGGAATCCAAACATCTAGCATATGAATTCCTTTCAGTGGTGGGATTACCAGCATCATGGAGCAGTTTGGGAAAGACTGAGTTTCACAGTGTGGGTAGGGACGGACCGTCCATGTCACGTTTCACCTCTGTTTCAAGTTCACTTTCTTTAACAATAGGAAATCATGAGGACAAGAACATAGAACATGAAAACCTCATTTTCATTTCCTGAGAGAAAGGTTAGGATTTCCTGGTGCTATGGCAACACATTTTTTTGTGTGATGACGTTTAAGATTAATTCATGTGGTTTATTTTTTTTAAAAGATTCTATCTATTTATTCATGAGAGGCAGAGAGAGAGACACACACACACACACACACAGAGGCTGAGACACAGGCAGGGGGAGAAGCAGGCTCCATGCAGGGGGCCCGATGTGGGACTTGATCCTGGGTCTCCAGGATCAGGCTCTGGGCCGAAGGCGGTTGCTAAACCGCTAAGCCACCCGTGCTGCCCAGTTCATGTGGTTTAATCTCATTCTATTTAATTATAGATTTTTTCTGACATAAGACGCTTTCCAGCATGTTCTTTCTGAAAGATACAAGAGGGCTATTGGTTCAGCCTTTACTACAAAGGAGTGTAAATAACCTACATCTTCTAGAGTGATGTTGAGGATATGAATTAGTGTACACACACGTAGTTCTGCGATATAGGTCATATATATTTTTAAATACATGTGAACGGGAGGTTATTTTAACTCTCAGCACAGGGGGGGTAGCGAGACTGAGCCAGTACTGATGTGAGAGGCATCCAGGTAGGACTGGGGATGGAGCGGGAGAATATTCTTTCCTCAGAGCAGATCTCCCAGAGATTCTTTTTGATCCTGGTCCCACAGGATCGTTGATGTGGTCATCAATGGACCACAGGGTTAGCATCTCATCTGCTTGCAGCCAGTTGTCAGGGTTACCATGTAAGTCATAAGTCACAGTGTGTGTGGTCTGTCTGGCAGTGGGGCTGTCACTGGATACTGTCATCACCAGGTAAACAACACTGTAGACTTAGAAGACACTGGTGTAGCCAAGATTCAGTAGCTGTAGACAGTGCCCTCTGCATTCAATGCAACGTAAAGGCAATAAAAATGAGTGGCTTTATTTTAACCCTTTCATTTGTACCAAAAGCAATATTAATCTACCGAGAAGAGGGAAGCTGGAAAGAATCAGAAAAATTTTCCTGGCCTATCCTCCATGACATATGGTGCCATGTGGGTCTAGACACTAGACAAGATCTTTCCTTGGGACACATCACGCACTAGTTTTGCCTCAATTGGGAGCTCATGTAGGAAACAAAACAGGAACCGATTTGTTGTGGTGGTGATGGCAAGGAAGGAATGGAGGTGAGACTGAGGCTACCCCGTCTCCTGGCAGTTGGTGCTCCTGTGTCCAACTGTTCTGGAGGAAGGATCCAAACACCCAGCTGGGCCCAGCTGAGGTGCCTCTGCTGATCCCTTAATGCAGTTTTGGAGTTTTATTTGATTATATAAGAGTTGCTGGATTTGTACAGAATATCTGGAATTTCTACTGCCTTAAAGGCTAACCTCCAGAAAAGAGAGAAGGTCTTCATTCCAATTAATAATAACATTTTATTAATAGTGAAAGGGAATGAAACTAGACCACTCTCTTTCACCATACACAAAGATAAACTCAAAATGGATGAAAGATCTAAATGTGAGACAAGATTCCATCAAAATCCTAGAGGAGAACACAGGCAACACCCTTTTTGAACTCAGCCACAGTAACTTCTTGCAAGATACATCCACGAAGGCAAAAGAAACAAAAGCAAAAAATGAACTATTGGGACTTCATCAAGATAAGAAGCTTTTGCACAGCAAAGGATACAGTCAACAAAACTAAAAGACAACCTACAGAATGGGAGAAGATATTTGCAAAAGACGTATCAGATGAAGGGCTAGTTTCCAAGATCTATAAAGAACTCCTTAAAACTCAACACCAAATAAACAAACAATCCAATCATGAAATGGGCAAAAGACATGAAGAGAAATCTCACAGAGAAAGACATAGGACATGGCCAACACGCACATGAGAAAATGCTCCGCATCACTGGCCATCAGGGAAATACAAATCAAAACCACAATGAGATACCGCCTCACACCAGTGAGAATGGGGAAAATTAACAAGGCAGGAAACCACAATGTTGGAGAGGATGCAGAGAAAAGGGAACCCTCTTACACTGTTGGTGGCAATGTGAACTGGTGCAGCCACTCTGGAAAACTGTGTGAAGGTTCCTCAAAGAGTTAAAAATAGACCTGCCCTATGACCCAGCAATTGCACTGTTGGGGATTTACCCCAAAGATTCAGATGCAATGAAACGCCCGGGACACCTGCACCCTGATGTTTCTAGCAGCAATGTCCACAATAGCCAAACTGTGGAAGGAGCCTCGGTATCCATTGAAAGATGAATGGGTAAAGAAGATGTGGTTTATGTATACAATGGAATATTCCTCAGCCATTAGAAATGACAAATACCCACCATTTGTTTCAACGAGGATGGAACTGGAGGGTATTATGCTGAGTGAAGTAAGTCAATCGGAGAAGGACAAACAGTGTATGTTCTCATTCATTTGGGGAATATAAATAATAGTGAAAGGGAATATAAGGGAAGGGAGAAGAAATGTGTGGGAAATATCAGAAAGGGAGACAGAACATAAAGACTCCTAACTCTGGGAAAGGAACTAGGGGTGGTGGAAGGGGAGGAGGGCGGGGGGTGGGGGTGACTGGGTGACGGGCACTGAGGGGGGCACTTGACGGGATGAGCCACTGGGTGTTATTCTGTATGTTGGTAAATTGAACACCAATAAAAAATAAATTTATTATTAAAAAATAGTGAAAGGGAATAGAAAGGAAGGGAGAAGAAATGTGTGGGAAATATCAGAATGGGAGACAGAACATAAAGACTCCTAACTCTGGGAAATGAACTAGGGGTGGTGGAAGGGGAGGAGGGCGGGGGGGTGGGGGGGGTGAAATGGGTGACGGGCACTGAGGGGGGCACTTGACGGGATGAGTACTGGGTGTTATTCTATATGTTGGCAAATTGAACACCAATAAAAAATAAATTTATTATAAAAAATGAATAAATAAAATCTTTAAAAAATAACATTTGTCATTACTAATTTTTGTTGTTTATAGCATGTATTCTGCTGTCCACTGGAGGTATCAGGACTTTGGAAAACCCTCTTGTAGCTGAAATCACATATAGGCTTGTTGAACCATTTCTACTCATCATCCTTTCCCACCATACTTTCTTATTTTGCCTTATGGGGTTAGTCTTGTAGGCCTAGCAGGTTAATGGGTAAAATGGTTTCTGGCAATGTCTTCCCTCAGCCTCTCTTCTCTTCCATGCTGTCATTTCTCAGCAACACCTAATCACATGAAAGATGATTGTAGGCAAACCTGCCATAGGAAGCACCATCCCTAATGGGTTTCTGAGATAGTTGACACACAGATTCAGTAAACTAACTGCTATGTGAGTAACCATCTTGAAAAGAAAATGAGTGTACCTGGGAGTGTGCTGAGCAGGTGAGTATCACAGATGAAGGACCTGATGCCACGATGGGAAGAATGGTTTGGAAGTGGATTGTTCCTTACCGATTCTTTTATATGGAATCATTTAGGGCACATATTTGTCAGTCCCCCTTCTCTGTAGCTCAAGAGAACCAGAGTGCCTGACAACAGAGACTTGGGTAGAGCTAAAAGTATCTCACTTTTCTATGAGGTCGGTGGAGCCTTGGACACAGTTTTCATTGTATAGAAATGACAGAGTGTCATTGCTCAAAGTGTCTCAGTGAAGAGATAATTAAGAAGGACCAGATCTCACACAGTGATAGGTCCTACAAGGAAGGAAAATCACAGAAGTCTTTGAGCAAGCTGTATCAACATTTTCACCGTAGGCTCTTATGAACATTTCTATCACTGAGTGAATATAATTAAGCAAAATATCATCTTTGGAGCAGAAAGAATTTTTTTTCTCTTCCACTCTAGAGAAGTTATGGAAGAATCATTTATTAAATAAGCATGAGTGAAATTCCTGGAAGAAGTTGGCATAAACCTTTTAGGAACCTTTTCCACACTCAAGTGTTGAAACACTTATCAAATCTTCACTTTAGGATTGTGACTATGAAGCTTTCAGCTGCTCTTAGCTAATTATCCTGTTCCGTGAGTCTTATAGTGAAGGTGGCAAGGAGATGATGAATAAGTGTATTACTGTCATTGACAATTGCTATCATTATTTCTTGCCTGCGTGTTACCTCCCTCCCTTGCCTGTCCCAGTTCTCTGTCAATGACTGGCTAGCTCCAGCATTATTCCACCATCCCTGTGACCTGGCTTTCTTTTCACCTTGTAGGTATGGACCTACACACATGGGATTTTTAGGAAGCTGGGAATTCCTGGGCCAACACCTCTGCCTTTTGTGGGAACTGCTCTGGGCTACCGTAATGTAAGTGTTTGATCTCCCTCTTTTTCTTCTTGTGGTTGCAAATCACAGCTTAGTTTCATAATAAAAATGCTCCTCCTCATGAGGAAGTGCTTAGGTTTCAGACTTCCCATAAATGGTGTCAGTGGCTGCACACAGTACATGGCTAGTTCTACCCAGGGCATTATTGTTTGTTGTTCTGAGCCTCAGGTTTTGCCACAGTGGGCAGCCCAGTTCTCTGGCTAATTCAACACGGAACTTGACATTCGAGCTTGTTAGCATTGTGAAGAGGCTTTTTGTTTCTGGCAGGTACAGATTCCTAGGAGAGCATAATCATACTGTATGAGAAGAAAAGCATCAAGGGGGTCCATGCTAGTGGTCCACTAAGCTGTAGGCCAGAGTGGACCTTTATGTTCACCGTACAAGCTCTGGGTAGCCTTTTGTTTTTCCTGGATAGCTCTGGAACTTCGGGTTATTGGGAAGCCCAAGATTCACCTTTGGGGAATTTGCACATCGTTGAATTTTCACAAGAATTTCCAAGCCTCTGCAGTTATTTCCAAGCCCTAACTCTCCTTTTGCTAATGGTGACATCTCTTGGGATTTGAGAGGTTGAACCAGAGATCTCTGCTTTACTTCTCTACCCTTCATTGTAGGTAAACTTCTGGGTGAGTTGAGGAGGGAGGGAGATTTGGTAGGGCAGATGGTACTTGTCTTGACCTTGACCCCAAAGAATTTAACCTTTGAATGAGTTGTGTGTATATATGTTGTTTTTCATACAAAGGTAGAACCACTTATACAAAATCACCAGAAAAGAAATGCTTTGACCAAATTTATAAGAAGTAATATACTGAATGGAGTGTACTAGAAGACACACAGACTGATGTTCATAGAGCTGTTGGGCTATCCAGCTTTGGTGCCTCATCCAAGGTTCAGGCCCCTGCATAGAAGGTTAGGAGCTCACGTCCAGAAGGCCAGCAGGCAGAGTCTCATCTGCAGGCTGCTTTCTGGTGTGGAGTTCTTTTCCCACAGATGTGAGGCTTGTTTCCCAGATCTCAGTTCTCCCTGCTGAGACCCTCGTTGCCCAATTACTGTCTCAGAACTTCCTGGGCTTTTTCTTTCCAAAAAAGCAATAATTTCTTTTTCCACTTGCCCTAGATCAATTCCTAGTACCTATATCCCAAGAGCCACATTTATGGGACCCTGTTTTCATGGTTATAAAACATCAAAATCAGGGATCCCTGGGTGGCGCAGCGGTTGGCGCCTGCCTTGGCCCAGGGCGCGATCCTGGAGACCGGGATCAAATCCCACGTCAGGCTCCCGGTGCATGGAGCCTGCTTCTCTCTCTGCCTGTGTCTCTGCCTCTCTCTCTCTCTGTCTGTGACTATAATAAATAAATAAACTATTAAAAAAAAAAACATCAAAATCACAGTTGGAAACTTAGGGACAGGAAGTGTCTTGTTTTGTTTTAAGTGATTAGAAGTGAAAAGTTCATATCAAGGGTTTTAGTTTGTTTTGCCCTTGTTGAGTGGTGGCATTATCCCCTCTTTCCATGTTGAGATGGTGGACCGGAACGGGATTTCCACCTTGTCATCATTCATTCATCTCTCATTTGTTCAGTCAACAATAGTGTTAGAATTTGTACAACTGCTAGATTAAAAGAGGCCGCTGGTGTCTTAATACCCTAAATCCACTGACATCTCATAGGGCTCATATTGATCAATGAACAGAGTGGTAACTGGGTTGTTCAGCGTTGTGGAGGCCATGCTCACTTTCCTCAGCTCCCATTTTCCCATGTGGCTCCGAGGTAGTATTTCAGAGGGTTCTGAGATTTAGAGAAAAGACACACACAAGCCAAACACATCAGACAGACAGGGGTTACACAGTCCTCAGAGACAGGGTAAGATGTCCAGTATCTACAATACTCATAGAGAATTCAAGAGGGACTTGAAATTCTCTCTTCCAGGATCTCTTCTGTTTTCTTTCCTTTCCTGTAAGATGCCTATAAATCAGAGCTTCCCTCTGCCAGTGGGAGGTAGTAAGCCTTATTTCATGCAATCTAAGTCATATTGGTCCCTGTTACACATAGGGCTTAAACATTTAGGTGAGTAATATGTTTTGTTTCTTCTTGCAGGGTTTTTAGTTTTTGACATGAAATGTTTTTAGTAGTATGGAAGAATGTGGGGGTGAGTATTCTGGAACTTTCTATTGGATAGGCTTGTTGTGATGAGGCCCCCGTGGTGTAGATATTTTGTTGAGAGCCACAGGAATGAAGCCTGCTGTGGTAAAGCTTCTGAGTCTCCCTTCCTGAAATCCCATGTGTTACCAGGTGTGCAGGTCTAAGTATGAACCAGACCTAGGGAGTATAGTGTGTGATGTGATGATCACAGCCAGTGTTGTATCACTCTGCACCTCTTTATCTTCTCTGATCACATCCTCAGAAATCGAATGTCTCTGAGTGGCATGGCCCATAGCAACATGATGGAGCTGAAAGAAGATAGATCTCTGAATCACCCTGGTTCAGCTCCACTGCCCCTTCCTATATTCAGTACTTATCAGCCTGGATGGATCCAGTCTTACATCTGTAGCCCCCAGTTCTGTCCTTAGTACTTGGTTCTCATCTGGCTGTGGATAAGACCCTCCTAGGAGAGCTTGTTAAAAATGCTCTTGTTTTTTTTACAAGAGTAAAAAAGGATTTGTTGAGTAATATTCCATTGCATATAGTACCACATCTTCTTTATCCATACATCTGTCAAAGTACATCGTGACTCTTTCCACAGTTTGGCTAGTTTTTGACATTGCTTGCTATGAACATTCAGGGTGCAGGTTTGTCCCAATGTTTCAGAGGACAAAATACCCACCATTTGCTCAATGGATGCTTCCAGTGGATGGAACTGGAGGGTATTGTGCTGAGTGAAATAAGCCAATCGGAGAAGGACAATCATCATATAGTTTTTCTCATACATGGAATATAAGAAATAGTGAAAGGATTATAAGGGAAAGGAGGGAAACTGAGTGGGAAAAATAGAGAGGGAGACAAACCATGAGAGACTCCTAACTCTGGGAAACAATGTAAAGGGTTGAGGAAGAGGAGGTGGAGGGGGGATGGTTGATATGGCAATGAGGAGGGCACTTGTTGGGATGAGTACTGGGTGTTATACTATATGTTGGCAAATTGAATTTTAAATTAAAGATTAAAAATGTAAAAATAAAGATTAAAAATGTAAAAATAAAGATTAAAAATGTATAAAGAAATGCAGATTCGTTTCCATCCCCAGGAATGCCAAATCTGAAGGATGTGGGCTGGGTCCCAAGAATCTGAATTTAACTGGTAGTGGAAACAATATTAGGGATGAATATAAGAGTAACACAAACCACTGTTCCTTGTCCATCCACATGTTTTGAAACGAACATGATGAGACAAGGGGAATCACCCAAGACTTATGATCAGGCTGCTGGAAGAGCTGACATAAGTGCCCCCTCAGTAATTTCTATCACTGCATCAACACTAAATGTTGTCTTCACCCCTGAAACCTTCTGAATTTTAGAATGCATTTGAGGATAGTAGCATTTAGTGTAGCGATCTCATCCATTTTAGATGTGATCACAAACCATTTTGAGATTCCTCTGTGATGTCAAAGAAATAACAGGAGACTTGTGGAAAATCTTTCACTATGTTTCAATAAATGCAAATGATTTATAGTGGAAACAAAAGAAATTTTATTTATGGTGTAACTAAGCTTATAATAACCTCATGCTGGTGACAGATTCCTATTAACAGGTAGATCATACTGACAGACAGGAAGTCAGACAGGATTTGGACAGATCACATACAGTCAGCTTTGTGTGAGATAGACATATCCAAAGTTGGCTTGCCCTAATGCTATGGGTTGTCACCTACATGAAGCCCAAGGAACTTCCACTTGGAACCCACATATATGAAAAAAATATAAGCAATAAAAAAGGAAATATATCTAAATGAGTTATATATGTTTTTTCTGTGTTTTTAAATTCTATTTTGTATCAAATTTTTCTGATTTAATGCTCTCAAGGACCTCTCTTAAGATTTAAATAATATTTCCTTTCAAATGTAACTAGGAAGCATATTTTAGAAAATAGGGCCAGGATATAATTTATTAATATTGCCATCGCTTTTTGAGCATTCTAAGTCTTTTCATTTGTAGACACACTCTTCCATATGTGTGATTAGTGGTGCACAATCTTCATCTAATATTCTATCACATGCCTTTCATGGTTTGATATATCTTCAACATTACAATTTTTAGTGACTGGGTAGGTGGATTCTCCTTTTTTTTTTTTTTTTTTTTTTGTTTTTTCTGTTCCTAGATGATTTACTTGCCTTCAGTTATTTTACCAACCTAACTTCCTCTTTAAGTAATATTTGAATAAATTATTTTGAAATGCTTGACATAATTCTAAAATATTTGAGATATTTTAAACATAGAAAAAACCGTGGAGAATGGTCCAGGAACTATCCACGTACGCATGTATACTCAATAAATGTTCTAATGTTATTTCTAACCCTAATCTCAGAGAATGGATTAGGTACCATGAGGATAAAAGTCTGGACTGCTAGGCATGGCTGCAGCTGCAAAAACTAACATGTTACGTATAATCACATCTGTTTTCCCAACACAGGTTTTATGATGGGCGACAGCCTGTGCTGGCTATCACAGATCCGGACATGATCAAAACAGTACTAGTGAAAGAATGTTATTCTGTCTTCACAAACCGGCGGGTAGGCATGGGTTTATTTTAAATTTACATAGTTATTCATAAAACTTTTATTTTGAAATAAGAATAGATTCACAAGAAGTTGTCACAGGATGTCCCATGTAACCTTCAAGCTGTTTCCTCTAAGGTAAGATCCTGCATAACTATAGTACAAGGTCCAAGTCAAAATTGACATTGGTTCCAGCCACAGAGCTTACTCAGTTGTCAACAGTTTTATATGTACTCATTTGTGTATGTGTGTGTGTGTGTGTGTGTGCTGCTCTCTGAACATTTATCTTACATGTAGACTTTTGAATCCACCACTCCAAGGATGTTACAGAGCTGTTCCACCCCTGGAACTCTCCTTCTTCCTATTCTTTAATAGGCATGGTGTGTAACTTGTCTTTTCATTGACTCAGAGTCTTCAGCAGAGCAAACACTTCTTAAATTATTTTGATAAGGCTACTTTATCCTTTTTTTCCTTTTATGGATTGTGACTTAAGCATCAAGTTTGAAAAATCTTCACCTAGCCATAAGTCTCAAGGATTTTCTCCAAGCAAATGTGTTACATTTAAGTATATAGTTTTACGTTTTATATTTATAGTGTAAACTCCTATCTTCTTATGTTTCACATTTAACATTTTGTGTCAATTTTTAGTGTTAATGAGAGATGTGAAGTTTAGGTCAAAGATCTTTGGTTTTGGCCTATGGATGTCTAAGTGCTCCAGCACCATTTGTGAAAAGGCTGTACTTCCTCCATTGAATTGTTTTTCTACCAGTATCAAAACTGAGTTGGGCCTATGTGTGTGTGTACCTATTTTTCATTCTCTTCTGTTCATTGATCTCTGTATCTATCCTTCTACTGGTGCCACCGTCTCTTGATTACCATAGCTATATAGTAAGTCTCAACGTCATGAACAGTGATTCCTCCCATTTTATTTTTGTTGGAATTGTTTTAGGTATTCTAGCTCCTTTGCCTTTCCAAATTTAGAATTAGCCTATCTGTGTTTATATAATATTTGCCAGGATTTTGTAAGACATGATTTAGACCTACCAATCATTTGTGCAAAATCTATGTCTTTACTATGTCATGTCTTTCAATGCACAAACACAATATGTGTTTATTTAGGTTTTCTTTGATTCTTTTCACCAACATTGAGTTCTCAGCACAGGAAAACCATATATATCTTGTTAAATACACATCTCAAGTTCTTTTTCATATTCCTCAAGATTTTCTACATTGACAATTAGGTCACCTGAAATAGGAACACTCCAATTTTTATCTTTCTAATCTGTATGCCTTTTATTTCTTTGTTTTGTCTTATTGCATTAGCTAGGATTCTAGTATGATGTTAAAAATAGGAGTGGTGGGAGTGGACTTTTTTTTGTTCTGAAACCATTTAAACATTTTAATATATATTTTTATAATGGAAACTGTATATATTTAAGCATGATGTTTTTATTTATGTATACATTGTAAAGTGATTATGACAAATGAATTAATAGATCAATCACCACTCAGATTTACTTTGTATATGTGTGTCTTGTGTGTGGTAAGAACATGTAAGATCTACTTTTATTTTATTTTTTAAAATCATTTTATTCATTTATTCATGAGAGCACAGAGAGAGGCAGAGGCATAGCAGAGAGAGAAGCAGGCTCCCCATGGGAAACCTGATGTGGGACTCAATCCCAGGACCCTGGGATCATGCCTGAGCCAAAGGCAGACTCTCAACCACTGAGCCACCCTGGTGCCCCTAAGATCTGCTTTTAAAGCAAATTCAAGTATACAGCACATTATTAGTGATTAATATCACCATGCAATATATTCAGTTTCCAGAACTTATTCATCTTATAACTAAAAGTTTGTACTGCTTGATTTCTATCTGTCCTTTGCCCTCCTCCCAGTCTGTGATAATTACCATTCTACCCCCTGGTACTGAGCTTGACTTTATTTTTCTAGATTCCACTTATAAGTGAGATCATGGGATACCTGTCCTTCTGTGTCTGGTTTAGTGCTCCTACCCTGTTGTCCATGTTATTCAGGTTCATCCATGTTTGGAAATGGCAAGATTTCCTTCCTTTTTAAGCCTGAGTAATATTTCATTTTCTTTATCCACTCATCTGTCCACTTACATTTAAAGTAGTTATTGGTAGGTAAGTATTTACTATTGTCATTTCATTAATCCAGGTGTTTCATAGATCAATTGTCCCTTCTTTCTATCTTCTCTTGTAATGTCATGGTTTTTTAAAAATAATGACATGCTTTGATTGTTTTCTCTTTATCCTTTCCATATCTACTCTAGATTTTTTGCTTTGCAGTTACCAGGAGGCTTACATAAAACATCTTACATATAACCATCTATTTAAGCTAATAAGAACTTAGCTTTGATTACATTCAAATCTCAATGCTTTTACTCCTTCGCCACCAGTTTTATATTTTTGTTGTCATAATTTACATATTTTTATATTGTGCACAAATTATTTTAGCTAGAGTTTTCAAAATTATTTGTCTTTTAACTTTGCACTAGTCATAAGTGATTTGCATATCTTAATACAATATCACTGTGTTCTGAATTTGACTATATTTATATTTACTAGTGAGATTTATACTTTGATGTGATTTCATGTTACTAGAAAGTGTCCTTTTTTTTTTTTTTTTTTGCTTGAAGAATTCCCTTTAGTATTTCTCGTAAGGCAGGTTTAGTCATGATGAATTCTTTTTTTATTTATATATTTTTAAAATATTTTATTTATTTATTCATGGGAGAGAGAGAGAGAGAGAGAGAGAGAGAGAGAACGGCAGAGACGCAGGCACAGGGAGAAGCAGTCCATGCAGGGACCCGATGTGGACTCAATCCCGGGACACCAGGATCATGCCCTGGGTGAAAGGCAGTCACTGAACTCTGAGCCATCCAGGCATCCCTATGATGAGTTCTTTCTACATTTGTTTGTCTGGAAATATCTCTCAGTTCTGAAAGCTCTGTTTTTCTGGGTAAGGTATTCCTTTTTAAAATTTTTTTTTAAAGGTAATGTATTCTTGATTGATATTTTTTAAAGTACTTTGAATAAATCACTCACTCTCTTCTGGCTTTCAAGATTTCTGTTGAGGAATCCACAGATAGCCTCCTGGTGTTACCTCGTAGGTGATGAGCTCCTTTCCTCATACTGCTTTCATGATTTTTTCTTAGTCTTTAATTTTTGATTTTAGTTTTATTACAATGTCTTGATGAAGTATTTTTGGGATTAAATCTGATAGGGAACTCTAACCTTCATATCCCAAGATTTCCATATATTTCCCTAGATTTGAGAAGTTTTCAGCCATTGTTCCTTTAAGTCAGCATTCTGCCCACTTCTTTCTTCTATTAGGGTTCCCATAATGTGAATATTGTTTCACTTTATGGTGTCCTATAAGTCCTGTAGGCTTTTCCCCCAAGTTCTTTCCTTCCCTCCCCCCCCCCTTGGACTGGATAATTTGAAATAATCCAAGAGGTCATGGTTGGTTCAGCAACTGCATGATCCTTAACAGCAAGTACAGTGGAGGGTTCTTAGTAGCTGCAGGGCCTTCAGCAACACCACCAGATCCAGGGCCATGACCAGGGAAGGAGAAGAGTGGCAAGAGTTGGTGCAATAGGCAGCCCTGGTGGCTCAATGGTGTAGCGCCGCCCTCAGCCCTGGATGTGATCCTGGAGACCTGGGATCAAGTCCCACGTCGGGCTCCCTGCATGGAGCCTGCTTCTCCCTCTGCCTGTGTCTCTGCCTCTCTCTCTCTCTCCCTCCCTCTCTCTCTTTGTGTGTGTCTCTCATGAATAAATAAATAAAATCTCTTAAAAAAGAGTTGATGCAATGCACACACTCAGCTGTGGGGCTGAAGCAAGCACATACCCCAACAGGGCTGTGGTGAGCAGTGGGGACTGTGACCAACTGTGGGACCCAGGTAACTTTGTGCCTGGGCTTTCTGTGTGCACTCATGTTGCTTTATGGTTAGCCACTACTGTATGCTCAGCAGTGGGGGTTCATGACTGGAGTTTGGACTGGCAGTTTGTAGATATAAAATTCAGGGTTTAGCTGTGGTCTCATGCGCCAGTTCAGTGTAGTGACAGGTGTCAGGCATGGCCTCAGGTACCTGAAAGCTAATGGGCCTGGGATGATGTTGTACATATGCCAAGGCTCCCTTGGTGAGATTCTGAGGCTCAGGGTATAGGTGGTGGCACTGCTGAGGTGACTCAAGGGAGAGTAGATGGAACTAAGCAAGAGTCTAGGGCAGCTGGAGTCTGCAAATGTGAAAACCTGTGGGAATATCAGCAACAACATCTTAGAGGGTACACAGTGCTGGGCTGGCTGTTGGTTCTCAAGCAGTTAAGGCTGCTAGGGTCTTCTGCAGAAAGGACTCAGAGAATCATGGTCACTCATGCCACATGGCTAATGCTGGTAGTCTTGGTCTTCTTTGATCCTAGCCATGTCTAGATGTGTCAGCTCTGCCGATCTCTGGAGGTTTGAAACTAAAGCAGGTCATTTGTATCATGCCTGAAGGGCTGAGTCTAATGTTCTCTCTGCTGTTCCCCAGGACTGGGAAGTATCTCAGGTCAAGGAGTATCTCTCTTGATGCTGAGCAGTGCTGGCCTGGGTCATGGAGTGATGCAGGCAAAATGAAGCTATTTTCTCTACTTTTTTTGTAGTTATCTTCAGGATTTTTTGTATACTTTTTTTTTGGATTCGATTGTTATTGCATAACACCCAGTGCTCATCCTGTCAAGTGCCCCCTCGGTGCTCATCACCCCATCCCCCTGCCCACCTCCCTTTTCACTACCCCTTGTTCGCTTCCCAGAGTTAG